>NC_045030.1:7055469-7059376 GCF_008632895.1 Mastomys coucha | reverse complement strand
AAAAAAAAAAAAAAAAAAAAAAAAAAAAAGAGGAAGCTGGAGAGATGGCTCAGCGGTTAAGAGCACTGGCTGTTGTTCTACAGGTCCTGAGTTCAATTCCCCGCAACCACATGATAGATCACAAATGTCTGCAACTCCAGTTCTAGGGAATCTGACACCCTCAAACACCAATATACATAAAATAAAAATTTATAAGTTAAAACTTATTTAATGACAAAAGAGCAGAATTGGGAAGAAATTTGCTCAAGGAAAAGCTGGTTTTTTTTTTTGTTTGTTTGTTTGTTTGTTTTTTGTTTTTTTTTTCTGAGACAGGGTTTCTCTGTGTAGCCACGGCTGTCCTGGAACTCACTTTGTAGACCAGGCTGGCCTTGAACTCAGAAATTTGCCTGCCTCTGCCTCCCAAGTGCTGGGATTAAGGGTATGGTATTTTTGAGACACAGTTTCTTTATGTATCCTTGTCTGTCGTGGAACTCACTAGGTAGACCAAACTAGCCTCAAACTCACAGAGATCCGCCTGCCTCTGCCTCCTGGGAGTACTGGGATTAAAGGTGTGGACCACCTCTGCCCAACTCAAAAAATCTTTTATATAAAGTTACTTAGATACATTCTATTATAAAAACTAGTTGAGTGGTAGCATATTTAAAAAGAAAAACAACCAAAATCTTTACTGATGGGTGAATTTATTAAGCAAGTGTGAAATACAGCAGCTATAATATACCCTGAAAAGGAGGGATATATGTTTTTTTAAATTAGTTTGTCTCACCAAACTATAGTCAGGAGAATTGAAGAAATCTGGTGAACAGTTATTAATCTTCCACCTTATGCTTTACCAACAGACGAATGTATTGATGCTACAGACAGTCCTGCTGATGAATATGTCTTTGGAGATATCACTTCCTCAAGGCTGGCATTATGGTTCAGTGGGTAACCTGAGATCCATCCTGGGGATCCCCTTGGAGAAAGGAAGAACAGACTTGCACCAGTTGTCTCTGATTCCACATATCTACCGTGCCTCACTCATGTGTGTGTTTTTCCCCCACCCTGTTCCATAAATAAATTATAAACGTATTAAAAATGTCTTCTGTGATGATTTGAATGAGAATGGCCCCATAACCTCATATATTTGAATGCTCGGTCCCCAGTTGATGGAACTGGTTGTGGGATTAGGAGAAATGGGCTTGTTGAAGGAGGTATGTCACTAGGAAGGGGGCTTTGAGGTTTTTAAAATTATTTGTTTATTTTATGTATGTTGACATTTTGTATGCATGTATGTTTATACGAGGGTGTCAGATCCTCTGCAGCTAGAGTTACAGACAGTTGTGAGCACTGGGAATTGAACCCAGGACCTCTGGAAGAGCAGCCACTGCTCATAGCCATTGAGCCATTTCTCTCGCCCCAGGCCTTGAAGTTTAAAAGCATATGTTAAAGCAAGTCAGTCAGCCTGCTCCCTACCTCTCATTCTGCTGCTTGTGGATCAAGATGGAAGCTCAACTACAACTCTAGAATTATGCCTGCTGACAAACTCTCTGTCATGATAGTTATGGACTAGCCCTCTGAAACTGTAAGCAAGCCCCCAGTTAAATGCTTTATTTAGTAAGTTGCCTTGGTCATGGTGTCTTTTCCCAGCAATAGAAAAGTAACTAGCCAGGCAGTCGTGTTGCATGCTTTAATCCCAGCACTTGGGAGGCAGAGGCAGGGGGATTTCTGAGTTTGAGGCCAGCCTGGTCTACAGAGTGAGTTCCAGGACAGCCAGGGTTACACAGAGAAACTCTGTCTTGAAAAACCAAAAATAATAAAAAAAGAAAGAAAAAGAAAAGTAACTAAGACAACTTCTTTAAACCAGACATAGTGGTACACACCTTTAATCCCAACACTCAGGAAGCAAAGTTAGATCTCTGAGTCTGAGGCCAGCTTGTTCTACATAGTAAGTTCCAAGACAAGGAGGGCAAGATAGAGAGAACTTGTCTCAAACACAAACAATCAATCAGACATGACTTCTTTAGTGTCATTAAAAGACACAATTAAATCAAGAAATTTATACAAACCTATAAAAGTTAAAGTGAGATTTTTTTTTTGCCCTTTGTCTACATATCTGATGTACCAGCTGATGGTGCCCCAGTGATGAAATAGACTTGTAAAGTTAATAGAAGACAATGTAACTGTTATAGAGATCCATGTGTAATGTAGTATCAGAGTCATCAAGAAATTTCAAAAGCATTAGAAAAGCATGTAAGCAGACGTCATGCCTGCATTTTCTGCAGGGATTCCTAAAGGTGATGCAGACTATGGTGACAGGATTCACTTTTCAGAAGTAAGCTGGCTAAGGCCAAGCCAAATGTGGGAATGATCTTAAGATCTACAGCGTGTTACCAAGCTGTTTATGGTAATGAAAGCAAAAACTGTTACCAGGATCTGATGATGAAAACTGATTTATTCTTTTAGCAAGTTCCAGGACAGCCAGGACTATTAAACAGAGAAACCCTGGGTTTTTTTTTTAAAGATTTATTTATTTATTATATGTAAGTACACTGTAGCTGTTCTCAGACACACCAGAAGAGGGCATCAGATCTTATTGCAGATGGTTGTGAGCCATCATGTGGTTGCTGGGAATTGAACTCAGGACTCTGGAAGAACAGTCAGTGCTCTTAACCACTGAGCCATCTCACCAGCCCAAGAAATCCTGTCTTAAACCAAACCAAACCAAAACAAAAAACAACCCCTCCCAAACCTAACCAAACAAAAAACATCCAACAACAACAATAAATAAATTTGAAAAAGAGAAAAAGACACAGCGGCATGACTGGGGGGTAACCACTAGCTTTCTGATGGTATCTGAGGCCTGTGCCAAAGGATGGAGTTGACAGATGGTCAGAAATCTATGGCTGGGGAACATATAGGCTTTAGCGGGTAAGCTACTGCTGAGTTTTGCTAAATATATATGATGTGCATGTTGAAGTGGCTTCTAAATATGTATGTATATACCTATAGATTAGAGAGTGTTATGCCACATGGGATTAAAGTAATTTCTTGTAAAGGAATGAATTAATCAGAACTTGATCTAAAAATCTATATACCAAAGAACAGAACTTCAAAATAAACGCAGAAGAGCTTCAGAGAATATTCAGAGAATATGTGGTAACACATTTCTCTAATTTCAGAACTGGGAAGTTGAGGTAGGTGGAGTTGGAGTTCAAGATGATCATCTCTAGTTATGTACAGAGGTTGAGGCCTGGCTACATGATATCCTGTCTTAAAAAAAAAAAGTCTTTGAGAACTGCAAGGAGAAATGAATGATTGTAATTCATTCTGTTTTCACTCCCTTGCCTTAATTAATGGAGTAAGTTGACAGAAAATCAGCAAAGCCATAGAACACTTCAACAACATAATCAATACATTTGATCCTTAGATAATTATAAAACACTCCATCTAACAATAGCAAAATAGAGAACATTTGCCAAGATTGGCCATATTATGAGTCATAAAATCAAGTTCAATAAATGTGAGCTGGATACTAAAACCTGCAGAGCATCACTGAGATAAATGGAAGTCAATTCAGTAGCCAATGCTCTCAGCTGCTGAGCTACATCTTCAGCCCCTATATACTACTTAGACATTTAAAATTACGTTTACTAATTTGTTTATTGGGTGTGTACATATGTGTGTGTGCCTCTGTGTGTGTGAAATTGAGGTCTATGGCATGTATGTGTAAGTCATAGGACAACTTTCTGGACTGGATTCTCTCTGTCCACCATGTGAGATGTGGGGACTAAAATCAAGTTATGAGGCTTGGTAGCAAGTGCCTTGACCTGCTGACCCATTTCAAAGGACTTATATATTATTAATTTTTTAAACATGGTGCATTTGTCTTTTCTGTTGTTACTCTTTTTTCTCTTGAGGGATTCATTAA
>NC_045030.1:7052131-7055459 GCF_008632895.1 Mastomys coucha | reverse complement strand
TGTGGGGATCCAGATTACTTTCAGGAGTCAGGTCTCTCCTTCCATGATGTGATGCTCAGGGATCAAACTCAAGTCATCAGGCATGGCAGCAAGCACTGTTACCCAAAAAGCCATTCCACCACCCCTAATGTCTATAATAAATGTAATCTCAATAAAAATCCCAGCAAGCTTTTCAATAGAAATCGACAAGGCCATTCTGAATCTTAAACAGAAGTGTGAAGGACATGAAATAACCAAAATAGCTTTGGAAAACAAACAAACAAAACCAAAAATCATTAAAGATACCTGATTTCAAACACTTACTATAAAGCTACAGTTCCTAAGACAATATAAGATTAATGTCAAAATATACCATTATATAGGTGTAATTGGTTGGAGGTTAGAAATAGACCTATACATATATGAACACATAATTTTTTTACAAAGATACAATATAAATAAGTGAAGAGAAGATAATCTTTCAAAATATTGTGTTGGTAAAAAAATATTTGGGTTCATCCCTCACACTACTAATAAAAATGGAACCAAAATATTTAGAACCTAAACATAATAACTATACACCTTTCATAAGAAAGGATGAGAAAAGAATGCATGGACTCTGAGTTAGGCAATTACCTAGAAATGGCACCAACAGCTCTATCCAAATAGAGGCAAAAAAAAAAAAAAAAAAAAAAAAAAAAAAAAGATTAATAGGTCGTGGGTTTTTTTTCCTAATAAGATTGACAACTTAAATTCCACCATATTTAAAAATCTTCTTGGGCTAGTCAAAGAAGCATTCCTATAATCCTGGAGGCATTCTGGAGCCAGAGGTAGGGGATCTCTTTAAGTTCAAAAGCAGTCTGATCTCTACATCGACTTTTAGGCCAGCAGGACTACAGAGTGAGACCTCATCTCAAAGGAAAAAAAAAAACTTTCAAATGACACTGTTTTGCTGGGTAGTGGTGGCACACACCTTTAATCCCAGCACTTGGGAGGCAGAGGCAGGAGGATTTCTGAGTTTGAGGGCAACCTAGTCCACAGAGTGAGTTCCAGGACAGCCAGGGCTATACAAAGAAACTGTCTCAAAAAATAACCAATCATCTACTAGGCATTTACTAAAAGAGCTCACAATTGAAATACCTTTCATAGCTCTGAAGCATTTTTCAAGGACATGAGAGACATCAAAAAAAGACCTGGGTCTGTAAGCCTGAGTGGGAGAACAGGATCCAGCTTTGATCTTTGCAAGTCAATAGACACAGCTTGTCTAGTCTCCTTTGTACTCAGCAGTCTCTTCTACTTTTTATATCTGATTCTGAGCCCCTATGCTTCCTTAGTTACCTGCTTTCAGTTGTCTTTGAAAATATTGCTGCTCATACAGCTGAGTGGTACATTATCATTTTCCTTTTACCAGGGCTGTAGATAACATCTCTGACGTGTGAGTTGTGATGATAATGGTTGCCTAGGTTACTCTGGAGACCTGAAGGCTGGCTTTATCTTATTTTTTGGTTATTGTTTTCCCCATGAAAACCTGTGGACTCTTCTTTTGGGTCTGAACAGGTGTCTGATGGAGCCTTCTGACATCAGGAGGCTGAAAACTCCATCCTTAGACCATGGCAACACTGCTATATTCTGAGCATACATTTTATGAAGAGCCAAAGAGTCTAAGTACATGTGCACAGGCTACTGATTCCTTCCCCTCCAATCACCCTCTTCATACCTTCAACCACCCTGCTTCTTTGCCCTGTAACCATCCTCAAATCTGAGAAAGATTCGAGGTCTCCCATGTTTACTTGGCAACCTTGCACATGTGTTCTTTGTCTTTTGCAAACTCATTATTTCTATAACTGGTACAGCACTCCTCAAACAAAAAGAACCTGATTTGGTACCAAGAAAATAAGCCACCATATTTTAGGATAGTTTATAGCAACAGGAGACACTTTCTAGTCATGAAGTTTGAAAATTCATTCCTATCTTTTTTTTGGTGGGTGGGGGCGTGTTTTGAGACAGGGTTTCTCTGTATAGCCTTGGCTGTCCTGGAACTCACTCTGTAGACCAGGTTGGCCTCGAAGTCAGAAATCCACCTGCCTCTGCCTCCCAAGTGCTGGGATTAAAGGTGAGTGTGACCATTTCCCGGCCTGTATTCATTTCTTAAACATATTTTTAAGAGCATGCTTTGAGTTGGGCATCCCTTTTTTAAAATTAGATATTTTCTTTATTTACATTTCAAATGTTCTCCCCTTTCCTGGTTTCCCCTCCGAAAAAAAAAAAACCCTACTCCACCCCCCACCCCCTGCTAACCAACCCACCCTCCCCTGTTTCCTGGCCTTGGCATTCCCGTACACTTGGGCATAGAGCCTTCACATGACCAATGGCCTCTCCTCCCATTGATGACCGACTAGGCCATCCTCTGCTACATATGCTGCTGGAGCCATGAGTCCCACCAAGTGTACTCTTTGGCTGATGGTTTAGTCCCTGGGAGCTCTGGGGATACTGGTTGGTTCTTATTGTTGTTCCTCCTAAGGGACTGTAAACTCTTCAGCTCCTTGGATCCTTTCTCTAGCTCCTTCATTGGGGGCCATGTACTCACTCCAATGGATGGCTGTGAACCTCTACTTCTGTATTAGTGGGGTACTGTCAGAGCCTCCCAGGAGACAGCTATATCAGACTCCTGTCATCCAGCACTTGCTGGCATCCACAATAGTGTCTGGGTTTGATTGTATATGGGAAGGATCCTCAGGTAGGGCAGTCTCTGCTCCACACTTTGTCTCTGCAACTCCTTCCATGGGAATTTTGTTCACCCTTCTAAGAAGGACTCAAGTATCTACAGGTTGGTCTTCCTTCTTCTTGAGTTTCCTGTGGTTTGTGGACTGTATTTTGGGTATTCCGAGCTTAATATCATCCTGAGTGAGGTAATCCAATCACAAAAGAACACACATGGTATGCACTCACTGATAAGTTGGGCATCCATTTAATCCTAGCATGTAGGAGGCCAAAGTAGGTGAGTCTCTGTGAATTTGAGATCAGCATAATCTACATAGTGAACTGGAGGCCAGCCAAGGCTGCAAAGTGAGACCCTGTGTCACAACAAATCAAACTTTGAACAAAATAGGGAAAGCTTAGAGGTAACATGCTGAGTGGGAATAAACATTAAAGTGCCAGTGAGATGGCTCAGTGGGTAAAGACACCGACTCAAAGCCTGATGACCCGAGCTCCATCCCTGTGACCCACATGGTAGAAGGCAAGAAACAGCTTCTCAAAGTTGTCCTCTGATATTCATATGATTGCTGTAGCATGCACACCCTCAGCTCCCCACACTAAATTTATGTTAAAAAAATGCTATGATAGCTGG
>NC_045030.1:7043015-7051809 GCF_008632895.1 Mastomys coucha | reverse complement strand
GGCACTGTTTGAAAGGATTAGGAGGTGTGGCCTTTTTTTTTTTCTTTGAGACAGGGTCTCCCTGTATAGACCTGGCTGTCCTGGAACTCATTCTGTAGATCAGGCTGTCCTGGAACTCAGAAATCCACCTGCCTCTGCCTCCCAAGTGCTGGGATTAAAGGCATGCACTACCACTGCCTGGCCTTTTTCTTGTTTTGAGACAAGATCTTTAAAATTTCAAAGCCTTCCTCCTATGACACACTTCTTCCAATAAGGCCACACCTCCTAGACCTCCCAAACAACACCATCAATTGGGGACGAGGTGTTCAAACACCTGAGCCTATGCGGGATAATTCTTCATTCAAACCACCATCCTGTGTGTCTCTAAATGTATACAACAAGTGTGCCAGTGCCCAAGGAGGAGGATGCTGGATCCCCTGATACTAGAGTTACAGGTAATTGTGACCTATGGGTGCTGTTATCTCCTGGAAGAGCGGGAAGCGTTCAGTAAACCACTTACCTTGCAAAGTTTAAGGTCCTGAATACAATCCTCAGAATCCACACTTAAAAAACTGGGTGTGGCCAGACATGATGGTACATACACCTTTAATCCTAGCACTCAAAAGGCAGAGATCTTGAGCCAGTCTGGTCTATATAGCAAGTTCCAGGCCAGCTGGGCTACATGATGAGACCCAAAACAAAACACACAAAAAAAGCGGGGCATAGTGGCTCATGCTTGTAATTCCAGTGTTGGGGAGGCAGAGACAGACAAATCCCTGGGCTCATTTGCCAGACACTCTATACTAAGCAGTGAGTCTGAGGTGTCAGTGAGAAGAGATAGCTCATCTGGTAAAGGCTTCTCTACCTGAATTTGATCCCAGGTTCCACTTGATGGAAGGAAGAAAACTAACTCCTCCAACTTGTCCTATGATCTCCATATGTACACTGGGGCACACCTATGCCCCCCAGTAAGTAAGTACATAAGCAAATAAATAAATAAATGAAAAAAATTAAAAACAAAAACCCCAAGGTGGATGGCTCTTTAGGAATGTAATACCTGACACATACACATATACCTGTACACATAGGAACAAATATACAAATACATACTCTTGAAACCCTAGAAGCTTGAAATCCACAATTAAGGTATCAATACAACCCCACCTCCTCTATTTCTTCCTTCCCTCCCCTATCTTTCAAGGTTTTTTTTTTTAAATTATAGGGAAGGGACATGTGTTGGGGATTGGTTCTAATGTTTTGAATTAATCGGGAATCTGTCTGTCCAAACGCTGAAGGTCAATAAAGAGCCAAAGGCCAATGGCTGAGCAGAGAGAGGGATGGTACTTTTAGATTTGCCTGAGCTAGGAACTGGAAGAGAGGAAGAAGAGAGAGACTGTCATGATGGGGAAGAAGAAAGATCAGACCTAATGGGCTACTTCCCCAATTGTGTTTGGAGTAGGAAAGATGAAATATAGATTTTAAAAGATGTTAACTCAGGAGTGCTGGAGGGGAGTGTTTGCTAGCAGCAGAAAGGATTACAACTGCACAGCCATTAAGCCAGTCAAGGCATATTAAAAATAACTGGTGTGTGTGTGTGTGTCTTTCATTAGAGAATCCAGATAGCTCTCGAGCAGGTGTGCAAGTGCTTCCTGATGGGAGCACAAAGTGATTAGCTAATTACTGGTACAGACATGGTCTCATTATATAGTTTAGGCTGGCCTTGAACTTATTACATAACCCAGAACTCCTGATCCCTTTATATCAGATTCCTAAATTCTGGGATTGCAGATGTGTGCTATTATGCCCACCTCTCTGAGGAATCCTAGGGAAAAAAATCTTTCCTGGCCTCTCAAGGTTCCAGACAACTCCTGCATTCTGTGGCATTCTGTGCATACCCCACAGCTCACTGCCTCGGTGAGAACGGGGCCTCTTTCCTTCTGTGCGTCTCTGTTGCCTAAATCTCCCTCTTTTCCTTATAAAGACATAGGCTGGAGAGATGGTAACTCAGCAGCCAGGTAAAGGTACTTGTTGCCAAACCTGATGACCTGGGTTTAATCACTACAACCCACATGTTAGAAGGAGAAAACCAACTTCTTCAGGTTATCTTTAGACCTCCACATGTGTGCCGTGGCGTGAGTGATCTCTCTCTCCCTCCCCCATATCTCTCCTCTCTCATGCATATTAACTAAAACTGTTTAAAGAGATAGCAGCCTTTGGAGTAGGTCCCACCCTATTCCAGGGTAACTTCATCTTACCTGAACTACACCAACTGTGCTGGACATATTTTGAGGCGATAACATATGATTTTCTATGCTGTACAAAGAATCACCACAGACTTAGCAAGTAAAACAACAATGACTTATTAGGGTACAGTTCACTAGATCACAAGTCCAGACAGGCTCAGATGATTTCTCTGCTTCAGATTTTACAAGGATGAAATCTACTTACTGGTAAACCTCAACTCTAGTGTAGTCTGGTATGAGGTAGCCTCAAGAGACAATCTGGGCTAAGTGAGACTGTCTCAAGAAAAAAAAAAAAAAAAAAAAGCTAAAAACAATGACCAGGAAAAAAAATCCCAAAAAGGGCTATATTGATGGCTCTTCCAGAAAACCCAGTTCCTCTACTTCCTTGCCCATTTAGGCTGGCAGAATTCAGTTCCATGTAGTTTTAGTTTTGAAATCCTGAGTTGCTTGCTGGCTGCCACCAGGGGTCACGCTTAGCTTCTAGAGGCTATTTTGATCCTTGCATATAGTTTCAAGTAATTGGCAGCATGCCCTTCTTATGTTTCAAATCCGACTTTCCTTTCTGTTCAACCCTGTAAACATGCACACACACAAGCAAACCAACCAAATCAAAATAGGCCCATGGCAGTGCATAGTGGCTCACATTGGCAAGCTCTAAATTTGGGAAGCAGAGGCAGAAGGATTTCCACAAATTTGAGGGCAGTATGGGTTAAGTGAGACTTTGTCCCCCTCCCCCAAAAGCCTAAAAATCCAAAAAAAGGGCTACAGAAACGGCTCTTCCAGAAAACCTGGGATCAATTCCCAGCACCCACATGCCATCTCACAACTGTCTGTAACTCCAGTTATAGGATATCCTGTTTTGAGTTACATAGGATCATCAAACAAAGCAAGTCACTCCAGGATGAAATGTGGCCTTGAAGGCAGCAGGGAGGTCCAGCCTCTGATGGACTAAACCTCAAACTACCATAAAGAAACCTATTTATTGATTATTATACAAAGTTGTTTTGGGGGTAAAATAAGTTTCTTATACCAAAGCCCCTGATATATCTAATCTATGGTTCTTGAAGGAGCACCTCACAATCTCTGTCCTTATTGTGTACTGTTTGCAGTACTCAATAATGCAGGTGTGCCATGACCGTCTCGTGACTAAATCATGAAAAGGCTGTAAAGCACCCTCAGAAAAACAACTCTGTAAATGACAGAAAATAATCACTATTTTCTGCAACTATTTCTTCAGGGTCTAAGAACTTCTAGAAAACAAGGACTTCATTCTGAGGTTCACTTAAGATATAATGGCTCTACTAATTATTTTCCCTCTACAGTATCCAATGCTCTGGCCTCTAAGGACTCCAGGCATGTACATGGTGCACAGACACACACACACACACACACACACACACACATATGTATATATATGCAAAACACCCACATATATAAACAACAAAACAAAAAAAGCCTTATATGACTAAGCTATATATATTCTCCCTATATGAAATTTCATCATCACAGGAGTGATAGTATATACTCAGTTTTCATCCTATCTCTACATTCTGGATGCTCTCTGAAAAGACATATTTGAGGACCACTAAATAGATTATGTGTGCCACAGCTTGTCCTTTGGCCCCCAGTAGTTCATACTTCTCCTAACTGGAAACCATATTCACTCTTTCCCAAATTTCCCAGGGGGTTTGTCCTATTTCTACATGTCCTCATAGACCCAATTCTCAACTAAATCTCATCAGCTCCAAAGTCCAAAATCTCAAGTCATTTGGATCAGGTGTAGCTGAGACTCCTCAGTTTCTTGACATCTATGGACCTATGAAGCTAAAGCAACAAAACAGCTATCCATTGGCAGGACACAGTAATAGCTGAGGCATAGCTGAAAGGCAAAAAGGAGCTACCAATGCAGGGAGTGGTGGTGTGCATCTACTATAGTCTCAGTAGTGGGGAGGTGGAGGCAGAAAGATCCTGAGTTCCAGGACAGCCTGGTTATATAACACGTATACTACCCACTTAAGAGGCACTAGGCTAAAGCAGTTTTAAAATCCAGCTGAGAAACTCCGTTAGTGTTGAGACTTGGAAATAAAGCCTCATGGCTTCCAGTTCTGCCCGTAGGCCTTCTGGCTTCTCCCTTTGAGTCATCTTTTTTTTTTTTTCCCATGAAAGGTAGAAAGTGTTTACATCCTGAGTAATTTCTTTTTATGTGTATGTGTGTACACCCATGTGGGGGTACCTGAGTTCAACCTTAGCCATCATCCTTAGGATAGCTACCTACCTTGTTTTTTAAGATAGGACTTCTCACTGGACTGAATTTTGCCAGTCAGCCCCAGGGATCCTTCCGTCTTGGCCTCTCCAGCACTGAGAGTGTACCACCATGTCTGGCATTTTTACATGGGTTATGGGAATCAAATTCAAGTATTCATGCTTGAAGACAAGCATTTTACTGAGTTATCTCCCCAGAACTATAGTCATTCCTCCTAATTTTTCATGTAACTTGTTTGAAATCTGAAGTTGTGTTTTTCAATCCTCATGACAAATGTACAAACTTTAACATACCTTCAATCTCCTTTCCAATTTTACATGTTAGTATTTTCATTTCATTTTTAATGTACTCCAATTAATCACTGTTCTATTTGTCTTTTGACAGAGTCTCTCCCTACGTAGCCCAGGTAAGCCTCAAGTTCAAAATCCTCCTGCCTTATTCTCCCCAGTCCTGCAATCACAGGCATGCACCATGGAAATTTGGTTCATTTCTCTACTTACAGGTAATCAAGATCATGTTTAGATATTTTTTAATAAATAATGCCAATAGATTTATCTGCATATTTGTTGATTTTTAAATTAAATTTATTTTATTTGATGGTGTGTTTGTGTATGTGTGCAGTGTAGAAGTCAGAGACTGGTGGTTTGAATAGGAAAGGTCCTCACATCATAGACACAGATTTGAAGGCTTGGTAACCAGGGAGTGGCATTACTTGAGAGGGATGAGGTGTGGCCCTTTTGGAGTGTGCACGGTCTTGTTGGAGGAAGTGCATCACTTGCTTTGGAGTTTTTTTTTTTTAAAGATTTATTTATTATTATAATTAAGTACACTGTAGCTGACTTCAGATGCACCAGAAGAGGGCATCAGATCTCATTATGGGTGGTTGTGAGCCACCATACGGTTGCTGGGACTTGAACTCAGGACCTTTGGAAGAACAGTCAGTGCTCTTATGCACTGAGCCATCTCACCAGCCGGGAGTTTCAAATCTTAAGCCAAGTCCAGTGTTTATTTCTCTCTTCCTACTGCCTTCAGATCTAGATGTAGAACTCTCAGCTACCATGTGTCCTTGTGTGCTGCAATACTCCCTATATTGTGGACTATGGACTAAACCTGTGAAACTGTAAGCAAGCCCCTATTAAATGCTTTCCTTTATAAGAGTTGCCATGGTTGGCCGGGCGGTGGTGGTGCACGCTTTTAATCCCAGTACTTCGGAGGCAGAGGCAGGCAGATTTCTGAGTTCGAGACCAGCCTGGTCTACAGAATGAGTTCCAGGATAGTCAGGACTACACAGAGAAACAAAAACCAAAATAAAATAAAATAAAATAAAATAAAAATAAAAAAAAGAGTTGCCATGGTCAAGGTGTCTCTTCACAGCACTAGAGCACTGACTAAGACAGTGGCCAACTTGCTGGAATAGGTTCTCTTCTTCTACCATCTGGGTTCTGGGTATTGGACTCAGTACATCAGACTGCTGAGTAAGCTGCTGGCCCCTACATTTATTGATTTCTTTCCCAAATGTTTCCTAGCTTATTTGCTTTCCACTGCTGCTTCCACTCTATAGTGTCCTTCTGAAAACATTTCTCTTTGAAGCAAATCCTTAAGAGGTCCTTAGGTAATACAGGAAACCATGTTACATCTACAAAATGTCAGTACTAGGCTGCTGATTCAAGTCCAAAGTGATGGTTAGAGGTAAAATGAAATTAATTTGATGTAGAAGACACATGAGTGACAAGCTCATTCAGCCTTTGTCTGAAAATGCCTTCATTCCTTTCAAGACAAAATTTCAGAAAAAATGATGTGGCAGCTATGAAAATATGCCACACCAATCTCTTGCTCCAAGGAACATAAGTAACAGATGGCCTCAGCCTGCTGTATTCTGAATCTACTAAGGCATCAGTGCAGACATAAACAGTCCCTCACAAAGGCTGCTGGTAGAAGCAGTCAGTGACTAAGTATGGCAAGTATATCAGTGTAGATCCATTTCTGCAGGATGTGTTTCTTCTGATGGGTATTTTGGGCCGGAGGCTGCTTCATCTGCCTGACAAACCTTTCCCAGAACTGCACTGCAGTGTTAAGAATCTGTGGAACAACCTGCCTTCTCTAGGCACCAGAACTGCATTGTCTGAAGGCTCCTTCTCTATCACTCTCACAGACATCTCCCTGATCAGTCCTCAGTGGCCAATCCCACCCTGGCTTCTGCTTCAAAGAGAGGCCAGCCTAATATACCACTTTGATAAGTGAAACCAATATATAAGATGCATACAATTAAAGTCCAATACTATTTCTGCCTATACCTATCACCTCCACACACATACAAACAAATGCACTGCCTTTTTCCTTTTTTGTTTTGTTTTTTCGAGACAGGGTTTCTCTGTGTAGCCCTGGCCATCCTGGAACTCACTCTGTAGACCAGGCTGGCCTGGAACTCAGAAATCCACCTGCCTTTGCCTCCCAAGTGCTGGGATTAAAGGCATGTCCACCACCACTGTCCGGCTAAATGTGTTGCTTTTAATTTCATTATTTGTATGTCATTTTGATTTGCTATGGAAATATAATAAATATGGGCACACTGTTTCTTTTTTAATTTTTATTTGAGATACAATCTTTACTTCCAATTGTGCCACAAGTACTGGGTTTTCAGGCACCCAAAAACCATACCCCACTTTCTTTTCCTTTCTTAAATACAAGGAAACACACTATAAACAGTTCTCTTAACATTCTCACTGCTGCTGCTACTATTAATTTGTGGGTTTTGAGACAGGATTTCTCTGTGTAGCACTGGCTGTCCTGGAACTCACTCTGTAGACCAGGCTGGCCTTGAACTCAAGAGATCCACCTGCCTCTGTCTCCTGAGTGCTGGGATTAAAGGTGTGAGCCACTATACCTGGTTTCTTTTAGGTTTATATATTTTATCTTCTAAGTCTCAAACGTGTTTATATGTTTCAATTTTGTGTTATTCCTTGTCACAGCATTCAGGAAAACTGCCTTAACCTATTTTAGTGTATTTACTTCTAATCTAATTTGCTTTGCTATATATCAACTGACTTACTTTTCAGTTTCTGCATTTTAAAACATATTTTTCCATTTATTTATTTTATGTGTATGACTGTTTTATCTACTTGCTTATCTGTCTATCATGTGCATACAAGGTACTTGTAGAGGTCAGAAGATGGCAACATTCTTTTGGAACTGGAGTTGCTGTTGGTTGTTAGCTACCATGTGGGTGCTGGGAATCAAACTAGGCCCTCTGTAAGAGCAACACATGTTTTTGTTTGTTTGTTTGTTTTGTTTTTGTTTTTTTTTCCTGAAGTGGACACAGGTGAAAGGCTAAGGCAGATTCATGAAGTAACGTTTGGCTGAAGCAGTCACAGGAGAAAGGATGTTCTGCTAAAGCAAGCATGTGCGTGATGAAGGATTCTTTGCTAAAAACATGCATGTACTGGTCCACCTTACATTGCATAGTTGAGCTGCATTTGTTGGGACTCCATAGAGAGAAATGCACCAAAAACCTACTGGTTTTTGTGTGAACAGTTTATAGTGTGTTCCCTTGTATTTAAAACTGAGAGATAGCTCAGTGTTAAGAGTGTAAGAGAGAGCTCTTACAGAGAGGATTCATGTTGGGATCTAAGAAACCATGCCAAGCTGCTCACAACCACCTATAACTTCAGCTCCATTGTGCCAGACACCTTCTTCTGGCCTCGGTGGGTACCAGCATACACGTGTACTTACCCACAAACATATATGTTATTTTCAAATATTATTTTAAAAATAAAAACTAGATTGGGAAAACCCCACAAATGTAGAGATTTTAAAAATACAGGCACTTCGGGCGCAGGAGAGATAGCTAAGTGAAGTGGAAACTGAATGGTTTTTTGGAAAGTTAGTTGGATGGTTTCTGCAGGGGAACCATTTCGCCAGCACATGATTTTTGTTGGGAGGAGCAGGGTCTTTATTTTTCTTTTAGGTTTTACAGTTGTCCAAAGTGAACTGATTCCACATTCTTTTGATTCTTAGCTCACTGTCTCTATTGTAGCAGTGGGTATGGACTCGTATCCTTTCGTCCATTATGTCTGTAAATTTGTGCTAGTGGTGGATTGGTTTTCTGACAGTTTTTGAAATATTTATAAGTATGACGGTTGGTGGGACGTCATTTTTCAAATGGGAATTTAATCCAGCCTGGATTCTTTGCATTTAGTTTCGCCACGTGTATCAATTAGGGTGCAGTAAGGAGACAGAAACCATACCAGCAATTTGAACACAGCTCAAGTAAAGAATTACTAAATAAAGATGATCATTGAAGAGATAGAGG
>NC_045030.1:7041307-7042530 GCF_008632895.1 Mastomys coucha | reverse complement strand
AAAGCAGCAGCATCTATCTCTAGAGTTGAAGGGATGGAAACACATGGACACTGTCCTGCCCTATCAAGGCTAACATTCACACTGACAGTAGAGTTTGACGCTGGCTAGACAGTGGGAAAGCTGGGCAAGGCTATAGACAAGGGAGCTGCTTGCCATGGTGCTAGTGAGCTGTTGGTGGTGAACTACCGCCACCAAAATATCCTGTACATTGTTAACAAGGATGTTAACTGCTGAGATGCTGGCAATTGCTGGGTCCTAGATCTTCTACATACCACTTGGACCAAAGATGCCAGGAAAAGGAAACAAGCTAAACTAGAAAGACAAGTTCCTGACGTTGTCGGGCTTTGTACAGTTTCTCCAGCACCCTCACCTGATCAAGCTTGACATTGTGAGACCTAATAACTGCTTACAATGCCAATATTATAAACCAGGCCCAAAAAACAGGGTAGGGTGGGGTAACTAGGAACTGTGAGGCCACAAACTAATAAATGGCGTAACCTGCTCTGGAGTGGGAGTTAACTGGATGGGTGAACTTCTAATATGGATTTTACAGCTTGTGATGGCCAAATGGTATGGTAGTATAAATTACAAGAGGAAGTTTTGGAGATTTTGAATACTGACTTTTTAGGGAAGATCCTTTTACCCTAAAGCTTTATATATAACAATGTCTGCTTGTAAGGGAGGCCCCACCTTTATGTGGCATTATTACATGTATAATATGGATGTAAAACAACCTACATTTTGGAGCTGGGGGATATGCCTCAGTTGGTACAGTACTTGCTTAGCATGCATGAAGCTCTGGGCTTTGTTCCTAGCACTGCATAAACTGGGCATGATGCTACATGCCTATAAAAGGTACAGCCAGTTAAAAGGTAGTCAGGAGGACCACAATTACAATCTCCTTGGCTAGACAGTGAGTTGAAGAAGCCAGGAAAAAAAGACCTTCTATTTTGGCATTGAAATATCTATTCTGAAAGTATGCAGGATGCCTGTGCGTGAGCCCAGCGTATCCTCTAGGACTTACCCAGAAGGCAGCGCTTCATTCTTAGGTCAAAATGGTAGGCAGACCTGCTGTTGCAGCATCAAGCAAGTGGCTGGCTGGTTTTCGAAAGTGGTACTATAATGCTGCAGGATTCAATAAACTGGGGTTAATGGGAGATGATACAATACATGAAACTGAAGATGTAAAAGAAGCCATAAGAAGGCTTCCTGAGAACCTTTAT
>NC_045030.1:7030537-7040619 GCF_008632895.1 Mastomys coucha | reverse complement strand
GAGGTCTGATGCCCTCTTCTGGTGTGTTTGAAGTCAGCTACAGTGTACTTATGTATAATAATAAATACATCTTAAAAAAAAAGAAAAAGAAATATCTATAGATTAATTCAGCTAACAGAAACCTACTTTGAATCTCTCATTGCTAAAACACTGACTTCCTTCTATGGAACAAAAAGTCACAGACAAAATTACAGTATCTTGGGTCCTGTTAGATGGTTCAGTGGATACTGATGCTTTATGTATAAACCTGGTAACCTGAGTTCCATCCCTACAACCCATATACAGGAAGGAGGAAAGAACCAATTCCTAAAAGTTGTCCTTTTTGTTTGTTTGTTTGTTTGTTTTTTGAGACAGGGTTTCTCTGAGTAGCCCCAGCTGTCCTGGAACTCACTCACTCTGTAGACTAGGCTGGCCTCGAACTCAGAAATCCACCTGCCTCTGCCTCCCACGTGCTGGGAGTAAAGGCCTGCGCCACCACCGCCCAGCCTAAAAGTTGTCCTTTAACCTGATCTCTACAGGCATGCCCCAGATGCCCAACAATAATGATAACATAATTTTTAAGAAATGACAGTGTCTAACAGTCTCCTGCCACCTTTACCCCCACCTTCATCAGATCTGTGACTCATGAATCATACAAGTAAGCTTCCCTTCCCCCTGCTTGATGAGCCCTCTGGGCCAAACAAAGCTCCCCTGAAAAGCCTGTTATCCCAGGGGGACTTCCATTCTCTTGCCACCTCTCTTCCCACCTTCCTCAGACCTGCAGACCCTGAACCATCCAGGAAAACTTTCCTTCCTCCCACACTTTCTTCCCTGCTTACTTAGTCCTCTGGGCACGCCAAGCAGCTCTGAGGCCAAACGAACTGCCATTCTTCTGACAACTATCTACCCACCTTTATTGGATCTATGGCTCCTGAACCATACAAACCTGTGGAACCATACAGACCTGCAGATTCGGAACCATACAGCCCAGGGATACCTACCAGAAGCATACAGATCAACCCGCGCCTCTCAATACCCACTACAAGAGCCTCTAGGAACCAAAGCCATCCAGATGGCCTTTAGCTCTAGAAAGAACACAATTAACAAAAGCCAGGGAAATATGACACCTTCAAAGCAAAGCCACCCCACTACAGCTAGCCTTAGATATCTTAACATAACAGAAGCACAAGAAAATGACTGTAAATCTCTCTTATAAAGATAGAGGCCTTTAAAGAGGAAACAGATTAATCCTTTAAAGAAACACAGGAAAATACAATCAAACAGGCAGAGGTCTTTAAAGAGGAAACAAATGAATCCCTTAAAGACATACAGGAAAGGACAATTAAACAGGTGGCGGAAATGAATAAAACTGTGCAAGACCTGAAAATGGAAATAGAAGCAATTAAAGGAAACATAAACTGAGGAAACCCTAGAGATGGAATCCTAGGGAAGTGAACAGAAACAACAGAACCAAGCATCACCAACAGAATACAGGAGATAGAAGAGAGCGTCTCAAGTATACAATAGTAGAAACTGATACTCCAGCCAAAGAAAATGTTAAAACTAAAAAATTCATGACACAAAACATCCAGAGGCCGGGCAGTGGTGGCGCACGCCTTTAATCCCAGCACTTGGGAGGCAGAGGCAGGCAGATTTCTGAGTTTGAGGCCAGCCTGGTCTACAGAGTGAGTTCCAGGACAGCCTGGGCTACTCAGAGAAACCCTGTCTCGAAAAACAACCCCCCCAAAACCAAAAAACAAACAAACAAAAAACATCCAGAAAATCTGGAATACCTTGAAAAGACCTAACCTAAGAATAACAGGAATAGAAAAAGGTGAAGAGTCCCAGCTCCAGGGCCCAGAAAATAGTCTCAACAAAATCATACAAGAAAACATTCTCAAGCTAAAGAAAGAAATGCCTATAAATATACATGAAGCATATAGAACACAAATTAGACTGGAAAACTCTAACAAGATGATATCTCAGTTCTGAACATCTATGCCCCATATACAAGAGCACCCACATTTGTAAAAGAAACAAAACTAAAGCTAAAACTGCACATCAAACTCCAGACATTAATAGTGGGAGACTTCCAGCACTTGGGAGGCAGAGGCAGGCGGATTTCTGAGTTTGAGGCCAGCCTGGACTACAGAGTGAGCTCCAGCACAGCCAGGGCTGTACAGAGAAACCCTGTCTCGAAAAACCAAAAAAGAAAAAGAAAAAAATAGTGGAAGACTTCAAAACCCTACTCTTACCGATGGACAGGTCATGCAGACAAAACCTAAACACAGAAATAATGACATTAACAGATATTATAAATCAAATGGACCTATCAGACAGTTACAGAATATTTCACCCAAACACAAAATATACCTTCTTCTTAGCACCTCATGGATCCTTCTCCAAAATTGACCACATAGTTACAAAGCAAGCCTCAACAGATACAGGACACTGAAAGAATGCCTTGCATCTTATCAGACCATTGTAGATTAAAGCTGGACTTTGATGACACCAGAAACACCAGAAAGCCTACACACTCATGGAAATTGAACAACTCTCTACTCAATGATCTCTGGGCCAGGGAAGAAATAAAGAAATTAAAGACTTTCTAGAATTCAGTGAAAATGAAAGCACAACATACCCAAACTTATGGGACTAAATGAAAGCAGTGCTAAGAGAAAAATTCATAGCTCTGAGTGCCTCCATAAAGAGAGAGTTCTCCTACCAAAGTACACCTGAAAGCTCTAGAAAAAAAAATAGGCATGGGCTGGAGAGATGGCTCAGAGGTTAAGAGCACTGACTGCTCTTCCAGAGATACTGAGTTCAATTCCCAGCAACCACATGGTGGCTCACAACATCTGTAATGGGATCTGATGCCCTCTTCTGGTGTGTCTGAAGACAACTACAGTGTACTCATATACAATAAATAGATAAATCTAAAAAAAAAGAGTTTAAAAAAATAAGCAAGCACACCAGAGATGAGTAGAAGACAAGAAATAATCAAAATCAGGGCTAAAATCAATCAGTTACAAACAAAGAAAACAATACAAAGAATGAAACCAAGAGCTGGTTCTTTGAGAAAAATCAATAAAATAGGCAAACCTTAGCCCAATTAACTAAAAGACAGTATCCAAATAAACAGAACCAGAAATGAAAAGGGAGATATAACAACATACACTGAGGAAATTCAAAGAATCATTAGGTCTTACTTCAAAGGTCTGTATTCCACAAAATCGAAAAATCTTAATGAAATGGATGATTTTCTAGACAGATACCATTAAGTCAAGATCAGATGAACTATCTAAAGAGTCTCATAACCCATAAGAAAATAGAAGCAGTTGTTAAGTCTCCCAACCAAAAGAAAGTCCAGGGTCACATGATTTTAGTGAAAATTCTAAGAGATTTTCAAAGAACAGCTAATGCCACTCAAACTATTCCAGAAAGTATTCCACAAAATAGAAATAGAAGGAATACACTGTCAAGTTCATTCTATGAGGTCACAGTTACCCAGATTCCTAAAACTCAAAAAGAGTCCCAGGACCCAATGGGATAACCTTAGTCAAAATACCCAACAGCAGGGAAATGGAACTTGAAGAGACCATCTTCAGTAGATAGGAATGGCCCCTATCTAAAAATTTTTGACCCAGAATTGTTTCTGTCTAAAGGAAATGCAGAGACAAAATGGAGTGGAGACTGAAGGAAAGGCCATCCAGAGATCGCCTCAACTTGGGATCTATCCCATGCACAGGCATCAAATCCCAACACTATTACTGATGTCATGTTGTACTTGCAGACAGGAGCCAGGCATGGCTGTCCTCTGAGAGGCTCTACCAGCTCCTGACTGAGACAGATGCAGATGCTTACAGCCAACCATTGGACTGAGCCTGGGGACCCCTACGGAAGACTTAGGGGAAGGACTGAAGGAGCTGAAGGGGATGGCAACTTGTACTGGCTGGTTTTGTGTATCAATTTGACACAGGCTGGAGTTATCACAGAGAAGGGAGCTTCAGTTGGGGAAGTGCCTCCATGAGATCCAGCTGTGGGGCATTTTCTCAATTAGTGATCAAGGGGGTAGGGCCCCTTGTGGGTGGTGCCATCTCTGGGCTGGAAGTCTTGGGTTCTATAAGAGAGCAGGCTGAACAAGCCAGGAGAAGCAAGCCAGTAAGGAACATCTCTCCATGGCCTCTGCATCAGCTCCTGCTTCCTGACCTGCTTGAGCTCCAGTCCTGACTTCCTCTGGTGATCAACAGCAATGTGGAAGTAAGCTGAATAAACCCTTTCCTCCCCAACTTGCTTCTTGGTCATGATGTTTGTGCAGGAATAGAAACCCTGACCAAGACACAACTCCATAGGAAAACCAACAGTGTCAACGAACCTGAACCTGTCAAAGCTCCTAGCGACTAAACCACCAACCAAAGAGCATACACAGACTGGCATGTAGCCCTCGATATATATGTAGCAGAGACCTTCCTTGTCTGGCCTCAGTGGGAAGGGATGCACTAGGTTCTTTGGAGGCTTGGCACTCCAGAGAAGTGGGATGCTAGAGGGGGAGGGGGGTAGGTAGTGGAGCACCCTCTTAGAGGCAAAGGGGAGGGTGGACTGGTCACAGGGATAACATTTGAAATGTAAATAAATCAACAGAAAAAGAGAACTTCAGACCAATTTCTCATATGAACACTGATGCAAAAATACTCAATAAAATACTCACAAACTGAATCCAGGAATATATCAAAAACATCATCTATCATGATCAAGTAGGCTTTATGCCAGAGATGCAGGGATGGTTCAATATACAAAACTCAATTAACATAATCCACCATATAAACAAACTCAAAGGAAAAAAATCACATGCTCCTCTCAGATGCTAAAAAAGCCTTTGACAAAACCTAACACTCCTTCATTTTACTAGTATAAAGTATCAGGGATACAGGGTGCATACCTAAACACAATCAAAGCAATCTACAGCAAGTCAATAGCCAACATCAAACTAAATGGAGAGAAACTTGAAGCAATTCCACTAAAATCATGGACTGGACGAGGCTGCCCACTCTCTCCCTACCTATTCAATATTGTACTCTATGTAGAAACATAGAGCAATTAGACAACAAAAGGACATCATGGGATACAAATTGGAAATGAAGAACTTAAGGTATCAATATTTGTGGATGATATGATCGTATACTTAAGTGACCCCAAAATTCCACCAGAGAACACCTACAGCTGATAAACAACTTCAGCAAAGTGGCTGGATATAAAATTAAACAAGTCAGTAGCCCTCCTTTATACAAATGATAAACAGGCTGAGAATGAAATTAGGGAAAAATCCTGTATAAAAGCCATGAATAATATAAAATACCTTGGTATAATTCTAACCAAGCAAGTGAAAGATCTGTATGACAAGAACTTTAAGTCTCTGAAGAGAGAAATCAAAGAAGACCTCAGAATATGGAATGATCTCCTATGCTCATGAGTTGGTAAGATTAACATAGTGAAAATGGCCATCTTAACAATCTACAGATTCAATGCAATTCCCATCAAAATTCCAACACAATTCTTTATAGAGAGAACAATTCCCAACTTCTTATGGAGAAACAAAAACCCCAGGATAGGAAAAACAATTCTGAACAATAAAAGAACTTCTGGAGGAATCACCATCCCCGACCTCAAGCTGTACTACAGAGCAATAATGATAAAAAACTGCATGATATTGGTACAGTGACAGGCAGGTAGATCAATGGAACAGAATTGAAGAACCAGAAATAAACCCACATACCTATGGACATTTGATTTTTTTTTATAAAGAAGACAAAAACATACAATTGAGAAAAAGAGAAAGCATCTTCAACAAATGGTGCTAGTCTAGCTGGATGTCTACATGTAGAAGAATGCAAATAGATCCATATTCATCACCCGGTACAAAACTGAAGTCTAAGTGGATCAACCAGATACACTAAATGTTACAGAAGAGAAAGTGAAAAATACCATGTTTGTATGTATTGTAGAATGTATTGGTACAAGAGACAATTTCTTTTTTGACAGGGTTTCTCTGTATAGCCCTGGCTGTCCTGGAACTCACTCTGTAGACCAGGCTGGCCTCTAACTCAGAAATCTGCCTGCCTCTGCCTCCCAAGTGCTGGGATTAAAGGAGTGCGCCACCACTGCCCGGCTGACAATTACTTGAAGAGACCACCAGTGGCTCAGGTTCTAAAATCAGCAATTGATAAACGGGACCTCATGAAACTGCAAAGCTTCTATAAGGCAAAGGACACTGTCAATAGGACAAAACATCAGCCTACAGATTGGGAAAGGATCTTCACCAACTCTACATCTGCAGTGGGCTAATATCCAAAATATACAAAGAACTGAAGAAGTTAGACACTAAGGTGGTTTAAATATGCTTGGTCCATAGGGTGGTACTATAAGGAGGTATAGCTTTGTTGGAGGAAGTGTGAGAGAAGGCTTCAAGACCCTTGTTCCAGCTGCTTGGAAGCCAGTCTTCTCCTAGCAGCTTTCAGATGAAGATGTAGAACTCTCAGCTTCTCCTGAACCATGCCTGCTTGAATGCTGCCATTGCTTCCACCTCAAAGGTAATGAACTGAACCTTTAAGCCAGCTCCAAATACATGTCCTTATAAGAGTTGTCTTGGGGCCGGGCAGGGGTGGTGCATGCCTTTAATCCCAGCACTTGGGAGGCAGAGGTAGGTGGATTTCTGAGTTCGAGGGGAGCCTGATCTACAGAGTGAGTTCCAGGACAGCCAGGGCTACACAGAGAAACCCTGTCTCGAAAAAACCAAAAAAGGAAAAAAAAAGATAATATTTTGGGCTGGTGAGATGGCTCAGTGGGTAAAAGCACTGACTGCTTTACTGAAGGTCCTGAGTTCAAATCCCAGCAACCACATGGTGGCTCACAACCACCTGTGACAAGATTTGACGCCCTCTTCTGGTGTGTCGGAAGACAGCTGCAGTACACTTAATTATAATAATAAATAAATCTTAAAAAAAAAAAAGAGTTGCCTTGGTCATAGTGTCTGTTCACAGCAGTAAAAGCCTAATTAAGACAGTTACCAACAACACAAATAACTCAATTAAAAAAATGAAGTACTGAGTTAAACAGAGAATTCTCAACAGAGGAATTTCAAATGGCTAAGAAGCACTTAAAGAAATGCTCAAAGGCCTTAGTCAACAGAGAAATGCAAATCAAAACAACTTTGAGGTTCCATCTTACACCCATCCGATGACTAAGATCAAGAATTCAAGAGATAGCACATGCTAGAAATGATGTGGAGCAAGGGGAACACTCCTTCATTTCTGGTTGGAGTATAAACTTGTACAACCACTTTGGAAATCAATTTGGAAGTTTCTCAGAAAACTGGGAATGGTTAGTTCTACTTTAAGACTCAGCTATATTACTCCTGAGTATATACCCAAAAGATGATCCAACATCTCACAAAGATACTTATTCAACTATGTTCATAGCAGCTTTATTTGTAATATCCAGAAACTGGAAACAACCTAGATGTCTCTCAACTGAAGAATGGATACAGAAAATGTGGTACACATTGGAATGGAATACTATTCAGACATGAATTTTGTAGAGAAATGGATGAAACTTGCAAATATCATCCTGAGTAAGTTAACCCAGAGCCAGAAGGACATATATGGTATATACTTACTTATAAGTGGATATTAGCCATAAAATTCAGGATACCCACACTATATACCACAGACCTAAAGAAGCTAAACAAGAAGGAAGGCCCAAGTGAGGAAGCTTGAATCTCACTTAGAAGGGGGAATAGTCCTAAGAGGCAAATGGAATGAGGGAACTGGGTGGGAGAGGGGGTGGGGAGAGGAATGGAGGCATTCAGGATCAGGTATAGGAAAGAACAGGAGAGATGGTCAGATGGCCATGAGAATGAATAGAAATCTGCCAACTGACAGGGGTGGGGAGGTAGGAGGCATCTCCAGGACAAGACAGAGACCTGGGATAAGGGAGGTGCCCAAGAATCAGTGGGAGTGACCTTAGCTGTGACTCACTACATTGGGGATATGGAACCTGAAGTAGCCATCTCCTTTAGCCAGGTAGGAACCCCAGTGTAGCAATAGAAACACCAACCCACCCACAAAACTTCTGACTCAAAATTTATCCTGTCTATAAAAAATGTAGATATGGGGGATGGAGCAGAGGCTGAAGGAGTGGCCAACCAATAACTAGTCCAACTTGAGACCTATCCCATGGATAAGCACCAAATCCCAACACTATTAATGCTTGCAGATAATGCTTGCAGATTAATGCTTGCATGGTTGTTCTCTGAGAGGCTCCACCCAGCAGCTGAAACAGATACAGACACGAACAGTCAAACACTGGATGGAGCTTGGGGACTCTTATGGAAGAATAGGAGGAAGGATTCCGGGCTCTCAAGGGGACAGGAACTTCACAGGAAGACAAACAGAGTCAACTAACCTGGACCCTTGTGGCACTCAGAGTCTGAAACACAAACCAAAGAACATATTTGGGTTGTACCTGGGCTGCCCCACACATATATATCAGAAGTGCAGCTTGGTCTTTATGTGGGTCCTGAACAACTTGAGTGGGGGCTAGCCCAAAAGCTGTTGCCTGTTTGTGAGGTATGTTCTTTTAGCTAGGCTACTTTGTCTAGCCTCAGTGGGAGAGGAAGCACCTAGAGACTTGAAGTGCCAGGGTGGGGAGATACCCAGGGGAAACCCATCTGCTCAAAGGAGAAGGGGAAAGGAGATGGGGGAAGACTGTGGGAAGGGGTGACTGGGAGAGGGGCAGTGAGTGAGATGTAAAGTAAATAAGTAAAAAGTTAAAAAAAATAACAGGGTATCAAAGAAGAAAACAAAATAAAAAAACAAGCATACAACCAACAGTAATTGAGAACGATCATCAGCACAAAGGTTCTCAGGAGTACAAGGCCAGCCTGGGCTACATAGTGAGTTTCAGGTCAACTTGGGCTACAGAGTAAGACACCTAAAAGAAACTAAACAATAAAAATAAATAGCATGTTGGTTGTACTGCAGACTCAGAGGTCTCCCATATTGCCAGTCTCAGGCTGTGGACACTTAATCCAAAAATCTGAAGTCCACGGTTCTCCAAGGTCTGAAACTTCCTGAAAGATGTATGACAACAGAAGCAGAACACTCAACACTGCAAAACTTTGTCTTGTACCTGAAACCATTCTGATGTCTGAACTTCCCTGTAGGCTAAAATTTAGAATGTTAAAAAAAAAATCATCCGCAGTGGAAGCAGCAGTTAATACAAATAAAACAAATACATGGTCACCACAACTTTTACAAACCTTGAGATAAGCAAAAGAGAAGAATGGCTACACCTAAAAACAAAGCCAGCAATATTGAAGGCATAGTACAGCACCAGTTTATACAGAATACACGTTACTCATGCCTTGGGATGGCATGCTCTCAGTATTCACTGCTGTTTCTGCCATAAATGCAAATGACCATCAGTCCAGGAGAGTCTTTCAGAGTATATTACATGGAAGGAAAGGATTGAAAAAGAAAGGATATATATCCAAACTGGGTATGGTAGTGTATATCTGCAGTCCCATGAACGGGAAGTAGACAGGAGGATCAGGAGTTCAAAACCAACTTTGGCTAGAAAGAAAGTTTGAGCTTGAGCTACATGAAACCCTATTTCAAAATAAGCCCAAAACTAAACAAAATAGAGATACAGTAGATCCAGATGTTGAAATAGCCATATGACTGTGATCCTCCATAGATAAAATAAAGATAATGTATGGAATAATAGATTAATTTTGTCAGAGCTTAAGATGTCAGTCTTCCAGATACTAGGGGGGGCCCATCAACAGCACAAACTTATTTGTTTTTGAGACATACTGGAGGCTGGCCTGGAATTTACCATGTAGCTGAGGATAACTTCTGACCCCTGCTTGTAGCTCCCAAAAGCTAGGATTCTGCCATGCATCACCATGCCTACCTTTTTCCTTGAGGACCTATGTCTGTACCTGGGTATGTCTTACATGCTATAACTCTTCTTTGAGAAGTCCACACCCAGCTGGGTGGTGGCACACGCCTTTAATCCCAGCACTTGGGAGGCAGAGGCAGGCG
>NC_045030.1:7026137-7029918 GCF_008632895.1 Mastomys coucha | reverse complement strand
CTGTAATGGGATCTGATGCCCTCTTCTGGTGTGTCTGAAGACAGCAACAGTGTACTCATATAAATAAATAAATAAATAAATAAATAAATAAATAAATAAATAAATCTTTAAAAAAAAGCTGGGCAGTGGTGGCACATGCCTTTAATCCCAGCTCTTGGGAGGCAAAGGCAGGTGGATTTCTGAGTTTGAGGCCAGCCTGGTCTACAGAGTGAGTTCTAGGACAGCCAGGGCTATACAGAGAAACCCTGTCTCAAAAAAAAACAAAAAAAAATTTTTTACATTTTATTAAGCCAAGTGTGGTGATGCATTTCTTCAATGTCAACATTTGAAGGGCAGAGGCATGTGGATATCTGATTCAAGGCCAGCCTGTTTTACATAGTGAGTTCTAAGACAGTCAGTGCTCTCTCTCTCTCTCTCTTTCTCTCTCTAAATATATATACATATCTAAATATATATACATACATACATATATATATATATAGAAAGACTCTGTCTTATAAACAAATATATTTTAAATTAAACTCAACTCTGTTTCACAAAGAATGGTGACATTTTAAGATGTTCTAATTGAAATAAAATCCTAAAGCATCCAGAGGGGGGAATAGAGTGAGGAATTGGGAATGGAACTGGCAACAATCAATGCTATAAGACAATATCTTCATGGTTCTTTTTGTTTTAACTGAACCTTTTTTTTTTGTATTTATTTATGCATGTAAGAATATGGTAGAATGTAAGAATATGGTAGCTCTCTTCAGACATCCCAGAAGAGGGCAACAGATCTCATTCCGGATGGTTGTGAGCCACCATGTGGATGCTGGAATTTGAATTCAGGACCTTCGGGAGAACATACAGTGCTCTTAACCACTGAGCCATCTCTCCAGCCCCTTCATGGTTCTTTTAAAAAAGATTTTATTTTTTGATTATGTGTATGTGTCTCTGTCTGGGTATTTACATATGAGTGTACCAGCCCCATGAGGCCAGAGGAGAGCATCAGACCCCTGGCAGTTGTGAGCAGCCTGATGTGGGTGGTAGCAACTGAATTTGAGTCCTTTATAAGATCAGTAAGTGCTCTTAACCACAGAGCCAATTCTCGGGACCCTATAACTTCAAAGTGCTTAGGGAACATATTTTGATCCTAGAATTCTCTACCTAGCTTTTCTAGCACTCTACCTTGAAAGTAAAATGAAAATGTTTTCACTTGTTCAGCAAGGTGCTTTTTTGAGGCTTTAACAACTATAGCCGGGCGGTGGTGGTGCACACCTTTAATCCCAGCTCCCACTTGGGAGGCAGAGGCAGGCGGATTTCTGAGTTCAAGGCCAGCCTGGTCTACACAGTGAGTTCCAGGACAGCCAGGGCTATATAGAGGAACTCTGTCTCGAAAATCCAAAAACAAAACAACTATAAAATTACTCAGTGCTTAGATGTGTAAACTATGTTTGAAAGTGTTATTTGAAGATATATTGGGATAACATAAGACTAAACCAAGTAGGAAAAACACAGAAAACATTTCTGGCAAGATGAATAAAGGCACTCGCTGCTAAGCCTGGTAATCCCAATATGATTCCTGGGAGACTGGTAGTGGAAGGAAAGACCTGACTCCAAGTTGTTTTCTGACTCCACATGGCTGCTGTGGCAGGAACACACTTCCTCACACATGATAAATGAGCAAGTAAGTTTATAAAATTAAAATACATTAGGCCTGTGAGATGGCCAAGCATGATACCCTGGGTTTGATCCCTAGGACCTACAAATCTAATCTAGGGTTGGATGCAAAATTAGAGATGAGAATCAATACTGCTGTAGACTCCTGAAAGAGAAAGAAAGTAGCAGGAAGGATGATCTCACCCTGTAGCAGTGTCGCCTGTACTCATGGGCTGTGATGGAGGTCTAGCTGAAAACATCACTAAGGCCCTTTGAATACTTGTTTGGAAAAGGGTTACTGGAGAGACAAAAGTAGGCCTTTACTGAGCACCATAAAAGTAGCTACTTTTCTTGTTGCTGCAATAAAATATGTAATGAAACTAACATAAGGAAAGGTGGGTTTATTTTTGGCTCACAGTTTGAGGCACAGTCCATCTTGGTGGGGAAGGCATGATAGCAGGTCATGCTGCAGCTGCAGCATGCAAGTGGAATGAGCCAAGCACTGGTGCTAAGCTTGTCTTCTTTTGATTCATATGGGACCCCATCCCATGCAGCAGTGCTGCACACAAGTAAGGAGGATCTTCCCACCTCAATGAACTAAATCTAGACATTCCCTCACAGACATGTCCAGAAGCTTGTCTGCTAGGTAAATCTAGTCTATTCATCATTCATAAGCATTTTGAGAATTCCAAGACAAAGGGTGAATAAAGTAGGAGAGGAGAGGCTGGCAAGAGCAAAGGTACTGTTCCACCTTTAATTCACCCACTTGCAGGCACAGTGTGGAGTGTAAATAGATTTTGGCATTAGGCAGAGCTGAGCTGGATCTTCTCTTATCAGCTGTGTGGTCTTGAACAATGGAACCTTTCTAAGATTTTTGTCTTAGCAGCCTTACAATAGGGACAGTAGCTATACCACTGGGCATGCACATACAGAAGTGTAATACACTACCAGGCAGTGGTGGCGCACACCTTTAATCCCAGCACTTGGGAGGCAGAGGCAGTAGGATTTCTGAGTTTGAGGCCAGCCTGGTCTACAGAGTGAGTTCTAGGACAGCCAGGGCTACACAGAGAAACACTGTCTCGAAAAACCAAAAAAAGAAAAGAAAAGAAAAGAAAAGAAAAGAAAAGAAAAAAAGAAAGAAAAAAAGTGCAATACACAAAACATCTGAAGAGCGGATAGGCTATCTAAAGTCCTCAAATTGCTGCCACTTTAGACAGTAATGTGCCTTGGATGTCACAGATCAAATCCATTTGCAGAGACTAGGAAATATCTTCTTGAAGAGATACTGTTTGAGCACAGTTGCAATGAACAACAAAATGTTTGCTATGGGCTGCTAAGATTGCTTAGCAGATAAAGGTACCCGATGACCTGGTATGATCCCCAAAACACATGATGGAAGGAGAGAAATGACTCCCCAAATCTATTCTCTAGCATCACATGCATACCATGGCATGCATGTACACACTAAAATAAAAAGGCAGCGGCGGGGTGTGGGTGTCTAGTACAGCTGAGCTAGCAGCATGAACAAATGGAAGAAAAGTGGGGACTTAATTTTGGCCCAACCAAGAGGGCACTAAACGATGTTTAGTAAACAAAGTTGCAATGGCCTGTGTGATTTCTAGTTTGGAAAAGTAAATGGAACCAGGATCTTGAAGTCCCCACAACAGAATGGGTTTGATTTTGTGACAGGGAAACACAGTTCCTCCATCTTGCATTCTTCCTGGGGCCATATTATTATGATGCACCATAAATTATCCAACCCTATTCTAGAAACCAAGACTCAAGATGCCCCAAGCTAACTTACCTTAGCTTCTGTTACTCTACCTGCTTATGCAAACCTCCCCCTCCAGCTAACAGTTTATCATAGCTTTTGTTAAAATGCCTGTTTGTGTAAACCTTTCCCTCAGGCTAACAGCTTATCTTAGCTTATAGCTTCTGTTAAATTGCTTGCAAGTACAAACCTCCTCCTCCAGCTGCTGAGAGAGATCAGTATGTAGTTTTCTTTTCTTTTTCTTTTTAAAGATTTATTTATTTTATGTATGTGAGTACACTGTAACTGTCTTCCGTACACACCAGAAGAGGGCATCAAATCTCATTACAGATGGTTGTGAGCCACCATGTGGTTGCTGGGAATTGAACT
>NC_045030.1:7020617-7026124 GCF_008632895.1 Mastomys coucha | reverse complement strand
TTTTACTTTTTGGCGTTTAAAAGGCCCTTGGTATTGGTTCAGAGCTACACTTGGGTCCCTAAAAAAATCTGAGTGTAGTCCCAGCTGGCTGGAATAGACTTTCAATTGGCTATAACTGTGTCTCGAGTGGGCATCTCTGGTAGGACCCCTGTAACAATTTCTTTTATTTTGCTGCCACGTGTCTTACTGAATAGACCTGATTAACTAAACAGTGCCATGAGCACTCATGTACTTGTAGGCTAACCCAAGTTTTGTTCCTGTTTTCATTGATACTTGGCCTGTATTTCCCAGCCTCCCTTGAATGTTTTTTGCTGACTGGAAACAACCAGTAGAAACCTGTTGGAGAGCTTCTGGGAAAGTTGTTTTATAAATGAAAAGATAAATCTCCTGGAACCATTTCTTTTTATGCCAAGTGTAGGGATCTTGTTATCAGAAGCTTATGGAGTAAATTCCCAATAGCCAAGGGCTTCAGACACCTTGCCATCTAAGAAAGGCAAAACCCTGTGTACTGGCAGCCATACTTTCTAGACTTGGGACCCAAATCCCTCCTAACTGACACAATGAGGGATATTTGGATTCTTTAGAATTAAAAAAGCTGGTCATGGTCATGCATGTCTGGAATGCAACCTCAGCATTCCAGAGATAATAGCAAGAGGACCGCCTAAAGATCACCATCATCTACATAGCAAATTCAAGGCCAGCCTGAGTTTACAAGTCTATGTCTCAAAAAATTTAATTAAAAAATAAAGTAGTGGTGCAAGCCTTTAATCCCAGCACTTGGGGGGCAGAGGCAGGTGGATTTCTGAGTTCGAGGCTAGCCTGGTCTACAGAGTGAGTTCCAGGATGGCCAGGGCTATACAGAGAAACCCTGTCTCGAAAAGCCAAAAATAAATAAATAAATAAAGTAGTGTTTTCTTCAAGCTGGGCTTCACTTATTTTTGCTTTTCTGAAGTCAGAACCCACAGTGTTACAGACTAAGACACAATCTGGTATTTGGCTGAGGTCAGCCTAGGGCTGGGCAAGTCTATAAATGAGCTGTTACAACTACATACCAGGGACAGATGGGCTAAAGTTCAGTTCCATGACTCATCAAAACAGGATGTGAATAGTCTCTTCAATCTATTTATTGTTTGTTCTAGCTGTAAACATGCTCTCTTGTAAAGATTTAATGCTGTGACATTAAATCATGACCTACAGTGTCAGATTAATGGAATGCAACATCCATAAAGAGTCACTAACTAGCTTTTACACACATTCAGCAGGACAGACTGGCACCTTTTGCCAAATATAAGGCAATTTTGTCTAACTTTTCTACATTTAGGCGGAGATTCTAAAGGCTAATTAAAGGTTGGACCCAATGTCAGGATTCAAGGTACAGTTTCATTCTCTTGTAGTTGGATATCTTGGTGGCACATACCTTTAGTAGTCTTTTGACAATATTCAGAGGAAATAATTTATTTAGCTTTCATAAATATCAAACCAAATCTCAAGTTTAGAAGACCAGTATGGGGTTTATATCTGCAATCTCAGGACTTGGGAAGCAGATCTAGAAGTAATACAAATGCAAGGCCAGCCTGGGTCACACAATTAAAGTTCAGTTCAACCTGAACCACAGAGTGCAAACCATCCCAAATCCCAACTCCTAACAAAGCAACTATAAAACTCAGGTTATAATTTCTATTTTCCTCTGGAATAGTGCTTCTCTCTAAGCTTTATTTAGTTTGGAATTTGGAGTTTCTTTTTTGATTCATTCCATCTTCTTTAAAACCTGTAGAAAATCAAGAGCTTGGGCATGGCAGTTTTAATGGGGTGTGCCAGACTCTAGAGTTCATGTATATTTCTTGTAGAGCTCAGGGAATCCCACAGCTGCATTGGGCAGTGCAGACCTGACCTGAGCCCTTTGTCCTCAGCCTCGCTTTGAGCCTAGCACAAAAATGACTCATTTAAACATCACTGGCTTCCCAACATTCCCCTAAATTCCATAGTTATCCTTTCCTTCCCTTCATCTGGCGGCCAAAGGCATTATTCCCATCGTCCATCATGCTGTCTGCATTTCTGTATACCATGTGTGTTCCTATGGAGGCCAGAAAAGGGTGTTGTATCCCCTGGAGCTGAAGTAACAGAGAGTTGTGAGCCCCCTCACCGGGGTGCTGTGGACTACACTTCAGTCCTCTGTAAGAGCAGCCAAGAGCTCTTAACCACCAAGCCATTTCTTCGGAACTACTCCCATAGGCTTTACACTGAAAGATGTCATTTCAACAGGTACTTTAGAAAAACAAGTTTCTCAGTCAGCCTGGGAGCAGTAGTCACCCAAAGGTGCTGGCTCTTTCTAGCTGTAGTGATCCCTTGGGAGAGAGGTTATTTTCTGTTACTAATTAGTTGGCTTTATCTGTGTATCATTCCAGCTTAATGAATGGCTGGGCAAATTTGTACTTTCTCCCTCTGATCTGATTTACTTTCTTAGCCCCTTCTGGCCAAGAGCCATGAAATTCATCCCCCCAGAACATTATTTTGTGAAATCCATAACTGTCCTACTGAAATCCAGTCAAAGGAAGGCCATGTATACAGCTGGATTGAAGTCAAGCTTTCCTGTTCTTTTCCTTGTGAGAGTAACTGTTAATTTATGTAACAACTGCAACACAGACAAATATAACATGTTTGGGTTTTTTTTGCCTGTTTGGTTTTTTTTGTTGTTGTTGTTTGTTTTTTCAAGACAGGGTTTCTCTGTACAGCCCTGGCTTTCCTGGAACTCACTCTGTAGACCAGGCTGGCCTTGAACTCAGAAATCCACCTGCCTTTGCCTCCCAAGTGCTTGGGATGAAAGGCTGCCCAGTGGTAACTTGTTACAAAGTAAGCTTTGTAGTGCACTTTGAAATGGAGTCAGGTGTGTCTAAACTAAACAAACAGGCTTTCTTCTCTAGTCTATTTTGAGCAGTCCAGAGGCAGATACCAGGAGTAGTAGATATATCAACCTAGTTTTCTAAATTTCCTTATTCCCTATAGAGTACTTGGTGATAAGTGCAATCATCCAGGAAGCTACTTGGTAAACTGGCTGGCCTATCACAAAATGTTTACACTATAGGAAGTTGGATAAATGGTAAATACAAATACAAACTCAATAGTTGCTTTTTTTTTTCTCTCCCGAGCCAGGGTTTCTCTGTGTGGCCCTGGCTGTTCTGGAACTCTCTGTATAGACCTGGATGGCCTCCAACTCACAGAAATCCACCTGCCTCTGCCTCTGAAGTGCTAGGATTAAAAGAGCATTCCACTACCACTGTGCTAAGTTGCTTGTTTACATTTGAGACAAATCACAAACAAATTGCAGTCAGGCGTATTGTTAGACCTAAGAAACAATTAAAGCTGCAAAAGACCATATTAAAACTATGGCCACACATATTATCATAGTTGTTCTCCAGAGTCTCACTGTGCAGCTCTAGCTGGCCTAGAATTTACTAGGTAGACCAAGTTATCTTAGAACTTAACAAAGACCTGATTGCTCTTTCCTCCCCAGTGCTGGGCTTAAAGGCATGTACCATTATGCCTGGCTACAGTTTTGAAGATCTCAACAATTTAATCCTTACCTGGCAAAATGAAACATTTCTCCTGTTATGAGTAGATGAAATCTGGCCACATCAGGCTGTGACCCAATCATCCTGTGCTTTATGGACATCATATAACCTTTGAGATACCTGGGTCTAAGGAGCAATAACCTGGAATATTAGTCTTCTGCTAGGTAACAGTACCAGGCAATGGCCTTCTAAATATACCTAGCAAGATGTCTTCCTATAATTTTCCCCAGAGGACGAAGTGTCTGGTTTTCAATTGTGAAGAAGTTTTTTGTCCTTAGCACCACTGACCAAAAATTCTCTGTTGTAGGACTGTTCTATGCATGACAGGAGCTTCCCAGTGCCATTTGCTTCTACCACCTCCACAGCCCCATACCTGACAATGAAAAGTGCTCCCAGAGGTTGCCAACTGGTCCTCGGAGAGCAGAGGAGATGCTGCCAATGCCACTGCTTCAGAGGATGTGCTGAAAAGTCTCCTTGGGCCTGTGAAGAGTTGAGTAAAATGTAATGTTTTCTTTTACCTTTTTTTTTTTAAATCAAGATAAGGTCTTACTATGTAGGCCTGGTTGGCCTGGGACTGTATTTAGATCAGGGTGGCTTCCAACTTGTAGAGATCTACCTGTTCTGGGATTAAATGTGTGTATGTAGCCGGGCAGTGGTGGCACACATCTTTAATCCCAGCACTTGGGAGGCAGAGGCAGGTGGATTTCTGAGTTCGAGGCCAGCTTGGTCTACAGAGTGAGTTCTAGGGCAGCCAGGGCCACCCAGAGAAACCCTTGTTTCAAAACAAACAAACAAATAAAAAGTATATATGTACCATCATACCTTAATTTCTTTTTTCATGTTTTGTTTTGTTTTGAGACAGGGTTTCTCTGTGGGGATTAAAGGCATGTGCCACCACTGCCCAGTCATACCTTAATGTCTTGAGACAAGGTCTTATTTTATTTTCTTGAGACAAGGTGCCCCTTTATAGTCCAGTCTAGCCTTAAACATACATACACTTGAAGACAACCTACAACTTCTTATCCTCCCATCTCCATTTCCCAGGTATTGAGATTACAGGTATGCACTACCATGCCCAATTGTTAGGGATTAAAGATGGGGTTTTGTGAATGTTAGGCAAAAACTCTACCAACTGAGCTCCATGCCCAGACCAAGATGTGGTATCTTCAAAAATATTTAGCTGCAGTTATAGAGAAGTATCACCATTATTGGAAAGAAAAGTCAACATTTTTCAAGCAGAAAAAATATTAGTAACTTTATTTTTGCTATTGTTATAGTTGTGTTTTTATTTGTTTATTTACTTTTTAAGTTTTGCTGATGCTCAGAACAGATATAGAATGGACAGACATATTTACATGTATAGTTGGGGGCAGCTAAATAAACATCAGAAAGGAAGTCCAGTTTCTAGTTCATATTTCCAGTTTGGACTGATTCATGGGCAGGCACACACATGATAGAGGTGGAAAGGGCATCATCTTTCACCTTTCCCTACCAGTGCTGGTTTTACAGACTTGTGAATTTGCTGAGTGTGGTGGCATACACCTTCAGTCTCAACACTCAGACGGCTGAGACAGGAAGATCTCTGTAAATTGGAGGCGGCCTGGTTGCCATAGTGAGTTTTAGGTCTTAACAACAATGAAACAAAATAACAAAGAAAAAATATCAAGACGAAGTTAGTCAATCTCTCTGGGCCTTGATGGTGTGACAGAGCAACTCTGGTCAGCACAAGCAGAACAGAAGCAAGTGGGATCCTCTCTTGGGGTAAAACACACTTTATTTACAAAACCAAAAAAAGTAATAGGGAGTAGGAACATCACAACAGTGGGGACACTGGCAAGCTTCCAGGCTTTCTTCCTTAAAAAAAAATGTTGCAGGGCAGTGGTGGCACACGCCTTTAATCCCAGCACTTGGGAGGCAGAGACAGGCAGATTTCTGAGT
>NC_045030.1:7019154-7020510 GCF_008632895.1 Mastomys coucha | reverse complement strand
GTTACTTACCTTCATTGCTGTCACCCTGTCTCCCCGCCCCCCTCCACACCACCACCCTGCCCGCACTTGCCTTACACGCGTGCTGTGTGGAGGACAAAAGAGTGCATTGGATGCCCTAGAGCTGAAGTTACAGGCAGCTGTGAGCCACTTCATGCACACATGCTGGGAATTGAACTCTTGTCCTTTAGAAAAGCAGCAAGCCCTCTTAACTATTGAGACATCTCTCTTGCCTCCAGCCCTTCTTGATTTTTATCTCAGAGTATTCTAGCATTGTCTTTCATTGACAAGGCTACTGAAACCTGGGAAGGAAGCAACTTTGTAGACAACTACTGTACAATGTATGTGCTATTAGCAACACATTTCCTTTCACCTCAAAGTCAATCCTCACATTGTTACACTTCCTCAAACAAGGTCTCAAACAGTGCCACTTCCTAAGGCCAAGTATTCAAACACTAGAGTCTATGGGGCCATATCTATTCAAACCACTACACTAGCTTAGGATAAAAAGAGACAGCAATAACCCAGGTACCTAACTAAAAAAGGCCCATTTCAGTTCCTAACAGGTGTAAGGAGTTAGGGTGTGTGTGTACAGCATTTAATGTGCTCTTTGTCTCCTAGCTTCAACAACTGTAGTATCACAAAACATCTTGTTTACCTGTGTCTGGTAGTACTTGATATTAGCAATGACACCCTCTCCTCATCCTTATCCTCTTCCACGAAAGCATTAAGTTCACAGTAGCATGGCTGGATCCAAACTACTTTGTGATACTGCAAAGGCAGGGGAGCACAGCCTTTCAGCTGAGATATTCTCCAGGGGACTAAGATAAAAGCAGTTTGAGCAGGTGCTTCTCACCTGCGCTACTTCCTCATCTGTGCACCAAGACAGTCTCATTTCAATGTGATTGGGAAGAATTAAGGCCTGGAATTGCTGGGGATATAGCTCAAGTGGTGGAGTGCTTGCCTAGCAAAAAACAAAACTCAAACCAAATCAAAAGTGAAACTAAAACCACCAAAAACCAAAGGAAACAATGTATGGAGCTCCAGGTACTGGGTCTCTCCATTGGTTCAATTCTATTTGTAGAGTGGCTCTGAGAGACTCAGTCCATCCATGAGACATGAGGGCACTGGAACTTGGCCATCAGCTGATGATGGCTCTGCTGTTTACTGTACTGAGATTTGTTTGGACTCTTCTTGGAGACAGGCCCTGCAATCTTTCCGGAGCTTCCCGAGTCTTGTAAATTTCACTAGTTTTCTGTACATCCTTAGCTTTCTGAGTCTGAGGAACCTTTTTCCTCTCTCCAGAACTGAATGTTTCAATTCAGAGGAAATAAATTGAAACAGAACCATAGGTGGGCT
>NC_045030.1:7015603-7019144 GCF_008632895.1 Mastomys coucha | reverse complement strand
CTCTGTAGACCAGGCTGGCCTCTACTCAGAGTTCTGCCTGTCTCTACCTTCTGAATACTGGGATTAAAAGCCTGCACCACTTTATCTGGCTAATAATTAGATTCTAAATGGGGACTTCCTTTCCTTCCAAAGTGCCCGTCTTGTTTTTCTTTTTTGTTTGCTCATTTGCCACCATTCATTTATAGGATATTTAATTTTGTATAGCTAGAAAAAAATTAATGTTCTAAGCCTAAGATTTTTTGAGATAAGATCTCACTGTGTATCTCTAACTAGCCTAGAAATCCCTATGTAGACCAGGCTGGCTCTGAACTCACAGAGCTCTGCCTATCTACACATCCCACCCTGATAGTTTCCTTTTACCCACAAATTGGCAAGACTCTTATAAAAGGCAAGGTTTGTGACTGTTTATACAAGAAAACACAATTGAAACCCTATTAACATCATACAGATCTGTAAAGTATTAGAGAAGACTCTATGGGTCATCTTATACAACCATCTTTTGTATGTAACAACCAGAATGTCTTAACTGAAGTTAATATTTTCTTTCTTTTTTTTTGTTTTGTTTTTTTCGAGACAGGGTTTCTTTTGTGTAGCCCTGGCTGTCTTGGAACTCACTCTGTAGACCAGGCTGGCCTCGAACTCAGAGATCCACCTGCCTCTGCCTCCCAAGTGCTGGGATTAAAGGCGTGCAACACCACTGCACAGCCATCGATATTGTTTTCAAAAAAGAGAAAAAACATTCAATAAGACAAGTCAAAACTGGAAAAGAAATGGTCTGATTCAAGGTGACACAAATTTATAGTCTGTTCCTCATGAAAATTAAAAAGATAAGATATGACCTTATAGCAGTGTGATGGGTATTCCTGGTTGTCAACTTGACTATATCTGGAATGCACTACAATCCAGAAATGGAGGGCACACCTGTGATCCAGATCTTGAGGCTAGAAGACACAGGCTTCTGACCCAGATCTTGATATGGGACAACACACACTTTTGATCCAGAATTTGAAGCATAGTGGCCATGAAAAATTTAGACTCAGGCATGGTAGTACATGCCTTTAATCTTAGGAGACTGCAGTAAGCAGATCTCTGAGTTCAAGGCCTGCCTGGGACAGAGCAAGTTCCAAAACCAGGCGTGGTGGTACACACCTTAAATCTGGGCCACACCTTTTGCTGGAGGCCTATGAAAGGACAATGGAGGAAGGCTCTCTGTCTCTCCTTTGCCTGGTTGCACTTACTTGCCAGCACATCTGTTGGAACCTACTACTTCAGGATTCCAGCTTATACAGAAGGACAGCTGAAACACCTAGCCTCATGGGACTGAGCAACTACTAGATTCTTGAACTTTCCATTCACAGCTGCCCATTGTTGGGTTAGTTGGACTGCAGACTATAAATCACTACAATAAATTCCCTTAATATATAGAACATTCTGTAAGTTCTGACTCTAGAGAACCCTAATACAATCTAGAATGGCCATGAACAAAAAGTATACAAATGATGAAGATGGTGAGCAAAAAGAACCCTTGAATACTGTTGGTGAGAAATCAAAATCTCTATAGTCACTCTGAAAAACAGCATGAAGGACCTAAAATTAGTAAGGAGATTACTAAATGAGCCAGAAATTAAATTTTCTGGGTATACATTAAAAGGAAATAAAATTACTATGCCACAACTCTCTCTCTTTTTTTTTTTCTTTCTGAGTCAGGGTTCTTTGTGTAGCTTTAGCTGTCCTGCAACTCTGGAGACCAGCTGGCCTCAAGTGATCCGCCTGCCTCTGCCTCCTGAGTGCTGGGGTTAAAGGCATGTGTCATCACCACCATGCTAATACTTTTTATTTTCGAGATGGGGTCTCATAATCCACATTGGCTTTGAACTCATTAGGGCGTTGAGATCATCTTTGGCTCCTGGTCTTCCTGCCTCTGATTCCAAAGTGTTTCAATTACAGCAGTACACTGGACAAATACAGCATCATCCATAATAGCCAAGATACAGAAGTAACCTGTGTTTATCAATGGAGAGAAATCCAATGGATAGAAAACATGTAGCTGAGTGGCAGAGAAAGACAGGCATAGCTCTATCGAGGTCCTGTGGTTTACCCCAGCACACCCATAAAAAATGTGCCTGTCTCATCATGCACAATGTCCTAGCATTCAGGAGTGAGGCAGGAATGTAGCTTAAGGTTAGTCTGAGTTATACTGTGAGACTGTGAGACTCACATGTAGACATGTGTATTGGATATCATACACAATGAAGTGTCACCTGCAACAATATGGCTAGATCAAGAGGACATTATATATTGTGTATATATACACACAAAGCCAGTATCTCTTCTCACTTTAAGTGGAATCTTAACAAGTCCAATTCATTAAAGCAACAGTAAATAATTTTTACCAGACGCTGAGGGCAGAGAAATGGATATGTTACTCAAAAGATACAATATTTCAGTTAGGCACCAATGTGTTATGCAGCGATGTTAACTAATATCTCTGATAACAGCTCCTGTAGATCAGAGTAGACTTTAGTCTTACATGGGGTGCACACCTATAATCCCAGCTACTTCGGTGACTGAGGCAGGGGATCACAAGTTGTCAGTCTAATTTACGTAGCAAGTCCCAGGTGAGCCTATGTCATCTAAGGAGAACCCAACTCAACAAAAAATAGCTGGGGATACAACTGCAGAATGTTTGCCTGTCCCATCATGCACAATAGTAATAGGCAAGGATTTGGTTGAGTTCAATCCTTAGTCCTGCCAAAAGGCAGTGGTGCAGCAGGAGGTGGTTAGCTGTCACCACAAAGAATAAAGTATGAGAGGTTATCAAAGTTACTGAGTCTGATTTGTTCATTTGGGAGTGTATGCATGCACTGTATCCCATAAACATATGCAATTTATCACTACATCCCACAAATACATGACCTACCAATCTGAAAAATGGATGAGGTAGTGCAGGAGCTTGTGATCCCAATTACTTTGAGCTCAAGAGCTAAAAATGCCAGCCCCTACAACACAGTGAGACCAAGAACCAAGAGCACTGCAATTGTACAAGTGGAGAACAAAGAGAATAGTCTAACCTTAGGATCAGCATGAGCATCTGTTACACCTGCGAGAGATGAAGCTGCAAAACGATGTTTAGGTAGGGTCACAAAAATAGACGCTTTTAAAACAGTGAATTTCTCCGTGAGTTGTGCGTGAGAATCGCTAGGTTACTTAAACAAAAAACAAAAATAAACGCACACAAAAAAACTCTCGAAGCCCAGACATCACGAAAGACCAATTGCTCCCGAATCTATGGAGGTGGGTGGAACCCACAGACATTTTTAAAGGCTTGCAGTTGGTTTCAAACGGAAGCCAGGATTAGAAAACAGACATGTGGATTTTTGGAGAAAGAGGCAGTAGGGAAAAGATGAAAACCCAGGCAGGATAGGGCGGCTACTGAAAGGGCAGGGACAAAAGCCAAGACTACTAGCAAAGGATTTAAGGACTACGTGTTTTTCGATGATGGGCTTTGGGTGACAGCACAGGCGCGGTACACTGGAGACCG
>NC_045030.1:7012028-7014880 GCF_008632895.1 Mastomys coucha | reverse complement strand
CGCCTGGAGCCGCCGTGGCGGCGGCAGCTGCGGCTGCGGCTAGCCCTGGATACCGGCTTAGCACGCTCATCGAATTTCTGCTTCACCGGGCCTACTCGGAGCTTATGGTGTTGACGGACTTGTAAGTGCTGCGAACCCATGCCTGCTTCCCGGCTCCCCACTTGCCCTTCCCGCCTTCAATAGACGCTTATGCCTGTCCTTTACTGAGCTAGGCTGCTGAGCATAGAATTTTGAAATTCATGGGGTTTAGGTTCTGGGGACAGGGAGGAGGTAGCTATTGGGGATCTGGTTGACGATGAAAGCAAGGAGACTGGTTAGTTTCGCGTGTTAACACTTGGGCTGAAGATTGTCTTTGGGATTTTTGTCTTGAGTTCCCAACAGAACAGTATTAATTTCTATGTGGAATCTTTTCTAAAAACCTAAGTCGAAGAGTAAGCAAGCATTAAGAACTACGTAGAATTCGAACTGGACGGGGTTTTCAAAGAAGGGGAAATATTTTACAGCCTTTTGACTGTATGTTTTAAATGAAGGTTGCAGTTGTTTCTCTTTGAACTCAGGAGGCAGATTCTGTGTAAAATAATTATATTATGAATTCTGAGTTTTCCCGCAACATTTGAAAGCATGCTAAGTCTTTATGGATGTAGTGAAAGTAGACTACTTTTTTCTAACGAGCCTCCGGATTTCAGTCATCTAGTTACCTATGAAATGCCTTGGGGCGTGATTAGGGTGTTAATGCCTTTAGAGTACAAGCAGACTACATCGAGGGTTCAGTGTGTGAATAAAAGGTATTAGGAAAATTTGGAACTCTTGCATCTTCTAGCTAAGGTTCATAAAAGTTTTCCCCTTTTACCTATTGTTAGGCTCTGTCAGGTTTCCAGGGAAGTACATTAGTATGCAGATGCTAGGATGTATCTTGTGATACTTTGTTACTGGAGAATCAAGTATTTGTTTCTACAGGACTAAAATAATTAGGGTCGGCTTCACTTACTCTTGTAAAACATTTCCCTTTCAGTTTTGATGTACTATATTTTATTAAATGAGACAAAGCTTAACCTTGTCAAAAGAGGTTGTGGTATTACTGTTCTCATTACTATTGAGACAGGGTCTTCGTGTATAGTCAGGCTGGTCTCTAACCTTCAGTTCTGGCTCAGCCTTTTTAGTGTTGGGATTACAAGTATGAGCCACTACACCTGGCTGAAATTTTTGTTTTTGTTTTTGTTTTTGTTTTTCGAGACAGGGTTTCTCTGTATAGCTCTGGCTGTCCTGGAACTCACTCTGTAGACCAGGCTGGCCTCGAACTCAGAAATCTGCCTGCCTCTGCTTCCCAAGTGCTGGGATTAAAGGCGTGCGCCGCCGCCACCACCACCTGTTGAGATTTTTTTTTTAACACACGATTTCCGAATCTACTAAGAGCTAGGATTACAGGTGTGTATGCGTCCCCCACCCCCAACGGCTTCTGACTGAGAGAAATGTCTGTCAAGCTTAGGAGTTCGTAGTAATAGTAATGTATATTGCATGTGTTCATGAGAATTCAAGAGAAAGTTTAATATATGTCCTGTGCATAGCTGTGGTAAAAAGACTGTGATCATGGATCACATGATTGGTTTTCTGTAAAAAAATTGTAGAAATTTATTGAATTGTGTTCTGTTTTAATTTTAGGATTTAGTTTACAGAGAGGGATCTATTTTATTGATGTAGAATAATATAGTTTTAGTCTCTCCACCATTTGTATGATTCCTGAACATATCTCAAGCACAGACCTCAGCTGAATTCCACATTCTGTGTCCAGATTCATACTACTAACCCAGGAGCTGTGTTCAGTGAGATATATGAGATTTGTGGCCTCAGTGTTTGGGAAGCTAAAGCAAGCGATCACAAGCTTTAGGCCAGAATCAAACTACAAAATGAAACTCTTATTTTCAAGAAGATTCCATAGCCAAACATGGTGGTGCATGGCTTTAGTCCCTGCAGAGGCCCCAAGTACATGCCAGTCTTAAGTTTGAGGCTAGCCTGGTCTATATATAGCCAATTCTAGGACATTGAGGGCTACATAGTAAGACCTTGTCTCAGACTAACCACCACCATATTACCACACCCGGTCCAGAAAAAAACCACAAACACACACACACACAGTTACAAACAACAATAAAATACACAGAAAAAAAGTTCTTAGAGTCACTTCTCTACTAGAGGGACTATAAAATTTATGGTCTAAACCAGGATACCTTTGAAGATGGGGAAAAGTGTTATAAATATAGTAGTGCATATCTGTAGCCCTAGCACTTCAGAGGTCAAGGCAGGAGCGTCAGAAATTAAAGAACAGCCTGTAGGTAACATAGGAAGTTTGATGTCACCTTGGGGCTGCCTGGCATTATGTTTCAGTAGTAGTAATAATAATAATAAATAATAACACATTGGGTAGGGAATGTAGCCTAGTGGTAGAGTACTTGCTAGGTCCTGGTGGCTCCAGCTCTCCAGCGCTATGCATTTAAAACAAAACAAAACAAAACAGCAAGCCTACGCTGGGACTATGCTGTATCAACCAGTGCATAGCTATTTCGTTTTTACCTTTAAGGCCTTCAGAACTGTGCCTTACCTACTTTACCTCTTTAATTTATGTGCTAATAGTCTCATTCTGTTCCTTCTACCTACCTTAACCTTCTTGATGTTTCTCGATAGTTCTTCACACAGTTTGCCATTGGATAAGGCCTTTGTTCTTTTTCCAGAAATACATGCAGTTTTCCTTCTCATTTCCTTTAGGTCTTAGCTCACATAAAATATAGATCAAAGACTTTCTCCAAGTGCCCATATAATAATAGTATTTGCACCTATCCTCTTTCTTTGTTTTTTTT
>NC_045030.1:7010948-7011995 GCF_008632895.1 Mastomys coucha | reverse complement strand
TATATTTTGCCTTCCCGATGGAGTGGGAAGTCCAGGAGAACAAGGAGTTTGATTTGTTTTGTTTTTCCACATGACAAGACCAATGCCTGGCATGTACTTGCGGCATTTTTTTAGTGCATGAATGAATGAATTTTCAGATATGTTTCTTGATAATTATGAGAAAAGCAAGTGTTATTCTTGATACTTAAAACAACAACAACAACAAAAACCCTTTCCAAATATGTGTTGACTAAGATGACAGGGTTTTGTTTTTGAGACAGTTTTGCTCTTCTGTAGTTCAGGTTGGCATAGAACTTTGTATCTTTTTCTGCCAGCATATTTAGGTGATTTGGTTTAGCACCAAATTTCTAGATTTTTTTCTTATGCCTGTTTACCTTCATCATACACTGATACTTTCTGCCTTAATGTTTTAGGGGCATGTATTCTATTCTTTGCTTTTTAACCTCCTTTTTGTTGTTTGTTGTTGAGACAGGGTTTCTCTGTGTAACCCTCCCTGGCTGGCCTAGACTCGGATTTGTCGATCAGGCTGACCTCCCAACTCACAGAGATCCTGTCTGCCTCTGTCTAACAAGGGCTGGGATTAAAGGTGTGAGCCACCACACCCGGCTGCCTTTTAACCTCTTAAAATCAGAAAATGGACATACACTTTTTACTAAAATGTGGCTTAAATATGCCTGCTCTGTACCTTTTTCCTTTCATAAGTTGGATCTAAGAGTTTTTTCTCCATGTGGTGGATTTTCATAAAGGAATTTAAAATAGAAGTGTGAACATTGAGAGAAAAGGGAGGCAGGCAGCAAGTCCTGTCCTTTGTCTTAGAAATGTAGACTTTTTGGTGGGAGCTGATCCTTTAGGGTCTCTGGGGGCAGGTGGGAGCTGGAAGAACGGTTTCTGCCTTCCAACTCTATCCCTAAGCTCTACTGTACCCCAATCCCTCAATCCTCACTTTTTTTCCTCTTGTGAGAACAAGGCTTCTCTGGGAGTACTGTGAGGACTTTTTTTCATGTAGAGGAACTTTCCAGGGCCTGCTTTTATTTGCAATCTTTGAGA
>NC_045030.1:7003697-7010937 GCF_008632895.1 Mastomys coucha | reverse complement strand
ATGTAGAGGAACTTTCCAGGGCCTGCTTTTATTTGCAATCTTTGAGACAAGGACTTACTTTTCATCCTTGGCTGGCTTTGTGGCAGTCCTCTTAGCCTCCTAAGTGCTTGCAATCACAGGTGTATGAGATACCATATCTGGTTCTTATTTGTAGCCGTATAATAGGCCCTTAATTTCTACTTGGCTTTGTGATATACTAGCCTTTCTAGCCTCTACTTAGTTTACACCTTCTCCTGCCCGACCTCTGGCTTGGTGTTCATCAGCATCCTAAACCCCACCTCTCCCCTAGGAATTGAACCCTGGAATGTGCTATGCAGGTGCTTTCTTTACCACTGACCTATATATATCCCTGCTCCCTGCCTTGGTTCTCTGCCATTCTGATCATACCTGTAGCTTCCATCCACCTCAATGTCTTCTCTAAGAATAAGGCAACTCACTTTAATAGTTTCCATTGGGTGGTTGCTTGTGGGGGAAAGAACATTAAGCAGCTGGGTGCATTTTTCAGGATCTGATAATTGCTGGGCAGGTTTGACAGGTATTCAGGCAATTGAGTCTTGGACGATGAGCTAGAAGATACTGGAATTTCGGGGGTTCAGAAATCTAATTAGGGGGCTGGAGAGATGGCTCAGCCGTTAAAGGCTAGACTCACAACCAAAAATATAAGAAATCTGATTAAGACCTTTCCAAGCTTTAATAGAGTAGTATAATTTATGAAAGAGAAAGTTAATGTAGGTTGCTAGCAATCAGTAGTGGAGAACTAGCAAAAAAATAAACACTACTGGAGCTACTTAAAAATATAAATCCTTCATCTAACCACCATGCAAAGTCATAACTGCCACAAAACCTTGATTGTACCCTTAACTTCCAGGTTCATCTACTATAACACAACATAATGGGATTACTGCTAAGAGTCAAAGTGTTCACAGGTTTAGAGACTGACAGCTAAGCACTATTCCTGCAACTGTAGCCATTATGGTCTTAAAAGATACCTTTTCTGCCTCTGGTATTTATTTATTGGAGATAGGGTCTGTATGTAGTTCTAATTGTCTTCGAACTCATTATGTAGATCAGGCTGGCCTTTAACTGAAATAGATTGTCCTGCCTCTGACTCCTGAGTGCTGGGGTCCAAAGGTAAGCACCACTTTACACCCAAGGACTTGAGCTTTTAAACTGTTAAAGGTATCTTCTGAAGCATTTTGAATGGGAAGAAATGTTGCTTTTCCGGTTTTTACTTTAGAGCCATATTGTTACTAACTTAACCAGTGCAGACAGTTAGCAACCACTTGAGCCTAAGGTTACTGTTTGCTCAATTTTTCTGAAACATCAAGATAACATAGTCCAAATAAAGGCCACCATCACCTTTTGAGAAGGCATGTATATATTTAACCAACTTTTTTTCTTTTTCTTAGATTGCCAAGGAAATCTGATGTGGAAAGGTGAGTATGAAAAAACTTAAAAAAGGAGATCTGTCTTACTGATTTTTTTTTTTTAACTCTGTGAGCTTTAGTATGGTGCTAATTATTGATGATGTAGGAATCTAGGTCCAAAGAAAGTTAGGACTGTGTGTTTTGTTGGGAGCATCAGGGAATGCAGTTTTTGTGTTCTTGGTACTTGGATGTAGACCTTTTCTTTTTTAAACCTTTATTGATGACTGACCAAGGCAAGTCCTTGGGAGGACTAGGAAAATGTAACTGCATAGACTGTAATGGAAGTTGAGTTGAGTGGCTTTGGGCAGCTGGCTGTTAATTTACCAGTTGATGTAATGATGCTATTAGATCCTTTTAACACTAGTCTCCTGTTATTGATATTTTATAGTTGAAATTTTTTGTTCGATTTAAGCTTGAGGCTTGAAAATTTAACACTTAAGTTCCATAGGTCAAAGGAACAATTTTTAAGGAGATCATGTTATTGGGATTTAAATTGATACTATAATATAAGGCTAAGTTGGTAATATCTTTGATCCTACCTATGTACCTTGGTTTTGGTTTTTAAGACCAAGTCACTAGGGAGGTTTATAGTATTCATTAGTGGTCACCTCTTCATTACCAACACCAAATGCCTTATTTGTAGACTTAGGAATCATAAAGATAGAGCTGGAAGACACAATTGAAACTTAACCTGGTTTGTGACTTGACTGGTCAGTTTTAAAAGAAGGAAACAAGCTAGTTTTGTTCTGCCTGTTGTGGAGTAGGAACGAACACTGCGCTTTTGAAGAACTGACTCATGCACAGATCAGTTGAGACAGTGTGGTGTCAGAAAACCACATTAGAGTAGTTTACAGAGAAGGGCATTTTTCTGATAGAAGAGCATATTTAGGGAAAAAAAAATCAGACAAATCTTGCTGCTTGTGGTAAGAGAGGGACAGCACTGGAATTCCAAGTCCTGAGGTCGGTGGTGTCCAGGTAGTTGTATATTTGTGTGTGGTACCTTACATTCTTGAGCTAGAACCCTAGCCCTGTCAGATCTTAATGTACTTTTAACATTTGTGTCTCATTCTTGCTTGTTTTCTTTAATAATCCTTGACAGACACTGACAAAGAGCCATAAGTGTGCCCCTGGCTTTTTTCTTTTTGTTTCCAGTAATCATGGTGTTGACTGTTCTTAAGCCTTTTCTTAGGTTGTGTGCGGTCTTATCACACTCTGAATAGCAGCTTGACTTTGATGTATTCAGTCAGCAATAGACTTGAGCAAAAATTTATGTGGGTACATTGCACCATGGTGATGTTATTAGCAAGATAGAGAGATGTTGGTTGGTTGTGTAGGTCATTGAAAAGTCACATTAAATTAATAAATAGCTTCAGTTGCATTTGGAGGTAGGTTAGTATTCTTCTGGGTCTTGTTATTGACTAGTCCTGGCTTGTTGAAATTTTTTTCCAGTATCTTAAACCATGAGAGGTATAATTGTCAGTTGCAGTGGTCCTGAAGTAAAGAGGTCTAGCTAATATATAGAGGGTAGAGAATTTTTAATGACTCTTTTATAGCTTTATGAGATGAAAAATATTGGCGATTGCTGGGTGAAAAAAGTGTAGAAATGAATACAGTATGAAAATAGATATGGGGGCTGGAGAGATGGCTCAGTGGTTAAGAGCACTGACTGCTCTTCTGGAGGTCCTGAGTTCAAATCCCAGGAACCGCATGATGGCTCACAACCATCTGTAATGAGGTCAGACGCCTTGTTCTGGTGTGTCTGAAGACAGCTGCAATGTATGTGTGTGTGTGTGTGTGTATATATATATATATGTATATGTATATGTATATAATATACTTATATATATAATAAATAAATCTTTAAAAGAATAGATATGGACAGACCTACCTTTTACCAATCAGTATACTGTCTTTAATTTGGTAATGTATTCAACCTTGTCATGGAAATTCATCGGAGTGTTTTTGTTTGTTTGTTTGTTATGCTATTGTAAGTTGGGAAATAACCCTTGATTTTATATAAAGGACATAGTTCCACGCTTTGGTAGAGAATATATTTCAACTCCTCTAACCAAAATGGTAACTAATTACCAGTAACTTGAGTTATGAAGTTTATACTTTATAGTTCCTAACTTCCACTACTAATATCCATAGGTTTAGTATATTTTAGGAATCATTTATTATAATAAAAAATTAGTTTCATATTGTAATTCATTGTGGAAAAATTCCTATTTGATTTATTGCTCTGTGGTAAAGGTATGAGAACACAAAAATGAGATGAAATTAATATTTATGTAAGTATTTTAGGTTAATTTTATGCTTATAAACAAATGCTTTTTTATTCAGATGAAACAAGTTGTGAAAAGTAATATGCTGGTTCAGATGAGACTTGTTTTATTTTATAGGAAAATAGAAATTGTACAGTTTGCTAGCCGGACACGTCAACTCTTCGTTCGATTATTAGCTTTAGTAAAATGGGCCAATGATGCTGGCAAAGTAGAAAAGTGTGCGGTGAGTTAAACTTTTGATTTTACTATGTATAGAATAACTTTGAGAGCTGGACATCATAACACATGCCTGTGATCTTAGCATCCAGGAGTCTGTAATGATAGTTGTGAGGTCCAGGTTAGAGACTACATGGCAAGATGCTGTCTCAGAACAAATGCCTTTAACTGTTACATGCATAACTTAGAAATTTAACTTAGAAATTCATAACAGTAGCAAAATTACAGTTATGAAGTAGCAACAAAACAATTTTATGGTTGGGGTCACACAGCATGAGGAATGGTATTAAAGGGTGGCAGCATTAGGAAGGTTGAGAAGTACTGCTTTGGGGTTAGAAAGATTCTTATAAAGTTTGCTTATTGATTTTTTTTGTTTTGTTTTGTTTTTTGAGACAGGGTTTCTCTGTGTAGCCCTAGCCGTCCTGGAACTCACTCTGTAGACCAGGCTGGTCTCGAACTCAGAAATCCGCCTGCCTCTGCTGGGATTAAAGGCGTGCACCACCACTGCTTGACTTGCTTATTGATTTTTGATGTTCTTGTGAGAATGGCAGAGTCTGTATTTTCTGATTTACAGATGAGATGACTAAATTTCTAGAAAATATGTGGCTTCTTCAAGGTCCCAGAACTGATGACAGTTCAGTTGCTTGTTCATTTACATGTGCTCCAAAACTACTGAGCATGGGATAGCAGGGAAAGACTTGAGCGTACTTCTGTTTTCTGGGAGACTCATAGTCTTTGGACTGTTGAGTTACTCTTAATTCAAATAAGTGACTTCATTGAGTGAAGTGTAACAAAGATTAAATCTACTCCCTAAAAATGTTTTAGGGAGCTGGGGATGTAGTTTAATTGGTAGAGTACCTCTTCAGCATGTAGGAAGCCCTGGATTCCATCGATTTCCAGCACTGCATAAACCAGGCATAGTGATGTTTGCCCTGTAATCTCAGCTTGGGAGGTGGAAGCAGGAAGATCAGAAGTTTAAGATTATTCTTGGCTACTAGTCAGTTGAAGCCAGCCTTGGCAACAGATCCTTTCCCCACACAACAATGGTAACAAAAACCAACCAGGTTTTAACCTAAGAATGCTAAGAGGACAACCTAGGGGCCTTGGGTGAGTTCACTGTGAGAACTTGGGGAGTATGATTTGGTGTTCACGGATGAGGAACACTGGCTTTTGTTTTATTTCAATCACTCCTAAAGAGTTCATACTGGAAAGGGCAATTAAATAGTGAATGAAGTCCTGAAATGAAGACAGCATGTACCCACTTTCATTTGAGGTTTTCTTTTTAGGCTCAACTCTACAAGATCAAATACATGTCTACCTGATGTCAATTAAATTTGTGAATGGAAAGGAAGTGCAGAGATATATAGCTTGACAATGATCCTCACATTCCTTTTTTGGTTTTCATTCTTTATGTAATGAGTTTTTTTTTCCTTTTTGGTTTTTCCAGACAGGGCTTTTCTGTGTAGCCCCACCTGCCTCTGCCTCCCAAGTGCTGGGATTAAAAGCATGTGCCATCACTGCCCAGATATAATGACATTTTTAAAAGGTTCCTAGTTTTCATAGATTAAAACAGATTAACAAATTGGACCTGACTAGGTTAAATTTGAGAGTTTCAAAAGTTCTCTAATTTATCAAGCTTCTTACATAAAAATCAGCAGGGCAGTGGTGGTATACACCTTTAATCACAGCACTTGGGAAACAGCCAGATGGATCTCTGTGAGTTCAAGGCCAGCCTGGTCTACAGAGTGAGTTCCAGGATAATCAGGTCTACACAGAGAAACTCTGTCTCGAAAAACCAAACAAAAGAAAAAAATGAACAGCTACCTGGCAGGATGGTACCATAGTGTGTGTGTGTGTGTGTGTGTCTGTGTGTGTATAATTTACTCTAGTAAATTAAAAATGGAGAATTTTCTATTTGTAAGCTGGTGATGGGCCTTATTCCACAAAAGCCCTACTATACAAAGAAATCTACAGCACAGCTCTATTTCTGACATGATTTCTCTGACATTTTCACCTCAGTTTTAGCCTGCTTCTTTGTCTTAGTCTTTGCTTAGCCTGTTTCACTAGGTTGCCTTATTATAACCAAAACTTTTGGGAAAGTTGCCAAACCAAAAGGAGGGAAAAGATCATAAAGTTGGGTTTTTGAAAATTCTAGAGTATAGGTTTGCTTTCTGAAGCATACTCTGTTAGTTTCTATTGTCAGTTTGACACAAACTAGAGTAACCTGGGAAGAGAAAACTCACTTCCCCAGTTAAATAATTGCCTTGATCAGATAGGCTTTATTTGGAGCATTTTCTTGATTGCTAAGTGATATGGGAAGCCCAGCCCACTGAGGGTTATCTAGCTTCTCTAATTATTAAGCTATATTTCTTTGGAAAAAGGTCTTTACCTGTGAATCAATTTTCTCATCTCTAAGGTGATAGTAACTACCAGGTTCTGTTTTCTAGAGTTGTAGAAATTAGACAATAAAACAGCTGTGGAACTGGCATTGTAAAAACATGATCTATGTATGATGCTCTCTTACATTACTTCTGGATGACTGGTTTTAAGTTGATCACCGGAAAACTGTTTGAAGGACATAAAAGAAAGGAATGCTAGATATTGATGTAAAATGGAATTAAAGGTTTGAAAGAGGTGATTTTCAGCCCTGTGATGACTCTACTACTGAACTGACTAGAAAACTGATAGAATTTCTGTATTGGGCAGATAGTTGGTCTGAATCTCATATTGGGCAGTATGTACTGTTTCCTGTGTTCTAGGCACAGTTCTGAATGTTAGGTATGTAATACTTATCCTTAGAACAACTTCATTAGGTTGGGAATCATTATCTCCATTTTACTGTTGAAAACCTGAGGCAGTGGTGGCATACACCTTTAATCCCAGCATCTGGGAGGTAGAGGTCAAGGCAGGCAGATTTCTTGAGTTTGAGGTCAGCCTGCTCTACAGAGTTCCAAGACAGCCAGGGCTGCACAGAGAAACTGTCTCAAGAAGAAAACCTTAGGCATAGAAAGGTCAACTTGTTTGTCCAAGTGGACATGGCTAGTAAATTACAGAGTTAAAATTTAGAACAAGGGAGTCTGGGAATCCATGATTTTAACTACTTCATTGCTATCCAACACTAGAAGTCTGTTAGGATAATTTTTACTATTGATATTTCATCTAATAAATAAGAAACCACCTATATTAATTTATTTTTAAGTTTGCTTTGGAGTGAGTAAATGATATATTTACCCTTTGCTTTAAAGATGATCTCCAGCTTTTTAGATCAGCAAGCCATCTTATTTGTGGATACCGCTGACCGCTTGGCCTCCT
>NC_045030.1:6993890-7001890 GCF_008632895.1 Mastomys coucha | reverse complement strand
CTCACTCTGTAGACCAGGCTGGCCTCGAACTCAGAAATCTACCTACCTCTGCCTCCCAAGTGCTGGGACTAAAGGCATGCGCCACCACCGCCCGGCGGTTTTGGCATTCTTATATTAGTAAAGTATTCTTGTGGGAAAATATGTGTACCACTTTATAATTTGAAGCAAAATTTTGATAAGTATAACTACTGATGGACAGATTTTCAGTGTATAAGCTATAGTTTTCTCAAAATAATGTTACTCTTTTTTAAATCTATTTTTAGTGTACATTTTCTCAGTTAATGCTATAATGCTGACTTTTCTAATTAACTCCCTTCTTTTCTTTTGCCAATGGAAGATGGGCGAGCTTTGGTTCATAGCATGCAGATCAACTTTATTCATCAGCTGGTCCAGTCTAGGCTCTTTGCTGATGAGAAACCTCTTCAGGACATGTACAACTGCCTACGTATCCTTCTGATATTTGAGATGTGCTGTAAGGATTTTGTGTCTCCCTCTTGTGCATTTTCTGTTTATCCTTTGTGTAGTAGTCTAGCCTTCCCACTTAACCTTTTCAGGCATAAATAGACATGGAGAGCCAGCCATTGTGTGAAAATTAACGATATATCTATAAGATTTCAAATTTCACCACTGCTTTGCAAGCAACTCATAAAAGTGATTACTTAGAAGTAGCACCTGAGAGGAAAGGAAGCCGGATGTTGACTCTGAGGCCATCCTGTGCAATGTAGCTAGTTCAAAGTCATTCTGTTGTACATAATGAGAACCTGTCTCAAAAAAGGTACCGTTTTGATCTGGAAATACATTATTTACTCAATTTTCTAAACAATGATCAATTAAGGGCAAACCTAGACCTTAGTTTTGGTTATTTAGGCCAAAATTATCAGCCCCTTTTCTCAAATTATGCCACACGTTCTACTACTACGAGTACTACTACTACTACTACTACTACTACTACTTCTTACGACGAGTCATTTGAGAATATAATTCAGAAAACCACAAATTCAGTCATATTTAGGATGAGTCATTAGACAAAGATAATTCTAGAAAACTTCTCCATAGCCAGCTTTTTCAGGATAGATTCCTTGTTAGATGAAGTTTACCTGTGCTTATTAGCTGCTTGAGTAACATACTGTATTTTGCTTAACAAGATAAATCAGATTGTTTCTGCTTATCGCTTCAATTAGAAGTATTACATTCCCAGACGCTAATGTTAATCCGAGAGAGGTGGGGAGACCTTGTACAGGTGGAAAGATATCATGCTGGAAAGTGCCTCTCCCTCTCAGTTTGGAAGTAAGTAAAATTGGTTCTGGTAGGTCATTGTGATAAGTGAATTCTGTCTTTTTGGTTTCTTTACATTGTACAGTTGATTTATTACATATGAATAGCTACGTGCCCATAGCAATGTGCTTTAATTTAGCAAAATCTCAGTATCATGTAGACCACCTGAGACATCTATTACCTTACTGTGGGCTCATGCCGGATTGTTCAAAAACTTTGAGATAAGATTGGAGTTTGGGTGATGCTGGTAATGAATCTAGGGCCTTATGCATGCAAGGTTAGCACTCTGCTCATGGAGCTATATCCCTAGACCCCAAAGGTTAAAGTGATGAGTATCACTTTTTAAAACATACTTGCTTATCACAGTTTCCAATTTTAAATTGTAACTTTGAAAACTGATTTGGAGAAAATTGCTATGAGGCTCTTTATTTATCACCTTTAATTCCTGTTTGAAATTGAATACGTTTTGACTTTCTGTGGATAAATCAGAGGCAAATACTTATAAGACGGTTTCTGTTTCCAGGATTTTTTCTTCTTTTTGTGAGTGCATGTATTTTTAAATTCAGTACCTATTTCTAAATTGCAGTAGAGCAAATGCTGAATTGGATTATGGAATGTCATCTCAGTATTAATGTATTCCCTGCACAAACACTGAGGGCCTGCTATGTTCAAGGTTCTGACTCAGTAGCATAATGCATGTTTCTATTTGACTGTAAAAGATAAAAAGCTGTGTTTATATGTCATTCTCCCCCTGCCCCCTTTCAGTCAACAGGTTCTAGGGAGAAAAACAGGCACAGCATCTGTTCACAAAGTTACAATTAAAATCGATGAGAATGATGTCTCCAAGCCTTTACAGATTTTTCATGATCCTCCTTTGCCAGCTTCTGATTCTAAATTAGTAGAAAGAGCCATGAAGGTAAAGGGTTCTCAGTGTACTTTAATATTGATTTGATTAAATAAATATAATTTAGCACATATAAAATTTTTAGCAAAAATTCTTCAAGATGTAATCTCTAAAACCCTGTATGAAACTTGTTTTAGGTCAGTGTTATACTTCTGTATTTGTTTTTGGTCTTTTAAATAACATAAAATTTAATATCTTCTTTCAGTTTTAGTTCGGAGAATGCTACGGGTTGCATCTGAGCATACATTTTATGCTGAATTATGCCCCAGCCTAGTTTGTTTCATAATTTAAATCAGACTATTTTGTTTTTAAGGTCTGGCACCTGAGAACTGTGATTACTGATATATATATAAATAAAAACTCTAGATTTACATTTATCAAAAATACTTTGTTGTTTTGAGGCAGGGTCTCACAGTATAGCCATGGCTCTCCTGGACCTTGCTATGTAGACCAGGATGGCCTCAACTCATGTAGATGGAGCTGCCTGCCTCTGCCTCCCAAGTATAAGGAAGGATCTCTTATGTCACCCAGCTGGCCTCAATCTTGTTATGTATCTGAGAATGACCTTGTATCTGAGAATTTCTGATCCTCCTGCATGTACCTCCTGAGTGTTGGGATTATAGCCATGGGCCACCACACACAGTTTTCAATGTGCTGGGGAATCAAATCCATAGCTTCCTGCATTCTGAGCTCTCAACCAACTGAACTTCCCCAGTCTCCTATACCTAGCAAAAAAAATTAATTTTAGTTTGGAAGCTTCCAATATAATTAAATAATTAAATATAGTTAAATATAATTAATTAAAATCAGTAAGTTATATTTTTACTTTATCTAAATTTGCTTATACTAAATAATCACCAGTACTGAAAAGAACTATTTAAGGCATAGTTGTGTCCATTCACACATTTATAGCCAAAATATTTTAATTGTACATTGGATTTTATTGTTGCTGTTTATACAGATTGACCACTTATCAATAGAAAAGCTCCTGATTGACAGTGTACACGCAAGAGCCCACCAGAAGCTGCAGGAACTGAAGGCCATTCTTAGAAGCTTCAATGCTAACGAAAACTGTAGGTGTTTTCAATTGATACTTTTATTTTTCTTTTATTTAAGGGTTTTTCCTCATATGACTTTTTTCTGATGTATGGATTTGTTGAGGATGCTGGACATTTGCTACATTTATCCTGAAATCTACCAAATTAGTCCTAATTTTCTCTCTCTTACTTAGCTTGTCTTAATTTTTGAACTTTTTGCATATTGTCTCTCAAAAAAATTTATACTTACTGAAATAGAAACATTTTAACATGACTCGTCGTAAATTTAGTGTTTCTTTTGACAAAGGAGTACTGCAAATGCTTTTATAATGTATAAGATATGGCTGAGTAATGCAGAATTCACGTCTTCAGTTTTAGAAAAACTAAGTGCATTATAACAGTGTTGAGTAAAAAACGCACATGTAAAGAGTAAGTCTTGTAAGTCATATAAGACATGTAAGTCTTCCAAGTTTAATTACCTATCTAATCTCTTATGAACTTTAGAAAGCAAACTCTATTTCATGTGCTTTTCTATTTACTATCCTTACCTCCATCCCATCCTCTTTTTTTCTCCCTGGTTACAGGGTATCACTGTATAACCCAGGCTGGCTTCAAACTTGTGGTCTTGCTACTTCAGTTCGTCGTTGCCCAAGATAACAGGCATGGGCCAATATATCTAGCTTCTTCAATTGGTTTTGACCATGATTACCTTGTATTCAAAGTTCATAGTGTAATGAAAGTAGAAACTAGTATTAGTACAGAGCCTAGATCACTCCATTACACTTACAGAAAAGTGACTTCTTAGGAATGTTAGTAATTGTAGATTAAGGTCATTTTGATAAAAAGATAAAACTCTGCCTGTAGCAAAGATAATTTTGAAATATGGAAAGTACATATTCAAATATGTTGTGTTCTGTTGAATAGTTAGACATACTAATAACAATGTACCATGTATTTTAAAGTAGCTACAAATGAAGTTTTTGATTGTTCTCATCATATAAATACTTACGGTGATGGAAATACTAGTTACTGACTTGATCATTATACAATTTATAAGTTATTGTAATATCACATAATCTATAATATACATAATTATTTTGTCAGCAAAATGTTCATTCAATGAAAATTAAAGAATAAATGTGAAAAGTAGGACGGACAAGCCACAGTATTAATGCATGAATATATATTAAAAAGTTTCTTTAAATTAGTATGCAAAACAATAGGTCTTTCTCTTTTTATCATTACATTTTTTTAGATTTATTTATTTTTATTTTATGTGTATGGGTGTTTTGCTTGCATGTATGTCTGATGCTCTCAGATGCCAGAAGAGAGTGTTGAATTCCCTAGAACTGGAGTTACATACTATTGTTAACTGCCATGTAGGTACTGGGAATTGAACAAGGGTCATCTACTGAAGGACTAGTCAGTGCTCTTAACAACTGAGCCATCTCTCCAGCTCCCTCTTTCCCTTCCTTCACCAGCTTTGTAGACCAGACTGGTTGTGAACTTGCAGCAATCCTGGGTCAGTGCCTTCTCTCCTCATACATGCACCCTTTGAATCCATATGATTTCATTGGGACATTTTAAATATGTATGTTGTGCTTTGTTCAGCGTCACTACCACTATTAACCACCTCTTCTCCCCTCAAATAACCCTCTTTCTGATTTCATGTCTTGTGTATATTGTTAAATATCTCCTTTCATGCCTTCTATAGATTAAATTTGGGTTCTTATCAAAGAAAACATACTTGTCTTTCTGAGTTCTGGCTTAGTTTGGTTATCACGATGTTCTTCTGTTTCACTCGTTTTTCTGAAAACGCCGCAGTTTTTTTGTTCTTTATAGCTGAATGAAATTCCATTGCATATATGTTCCATATATTAAAATACATTCATCTGATGATGGGCATCTAGGTTGATTTTCAGTCTTGGCTATAGTGAATAGTGCTGTAATAAACATGACGTGCATGTGTGTTTGTGGCAAGCCGACTTAGGCCCCTGCCTAGGACTGATGTAGTTGGATCATGCAATACTTTTAGTTTTTTAAGGAAGCTAAATACTGCATACTGATTTGCCCAGTAGATGTATTAATTTACAGTCCCATCATTGCTGGCATGTTTTGTTTGATTGCTTTGTAGTAGACATTCTAATTACCTTGAAATGGAATCTCAGTGCATTTGCTTTTTTTTTTTTTTTTTTTTTTTTTTTTTTTTTTTTTTTTTTTTTTTTTTTTAGTTTTTCTGAGACAGGGTTTCTCTGTGTAACCCTGGCTGTCCTGGAATTAACTCTGGACCAGGCTGGCCTCGAAATCAGAAATCCGCCTGCCTCTGCCTCCCAAGTGCTGGGATTAAAGGCATGTGCCACCACTGCCTGGCACTTTTGCATTTATTAAGAGCCAAGGATATTGAACATTTCACAAATTCATTGCCCCTTGCTTTTTTTGAAAACTGTCTAGTTCATTAGCTCATTTATCATTTGGATGATTTTTCTGTATTTAACTTTTTGAATTTTTTTTAATAGATTCTAGATACTAATTTCCTTTCTATATATAGCTGGCAACGATTTCTTTTCTCTTTTTAAAGTCCAGTCGTTACCCTCTCCCAGTCCACCCTTCCACAGTTCCTCATCCCAATCCCCCCAACGCTCAGTCTCCAAGTGGATGTCCTCCCTACCCCCAGCAGACCTCTCCACTACTTGGGGCCTCAAGTCCCTGGAGGGTTAGGTACATCTTCTCTGACTGAATCCAGACCAGACAGTCCTCTGCTATATGTGTTTTGGGTGCCTCAGATCAGCTTGTGTATGCTGCCTGTTTGGTGGCTCAGTGTCTGAGAGATTTTATTCTATAGTCTAATCTTTTTAGGCTGGTAATTGTTTACTGTGTATGAAAGCCTTTTAATTCCACACAATCCTATTTTTCAATTCTTGCTGTTATTTATTTCCTAATTACTGGAGTCCTTTGTGTAATAAAACATTTTTCCTGTATTTTATTTTGCAGTTTCAAAGTTTCAGGCCAAGTTTTAGGTTTTAAAACATTTGAGCTGAAGTCTTAGAGATCTAGTTTCATTCTTCTGTACACAGATGTTAAATTTTTCCAGCACCATTTTGTTGAAGTCTCCTTGCCCAGTATGTGTTTTTGGTTTATTTCTGGGGTTTATATTTTATTCCATTGGTCTACAGGTCTGTTTTTTGACAATACTATGCTATTTTTTTTTAACTACAGAAATACTACAGTTTAGTTGTATGGTTTGAAGTCAGGCATTATGATGCCTCCAACTTTCATTGTGTATTGGAGGGTACAGGCCATGGAACAGTTTGGCCCTTCTTTTTTAGGAATTCTGTTTTACCATAGGGTTTTGTTGTTGTTGTTATTTTGTTTTTGTTTTTTTTTTACTTTCAGACAGGGTGCTAGGATCCCGGGCATGAGTCACTATGTCTGCTTCAACATTGATCTTGCAGTTCAGGATTGATTTGGGCTATTTGCCTCTTTGCTTCTGAATAGATTTTATGATTATTTATTATAATTCTGTGAAGAATGCCATTCTGATTTTTAGTGGGATCACATTGAAACTAGATTGTTTTCAGTAATATAACCACCTTCCAGAATTAGTCCTAGTAATGATGTATGAGCATGTTATTCCACCTTTTAGTGTGTAGGTTGAGTGGTGGATAGATACAGGTTCTTGCTCTGCAGCACAGACTTTGTCATAATATACTATGTAGTCTAAGCTGGCCTTGATCTTGTAGCAGTCCTACTGCTTCAGCTTTAAAGTCATAAGGTCTGGGATCACACCCAGCGTTCTGTGTGTGTTAGGTGGCAAACGCTACTAATTTAGCTACAGCTCCTCTCCAGGGCTTTTCTTTTGAAGGGATGTTGAGCTTTGTTGGAGGCCTATTGAGAAGATCATATGTTGCTAGTCTGCATGTTGTATTATATTGAATAATTTGCATTTGTTGGACTGTATTTGCACTTCTGAAATGAGAACAACTTGACTAACTTGATCCTGGAGCATTATCTTTTTTTCTTTTCCTTTTCAAAGTTAATAATCATTTATTATTGACAGGGTTCGCTCATTCTACTATAAGAATAGAATCTCCCCTGAGATCCAGGCTTGGAGGTACAATTCTCAGAAAAGATTTAAAACATGTCTGTCTGCCTAAGGACTGTACAAAAACATGACATTCTCCGGTGTTGCAGAAGAAAATATCTCTATATAATTTTAGGCCATAATAAGCAGCTTCATGAGTTGGATCTCCAATACTCCAAACAACAAAAGATAGATGCTTTAGAAAATGTTAACTCTGCTGTGCAGTGGTGGTATCTACCTTTTATCCAGCACTTGGGAGGCAGAGTTCAGGGCCAGTCTGCTTTATAGAGCAAGTTCCAGAACAGCCAGGGCTACATAGATGAAAAACCCTGTCTTGGAATAACCAATAAACAAATCTCTCCTCATTTCAAAATGAAACAAGATAGTACTCTTTCTTCCTCTTGGCTCAACTTCCTCCATTTCTTGGAAGAAAGACCCAAGAATAGGATGAAAAGCAGTTGTTTTCCTGTCTACAAAGACTCATACCAATTTCCCTGGAAACAGATCCCCAGTTTCTGAGCTGGATTTCTAGAAACTCAGAAACTCCCTTCAAGCTATCAACAGGGAGGGCATAAACATTTTAGATAACCTTATAACCTATACATCTAGCTTAAATCTTTTAGGTAAAAATAAGTAGCCACAGCCACTATACCGAGCTGGCCAAAGAGGTACAGAATCCTTACCTTTTTTTTTTTTTTTTTTT
>NC_045030.1:6990552-6993733 GCF_008632895.1 Mastomys coucha | reverse complement strand
GATTTGAACTCATGACCTTTGGAAGAGTAGATGGTGCTCTTACCTGCTGAGCCATCTCACCAGCCCGAATCCTTACCTTTTAACTCATCTCATTTGTCTTGGAAGAAGTAGCAGTATTTTGGGTCAGGCCATCTCTTTGTTAGTTAGAGCTCACACCCTTTATTGCCTGGAGGGCCCAAGGACAGAGACTGAAAGATTAGGTTGCACAGAGATGTTGTCATCTTGTAGCCTGATTCTTGGCTGTTTTATAGATGTGTTCTCCATGTAGACAGGTATTTCAGAACAGAGAATTTTTCAGAGAACTTTATAACTGAGAAAGGATTCCTAGCAGCTGCTCAAAACAACTGCCTGAAACAGGCTACTCGGTATCGGGGTTAAACTCCTGAGAGGTGATAGGCTTCCTGTCTAACCTCAGGAGCAGCTCATTGACTCTAGGAAGAGGTCTATCTAAAGAATCATCTGTATACCAACCTGGAGAGGAATGAACCATCTGTAGAATGTGGTGACATTTCTTATTTCTTATTCTTAAGGGCATTGGTAAACACCCTTCCACCTGCCTGCATTAGAGCTCCAGAGCAGCAGATAATGTTTTGAAGAAGAAAAAAACCAAACAACTAAAAAGGTTCTGATTTAAACAGGGCAGAACTGTTTGAACTGCTTGAACTGTTCCCAACTTCTTGCTTTATAGGAATTGACTTGATGAGCCCAGAGAAGAGCAGCGTCAAAAAGGAACATGTTCTTTGGCCCATGAAAACAAATCTCCATGGCTAGGATGAACAAAACCATCTCTTTGTTGACAGCTCTGTATAAAGTGTTCTAAATTCTACTGAGGTGGAACTTGTCTCTGGGTGTGAAAACAGATCCTGTGCACTTTAGTATGTTCTTGGATAGGTTATGATAGGCACTCTGTTCTAGAATTGATCTTCATATTTCATATGTCACAAATTTGGAACTTGGTATGGGAGTACATAAACCTATATTCTTTTTTCCATAACAGATCCCCTTTATATAATAGGTTTTCCAAACATTGTTGAGGTATTTCTTATAGTTTTCACCAAGACCCGTCCATGTTACAGGCCATAAGCCTGAGAAAAGCTACAGTATTAGTCTTCAAATTCAGACCAGCTAGCTGTTTGAGGCTTGAGGATGGATGGCAAGGGAGGTGACAGAACTGATTACTGTACCTCTATGGCTTTCATCAATGATCACCATGTTGGTCCCCTTGTTGGTACCTCAGGGCTGTAGGCAGGTTAATTTCTGGTTAGGCTTGGGATGAAATAGAGAATCTTATCACTTAAGGTCCTGGAATCATTTGTGTTGCTGAATTTGATTTGCAAATACTTTAGAATTTTTGTACTCAGGTTCATTGGAAAAAAATGGTGTGTGTTGTTCATCCTTGTTTGATCTTGGTATCAGGGTAATACTCTGACTTCATGGAATGAGTCTGGTAATATTCCCTCCCCTTTCTATTGTTATGGAATAGTTTGAAGAGTGTTCCTGTTTTTTTTTAAAGCTCCAGTACAATTTGGCAGTGATTAATCCATTCGCTCCTTTTTTAGCTAAGAAACTTTATTCTCCAGTCTCATTGCTCTTTCTAGATGTTTAAACATTTTCTATTCTCTTGGTTTTAATTTTGTAGGCCATTATCTAAGAACTTTCTTCTTTGTGGTAGGCCATTTTTCTTTGTTTTTTTGAATATAGGTTTTCAAAGTATTTCCTAATTTGCCTCTGGATTTCATTGGTATTTATTATATTGTCTTTTTTTCCATGTCTAATTTTATTGATTTGCTTCTTATTTAACAGTATTTGTCTTGAAGAATCAACTGTTTGTTTCAATGAGTCAATGAGAAAAAAACTGTATTTTTTTCTTTTCCATCTTACTATTTTCTGCCCTGATCTTGATTAGGCTGTTGCAAAAGCATTTGTTGTTTGTTAAAATTTGCCATTTAGTACTGGACTGTATTTTTCTTTCTTTTTCCTATTGAGACAGGGTTTCTCTGTGTAGCCCTGGGTGTCCTGGAACTAGCTCCGTAAACCAGGTTGGTTACAGAGAGAGATCTGCCTGCTTCTGCTTCCTAAGTGCTGGGATTAAAGGGGTGTGGTACCACTGCCTCTCTTGGAATATATTCTTTTTGTTTTTAAAGTTAAATTTGTTTACTTACTTAATTTACAAACCCATATCAGTCCTTCCTCTTCCTCCCAGTACCCTCTCACGTAAGTTCTTTCCCCCATACTCCCATGCTCCCTCATCCCCATCCTCCTACCCCAGAATACACACACACACACACACACACACACACACACACACACACACACACACAAAATTTGGTTTTTATTCATGTGCATGGGGAGGGGATGTATGAATGACACAGCATATTTGTCAGTTTATTCTACCCTGTGAGTCCTAGGGATTAAACTTTGGTCTTCAAGCTTCATGGTGAGTCATCTCACTAGCCCTATCATAACATTTCAATGTACATTTCTTATTTATGTTTTTGATAATATTGAAATTTGGTATTTATATTTGTCTTATACTATGAGAATGCTAGATAAAACAAATTCTAGTGCTTTCCTTGTGTTCAGAGTTGGTTGTAAAGCATTAGAACTGACTTGCAACATTGACAGTGCATTTGGAACTGCAAATAATTGTATGGTAAGGTAGGGATTTAAGGTTTACAAAGCCTTCAAGTGCTTTTAAAAACTCAGTCATTTTTCTGCTTCATTCCATGGATTCCTACTTTGGCTTTTTGCCATGCTGATCTATGTATTTTCTTTGATGTCTGATAGAATTTCTTTACCCTTGTCTTCCATGTCTGGTATTCTTTTCTGCTTGATTTAGTCTATTGTTTTATTCAGTTATGTATGAATGCTTCTTGTTCAAATTTACCATGTGTGTGCCTGATATTTGCAGATGTCAGAACTGGAGTTAAAGAGTAGTTGTAAGTCGTATGTAGGTGTTAGCAAGTGCCCTTAACCACTGGATCATCTGCAGCTTCTTGATTTTAGTGTTTTGGTGAAACTTTCCACTGTGGTTTTCATTTGATTTATTTAGTTTTTCATTACTTGCTTTTCTGTCTCCCCTTCCCCACTCTCAAAGTCTCTTTCTCTGCTGAACTTTTTATCAGTGTTAATTTCATGTCTCTATTTCAGGCCTTTGAAATCTGGATCCATAATTGACTTT
>NC_045030.1:6956579-6990395 GCF_008632895.1 Mastomys coucha | reverse complement strand
TTGTGAGCCACCATGTGGTTGCTGGGATTTGAACTCATGACCTTCCTAAGAGCAGTCCATGCTCTTCCTTGGTGAGCCATCTCACCAGTCCCAATAATTGACTTTCTTAATTCATCTGTTTGTTATTTTCTGAAAATATTTTTACTGGCAGAAATCCTTTCTCCAGTATTGGAACTACGTTAGTATATTTGGATTTGTTGATTGAGGAATTAGCATCTTTTGTGTATGCTATGTTGCCGTGGTTTTTTTTTCATGGTTCTTGATGTACCTATCTGTATGGGATATCTCTTCCAGTTTTAATGGAAGATTTTTTTATTGAGAAACTTTTTCTTGAGGGGTCAACCTCCACTATCATTCAGAGAGGAGAAAAATGAGGTGCCATAACACCAAATCAAACCTGATATGGGAATACACTTACAATCATTTAATGCTAACTTGTATAATTCCTATGACCACAGAACAGAAAATAGCTAAAACAGAGCAGAGTAAGTTATCACCTTAATTTTATTAAGGATAAAAGTAAAAAATAGTAAAAGAACAAAATAAAGGTCAAAAGAAACCAGAAACAAAATTAAAAGAAGAAAGATGAATGTTAGGAAGACAAAAAAAAGAACAGTAGGGTTAAAGTATTGCACATTAAAGAAAAATGCATAAACAAAATTAGATAAATGTAAGAAGAATAAAAAGCAAAACAAAAAAGTTTTCCTGGGGGGGAAAGCTGCCTTTTAAATCTGAACCATGGCTATATTTTTGTGATTATTTTTCTGTAATGAGAGTAACTAAAATTCAACATAACCTGTTTTTTTGTTTGTTTATTAAAAAGACTCAGTGTAGCAGTTCATACTTAAAATGCCAGCACTCAAGAGGCTGAGGCTGGCAGATCTGGAGTTCAAGGCCAGCCTGGACTACATAGTGAGCTCATCAAGGTCATCTGAGCTGCATAGGAAAACCCTGCCTACCCCTCCCACTCCGTACATAATACTCAAATTATAATAACATGAAATAGGTATTCAAGAGGGAAACAATCTAAATGACAAAGTGTCAGTACTTTTTTTTCTGTATACTCTAATATTAGAGTCTTCCAGGTAGGAAGGGTACGCAATTGAAGTTGGAGTCTCTTCTTTTTCCCTATCATTTAGGAGGGTGCTGAGCCTGGACCAGTCAAGTGTCAGATGTCTGACAGAGCTGTCTTCATTTTAGGAGCTTCCCTTCTTTGCACACCAGAAACCTCTGTTGGCCCCTCTTAGATTTGCAGCCTGTGGGCTATGCAGGTTGTCCCATACTCCAGAGATTCCCCAGTTGAATGCATTGGGGGAGTCAAGAAAGCAGAGCACTCACATCTGTACTGGAAGACTATGTGTCTCAGTGCTTTGAGTTCAGCATTAAACACTCTTTGGGAGGGAGGAGGCTGCAGAAGTTGAGAGAACTCCACTGGACCTGAGCTTCAGAGTTCTCAGTCCCACCAGCAGAGAACCTTGCAGGTAACATGTGGCTCCAGAGGTTGGGCTGCCTGTTGACCTTGGGCTCATGGGCTTGACCTTGGACTCTGCATCTATCCTCAGATGAATGGGGTCTATTCTTATCATGGACCACTAGACCCCTTCAACGCCCACGCTTCCTGCTGCCTGAACTCAGCATGTCCACATCTGGCTCTCCTCCTGTTCACAACTGCCCTTCACTGCAGTCTTCTACCCAGGGGCATGTTGTTTTCCCCAGGTCCCTTGACTTATGATTGTTCAGAATAGTTTGTGCTTTATATAGTAGGCCTTTCCTCAAAATGGTGCCCAATCACCGCCCTTCAAGACATGAGTGAGAAAACAGGATCTCGTCTCTACTACCAACTCATCACACAGATGGAGTCATTCACTTACCAAATCCCCAGCTAAGAATGTAATCCTCTGCTGTGGGTAGAATCTCCAGGCTTCCTGGCCTAACTTCTTCTTTTTTTTTTTTTTTTTTTTTTTTTTGTATGAGGCTTCTGTGTTTGGTTTTGTCCCCTCACCAAGGAGTCCTAACATTTCTCAGAACTAGGAAAAGGGAAGCTTAGCAAAAAATGCATGTGTGGGCCTTAGGGAAGAAAGGCAGGCAGTCAAGAACTGGGGTGCATGTATTGGTTCATTTTTTTTTCTGTGTGTGTGTGTGTGTGTGAATTGTCAGTGTTCACTAATATTATAAGAAGCTAACCCCTTTCATCTTTCAAAATAAAAGTAGTGATTAGAAAGTATAATTGAAACTCATGGGAACTAGAAAGGGCATTAATCTCCTATTCTTTTTTCTTAGCAATATTGTTGAAATATTCATGTATACTTAATGGGATTTTTAATATATTTAGAACAGTCCAATTTCAGAATATTTCAGTCAAAACACAAAGAACCATTATACCTACTAGAGGTCATTCTGTATTTACTTCTCTCTAGCTACTGATAGCTACTCATCCACTATATATATTTATCTGTATAAACATTTCATATAAATGAATCATGTAGTGAGTGTTCTTTTGCATATTGTTTTTGGGGTCTATCCATGTTATAGCATGTTTTTAATAATTTTATTGTTATATATGCCATATATTATCAGTTCATTGATAAAGATTGTAGTTGCTTTTAGTTTTCAACTATTGTGAATATAGCTGTGAACATTTGTCCAAGTTTTCATGTGGACATACACTTGTATATATGCCTATGAATATAATGGCTGGGTGATGTGGCTACTCTGCTTAACCTTTTTTCATACTGAGTACTACTTCACAACCTCACAGTGTGTAAGGGTTCTGCCTTCTCCATATTCTTACCGATACTGGTTATTGTTTCTTTGTTTCTAGCTATCCTAGTAAGTGTGAGATTTCATTATAGTTTTGACTTGATAACTTTTTTTATGGTATTTCTACTACTGATTTCCTCCCTGCCTCTCACTTCCAATAGGGCATCATGTGGTTTAAGTTGACCTCAAACTTGATACCTAGTTGAGAATGGCTCAAACTCTTGGTTCTCCTACTTCCATTTTCAGAAGTTTCCAATTGGTAAGATTAAAGGTGTATACCACCATGCCTGACCATTTTTTTTTTTTTTTTGAGTTGGGCTCTCACAATGCCCCCGGTTGACCTGTTACTCTATATACATCAGGCAGGCCTTGAATTTGAGGCATTCCTTCTACCTCTACTATCCTAGTTCTTAGATTATAAGTGTATGCCACTATGCTCAGCTTTTTTTTTTTTAGTTTAAATGGTATTCAGTGTACACTTTTTTTTGTTTATGCTTCTCATGTTGTACTTAAGAATCAATGTCTTAAAAACCTGAGATCCTGAAGACATTTTCTTTAAAGATTAATATTTAGTTCTGAACCATTATGAGTTGATTTTTTTTGTATATAGTATCAGCTAGGTGTTGAAGAAGATATGCAGCTGTACCACAGTAACATTTCTTCTTTAGGAAAACTCTACAATCTATAGAGTCAGGGGTGGCAGTGTAGCTCTGGCTGTCTTGGAATTCACTTTGTAAATCAGGTTGGCCTGGAGAGATCTGCCTTGGCTTCCTGAGTGTTGAGATTAAAGGCGTGTGATACTACACCTGGCCAAGTATTTTGCAATCTTTATTTCTTCTTATTTGTAATTTTACAAAGTAGTGAAATTCTAAAATTTTGTTGTTGGAGCTGCAGAAAATGAAGATTTATGATGTTTCAATAGGCTTTTGTTTACTCTGGCTTATATCATCAGTAAACAAAGTTTAGTAAGTAAAAACCTGTCAGAATGATTGCCCAGGAGATATTATTTTCAAAAGTAATCTCTAGGGCTGAGGATGCAGTTCAGTTAGTGAAGTGCTTGTCTACCATTCATCAAAACTAGTTCTACTTCATCACCACATAAAATTCAGTGTGTTAGCCTATAATCTTGACACTGGGAGGTAGAGGCTTAGAAGTGGAGGTTGTGGGTTAGGAATTCAAGATTATCTTCGACTACATTGGTTAGCTTATATTAAACCAAATGTGAACTCTTATTTTTTTGAAGACAGGGTCTCCTTATATAGACCCAGCTGGCCTGGAAATCACTGTGTAGTAGTTTATGTAGTGATTGGAGGATAGCCTCAAACACAGAGTTCTGTCTGCCTCTGCCTCTAGTTTAAAAGTATATACCACCATACTTGTGTAAACTCTAAAACACATGTTCTGGTAGTGGTAGTTTGGTGTACTGATTTGAGTTCTCAGAATTCCTCTTACATGCATATTGTAGTGGTGTCTCTACCTGAGTAGCTGGAAGGTCTTAAGTTCAGCTGCATGCCCTCAAATATATTATATACGTGCTTTGAGCTCCATTCTCTAACTGTAATTGGAAGTGGCTGTTAGAATATTTTCTTTCTAGATCTCTAGTTCCAATCAGAATGTGTGCTACCTCAGTTGCTTCAAGCCCTTGTTCCTACTGTCTAGGTGTTTGAGAATAGTCTTATAGGGACTATGATTTGGAGATGAGGAAGGAACTTTTCTTTGAGATTGGTGCCTCAAGTCCTGTTTTATCAGTGCTTTTCTACAAGGGAAAAGGGTCTGCTTATCTACCTTTTTACGGTATAAATTGTTCTTGTTTTGGTTCGAGACAGTCTCACTATATAGTCATGGCTACCATGGAACTCAGAGATCATCTTGGCTCTGGCTTCAAGTTAGTGCTGGGATTAAAGGTGTATGTGGCTGGCCTATAGAACTGTAGCACATTCTTTGAATCTGTTAGTGCTGCTGCTCTTAATCCGTTGCATTTCTCCAAATTTCTAACTGGAATAGCCTGAAGTGAGTAATTTAGAGATTAGATATTTCAAGAAAGACCTAGGAGAAGGCACAGCTGCAGGGATTTGAAATATCACAGATAGAAGCGTACAGTTTCCCCAGGGTGAAGTTGCCTCAAGGGAAACCAGGTGCAGAGAAGACCAAAATAGTCCAAGGCAGGGAGATATGATCTGGTTACTTCTCAATGATGTCTGAGTCCTAGGACTCTCCATCCACTAGGTCTGAATTGGCATTGTCAGGTGGAAGCAGTCTACTACAAATAACTTTTTAATTGTGCTTAATTTCATATTTCTCTCAATTTTCTCAAAAAACAAAACTAACCAAACAAACCCACCAAAATAGATATTGGTGGCTGTAGGATATAGTCAAATATATGTAATGACATTATTTTCTTTTGGATGTATCTTCTGATGCATGTGTGTCTGAGATCATTTAGTTTTGATAATTAGATAATTGTTATCCTGATTGGCAGTTGTACTTCATTGTTATAGTTTAAAGATGATTTTGGTTTAAAGAATGCATTGCTTTGTACCCCACCACTAATTATAACTGTATAGAAATGTTTTAAAAATTAGTAACCCCTATCAGGTGATATGATGCAGTAATTGAGTATGGGCTTAGCATGTTTAAGGCTCTGGGTTCTGTTCCCAAAACCACATAAACACACACAGTCAGCAATCCTGCTTCAAAACTGTAAATACTTTTTATTCTACTGCATAATGTACTATGTTCAAGACACTATTGGTTTAATCTCATTTATTTCACTGGTGTTAATTATAAAATATTGTATCAAAAATTTTTAGTCTTCTTCAGTTTTTTACCTTAAATGTTATACATTATATTTTGTTTGCATAGATAATACCAATGCTATCTTCACCCATTTTAAATGTTGTAAGGTGATGGACCATTTCTGAGATTCGTGAATGGTGACTTGTAAAAGTATCTTTTATTCACCTGGCCCAGTTATTGTCTTGGAGGCTTACTGTCTCAATCTGCTAATTTAGGCTTAGTCCTGGAAGCTTCTAGCCTCTGTACAATCTAATCCAGGCCTAGAATGTTTTTAGCCTCTGAGACTTACTGCTGAATAAGCTCACCCTTTCTAGCTTTTTCTGAACTCTGGCTGGCTGGTCGACTCAGCTGTTCCGACTCAAAACTCCTCTCCAAACTGACTGACTCAAACTAGCTTCTTTCTGCTTTTTGAATTGCTCTGCTTAGCCTAAAACTCACTCTAGCAATCCTTTCTAGTCTTCTGGCTCTTCCTCATTCTCTGTCTCCTTCTGTCTTTACCTGTGTTTCAATTGTTCTGTCTGGAACCTGTGTCTGTAAAGCTTCCCTGGTAACTGAGAATTCCACAAACTGAACAGGACTGACTAGAAAGAACTAAGATCTGCATGCTTATGTCTCCTGAGTGCTGGGATTAAAGATGTGTACATGCCTGGACTTTTCTTTATCTGAAACTTGGCTCTGTACCAGGCTGGCCTTGAACTTAGAGATCTGTTTGACTCTGTCTCCTGGGATTAAAGGCATGTCTATATTCCAGCCACATCACATAGACCTAGAAGGTTTTTGGTTGTGATCTCTTGCCAGAGCAGTCATGTTCTGAATTAAAATTAACATTTCTTTACAGTGGCTTATGCCTCTAATCCCTTCATTTGGGAGGGTGAAACAGGAAGATTGCTGAGATGGAGGTCAGCCAGGCTTCCATAGTGTGTGGCTACACAGTTAGACCCAGTCTTAAAACAAACGTGACTGAAATAATGTGCTTTTCCCACCATGCCATAACCAGGCCTGGCCCTGTTCAGTCTGCAAGATGAGTAGGGTGGCCACAGATGACATTTTTTCTTACTTGTTTGTGGCCAGAGGATTTCCCTTTTGTAGGCCACACCACTTTGAGCCCTAGTGTGCTTTTTATTGCTTTGAGTTCCTAGGTTTCATTTTGCCTGTTTAAGAGATTAAAGGACAAGTTGATAGGGCCTGGTGGAAATACCACCAAATTCTCTTACATTTATTCTTAGATGCTCTGATTCACTGACCTTTTGCTGAATCAAAAGAATCTTGCTCCTTCAGCACAGATGGAATATGGAACACGTGCTAAGAAAGTGGCAGCACACGCCTTTAATCCTAGCACTTGGGAGGCAGAGGCAGGTGGATTTCTGAGTTCAACGCCAGCCTGGTCTACAGAGTGAGTTCCAGGTCAGCCAGGGCTGTACAGAGAAACCCTGTCTCGAAAACAAACAAAAACAAAAAACAAAACAAAACAAGAAAATCTCAGGTGGGCAGTGGGGACTCCCATACTCCTTTAATGCTTGGGAGGCAGAGATAGGTAGATCTCTGTGAATTCAAGGCCAGTTTAGGCTATAGAGTAAAACCCTGTCTGAAATCAAAACCAAAAAAGGGGGTGGGGGCAGGAAATGTATAAACATTGCCTTAAACCTGAACTATTGTTGAATGGAAGGTCTCAGTTAACTGATGGGATTGGACTTTTACTAAAGTAACTCCTTTTTAATGGAATTTCAGATTTTTTTCCTGTCTTTTTCTGTCCTCTCTCTATATATGTCTTTTGTGTATAAACTAGAAAATGCCATTCTTCCTTCTTAGCTGCTACTAATTGACATTGTGATCCAGTTCCAAACTTTATAAATTATGTCTTCTATATTCAGACTTCCCTTTGAAGTCTGAATATACTCATTGAAAAATCATTTTGAGCAAATATTCAGATAGAAAAATAATTTTTAATTCTCAACTGTTTAGCTTCCATAGAGACTGCACTTCCAGCTCTTATTGTACCCATCTTGGAGCCCTGTGATAATTCGGAGTGCCTACACATTTTTGTAGATTTGCATTCTGGAATGTTCCAATTGATGCTTTATGGACTTGGTAAGTTACTAAATGTAGTCACTCAATGTAAGTATTTGTGTGTGTGCGTGTTGCCTGCATATATTCATGTACAACACATGAGTGTTTAGTGCCTCTAGCACTAAGAGGTCAGAAGAGGACATCAGATCTCCTGGAACTGGAATTACAGATGGCTGTGAATCACCATGTCAGTCCTGGGAATTGAACCTGGATTCTCTGCAATAGCAACATGTGCTCTTAACCCTTAAGCCTGGCCTAAGGAAAATTTTGTAAAGAAAAGCAAAATGAAACTTACCTATTATAATGTGTAGGAAGGGGTGGTGTGTGTAGTGTTGAAAGTAGGTATGAAAGGAATAATGAACTGTCTGATATCTCTTCCTTGGAACTCTTTTTTTAAAAGTCCGATTTGAAATTTTTTGGTATCAGAAGTTAAATTTTTTATTATATAAAAATAAGTGATGGCTGGTTTTTATATTATCTGTTCAGGAGTTCAATTTTTATTTCATCGCTAATAAATTGCCATAAAAATGACTACTAGGAATTGCTAGTATCCTTTGTGACTAGAGAACATATTTATGACAGTATATCTATATAATGACTTGGAATATGGAGCCCTGAGGAATTTTGTTTGGCCTCAATTCTGTAGATATGAAAGTTTGATTTCTAGTCAAGTGTATGAACTGAACTATATTTCCAGCCCTAAAATTTGATTTCTTTCGAGGTCAGCCTGCTCTACAGAGCTAGTTTCAGGATATCCAAAGCTACACAGAGAAACCTTGTCTCAAAAAAAGTTTGATTTCTAACTTGTTCTTTTATTGTGTGGGTATTCTCAAATGATATATATTTAGTGGGAACAAAGTGTTTTTTATGACTGCTAAAACAATATTCCTGAATATGGTGTATATACTCTATTTGAAGTTAATATTAAACAAAAGAAATTGATTAAAGGATTTTTGATTCTATTACATAGCTATAAAAGGTAAGTTAAATTTTATTATTTATTTAAAATTATTTTTGAGACAGAGTGTGTAGCTTTGGCTTGCCTGGAACTTGCTTTGTAGTCCAGGCAGGCCTTGAATTCAAAGAGATATCCCTACTTATGCTCTCTGAGCTGGAATTAAAGGCATATACTCACTACACTTGGCTAAAAAGGCAGAATTTTAAGACATATTAGCAGCTCATGGAAAATAAGACTTTGAATCACATTTATGATAGGTAAATAGCATATGACAGTGGTTTGTTTTTTAACGTGCCCCCCTTATTTAAAATGGAAACCACTTATTTGTCACTCAAGTATAAGACAGATAGTTCTACGTAATAGTAGACAATCCCAAGGAAACAATGAAATTACACCATCTGGTTAATACTCACACTTTCCCTCATCATTATCTGCTCTCTAGGGTAGCCATGTGTTCATAGGCTTCAGGAAACTTTCCTTTCTTCATCTCTTCCCTCATATACCAGTTGACAATGGCAAATTTGGCACACATCAGGTCAAACACATGGTCCAAGTAAGCCCAGGGCTCAGCAGTGACTGGTATTTGTTAGGTTACCAGTAGCTCACTGCATTTTGGCTAGGTCTACAAGATACCTTAGTAGGAGGCTGCTAAGTATGCTAATCTTGAAGCTAGTGAATAACTAAGTCAAACTGGATAGTGCAGTTGGCTTTGAGGCAGCAATGACAACACTGACATTTTTGGGAACCATGTCACTATAATATAACAAGCTGTGTATTTTATCATGTCTTGGCTGACCATATTGTTGTCTGTATTAGCAAGATGATAACGCATATGGGGACAGGAAAATCTAATATGGGATAGGGCACCATGAAATTCCTCCTAAGGAAGGCAGCGATCTGAGGCACAGGTGGCCAGTAAACATAATTAAGGTTAGTTAGTATATCATTTCAATATCAAGGTTTTGTGGTGGATGTATAGAGGTCCTGATTTTTCATCATGAAGGCACAGAGTGCTCCAAGTTGGTGTGGGTAATAACTGGAGAGCTAGGTAAATAGAGACCTCTAGCTTAGACTTCTTGCTGTGATCAACCTGGACATTCCATCAGGGCATTGACAGACACATAGTCAGCCAGTTCCACCATCAAAGCTACTGAAAATCCTGAAGTCCTGTGTATTAGTCAACTTATTGGGTAGAAATTCCTTGCTGTTGATGAGCTGCCAGTGTAAGAGCCAATATTAGGTGCCAGTACAAAGTTCATAAGTAAACCTGGGTTATTCAAACACAATTTTGGGTTCTTGTCTGCCACTCTCCATTCTCTTATCCTATAACCACTGAAAATGGATTACCATAGTGGTCCCATCTCTTATATTTGACCATCTACTTAAATACCATATTCTATTAGTAGAGCAGGCAATCACAATTAATCTGGAAACTAGCCTAGCCATGTACGTACACACATATTTAACATACATGACTTTTAGGTTTCTATTCCACAAAGCAGGAGAGAAGTGGACTACAAGGAACATCCACTGAGATACATAATATCAGAGTCTGAGGGAGTAGAATGGAAGGTCAGCTGGCTCTGAGGGTTCAGTGTATTTCACAACACCCCCAGCTGGGAGGTTGGGCTTATGGTCCACCACCAGCTGCTACGAGCTGGCTGCAGCCCTGCACCAGCCACTGCTGCTCCACCCCCATATCCCTGTATGTCTTTTGTTTCTCAAAGCCTTTTCTTTAGCTATTTTCCCAATCATTCATGGTACTTACTCAAATAAACACATAGAAATGAAAAGGGATCAACAGTAGGTTTTTGTGCATTGAAGTCAAGATGGTATAAGAAGATATAGTAGAAGAAATGTATTTCTAGGGGGCTGGAGAGATGGCTCAGAGGTTAAGAGCAATGACTGCTCTTTGAAAGGTCCTGAGTTCAAATCCCAGCAACCACATGGTGGCTCACAACCATCTGTAATGAGATCTGACGCCCTCTTCTGGAGTGTCTGAAGACAGCTACAGTGAACTTACATATAATAAATAAATAAATAAATAAATAAATCTTAAACAAAACAAAACAACAACAACAAAAAAAGAAATGTATTTCTAGAAATGTGGCTGCAGAATAATAAGCTAATGTCAGTGGAGTTTGTTTTATTGTGGGCTTCACTTCTGACTCCTAAGCTTTTCTGACCATGTCCTTAGAAGAGGGTACACACACTCCTTTCCCTTCCTGTTCTCAACCTTCTTAATGCTGTGACCCTTTAATCCTCATGTTGTGATTATCCCCACTTTAAAATCATTTTCATTGATACTTCATTTTTTTAAAAATATTTATTTGTTTATTTAATGTATGTGAGTACACTGTTACTATCTTCAGACACTCCAGAAGAGGGCATCAGATCCCATTACAGATGGTCATGAGCCACCATGTGGTTGCTGGGAATTGAATTTAAGACCTCTGTAAGAGAAATCAGTGCTTTTAACCACTGAGCCATCTCTCTAGTCCTCATTGCTACTTCATAACTATAATTTGTTACTGTGAGAACTGTAATGTAGATATGTGATATGTAGGATATCTGATATGATATCCCTGTGAAGGGGTCATTCAACCCCCAAAGGGATCACCACCCATCGGTTGAGACCCACTGCTATGGAGGTGCTCCTCTCTTCAAGACTACTTCTGAACTTAGCTACCTCACAAAGGCTGCCTTTGAACTGCATTGCAGTGGAGATAAGGACTTTAATATATAAGTTTTGGGAGACAGGGACTGCAATGGCTTTTTGTTTATTTCTGACTTTCTTTTTGGATAGTGATCTAGTAAGTTGAAATAATTAGTGCTTTTTTAAAGATTTTGATCTATCAAGTTACTTAAAATCATTTTGTGCCTTCCTTTTTTTATCTTAGTATATTTTCTATTGCTATTAAAAATTTGGACTGGCATTCACTTGTAAGCCAGTCATTTTTGGACAACATACCTTGCTTATGCTTGAGATCATTTGTGTGCTGTAAAAAGCAACATTTTAATAGGCAGTGGTTTTCTTTTTGTTTTAGTTAAAATTCTGAGTCTAGTAATTTTCTGAATTTTAAGAACTTTATAAGTTGGAAATGCTATTTAATTCTTCAAATATAAACAAAGAACTATTTATGCATTTGTTGCTTGAATTTGCCAGTGAATGTGGAGGAAAAGTAAGTTGATTGACAACTCTTGGTGGATTTATTTTATTCTCTCACTAACATACAATATGATTTTCTACCTAAAAAAAATTTAAAGCTTAGCAACATAGATAAAACTTTCTTTTTTGTTTAAGCAGTGGTAAATGAATTCTTTATTCTGTAGACCAAGCCACTCTGGAGGACATGGAAAAATCTTTGAATGATGACATGAAGCGGATCATCCCTTGGATTCAGCAACTTAAGTAAGCTCACGTAATTTAACTCAAGACTGAAAAGGGAAACCTATCTTGACAGTATTAATTTTCTTCTCCATCATTAGTCTTAACCAGTCACTGTCCTTAAAGTTTGTGACATGAAACCTGAGTACCTTTGGTACCTTGAACTCTAAATTGCCTTGGCATGCATCCAGGATGGCTGTCCTCGTAACAGATTCCCCTCTAGATCCAATGGTCTGAAGGGCATGACCTAAACTTTCATTCATCATATTTTCTCTAGGACAAGTACTTCTCACAAATTATTAGTGAATATTTATACTGTGTTCTCTAATAGAATCCCATTTGGTTTTGTTTACCAAGGTATTGTTATTTCTGTTTTTGAGACAAGGTCTCATTCAACTGAAGCTTACCCAAGAATTACTGTGTAGCTGAGACAAGTTTGAACTCCTGGTCCTCCTTCCTCTATCTCTTATATACTGGCATTATAGACATGTGGCCACCATGCCCAACTCAGAATCTTTCAAATATTTTATAAGATTTATTAATTTATAGTAATTTTACCACTTTTTTGTTGTTTGTTTGTTTGTTTATTTGAGACAGGGTTTCTCTGTATTGCCCTGGCTGTCCTGGAACTTACTCTGTAGACCAGGCTGGCCTCAAACTCAGAAATCTGCCTGCCTCTGCCTCCCAAGTGCCGGGATTAAAGGTGTGTGCTACCACTGCCTGGCAAATTTACCACTCTTTTTTTTTTTTAAAGATTTATTTATTTATTATTATATAAGTACACTGTAGCTGTCTTCAGACACACCAGAAGAGGGCATCAAATCTCATCATGGGTGGTTGTGAGCCACCATGTGGTTGCTGGGACTTGAACTCAGGACCTTTGGAAGAGCAGTTGGTGCTTTTACCCGCTGAGCCATCTCACCAGCCCCCCAAATTTACCACTCTTGACAACAGTCTCAACAAACTAGTTGTACAACGTTTTTTTGTACCTTTTCTATTGCCCGTGAATAGTTAATCATCATTGCTAGTCCTGGGTAATCACAAATCTATTTCTCTAAATTTTGGTTTGTTTGTTTCTTTTGACTTTTCATATAAACAGAAGCATAAGCTATATGATCTGCTGTGCTTCTTCCCACTGTAGTAGTATGGATGTTGTAGTATGTATCAGTATATTGTCCTCATGCTTTAATCATACTTTACTGAATGGACAGACTACATTTTCTTTGTTATATAATAAATGGGTTTACAGTAAGTGGAGTTCTTTACAGTAAGTTACAGTTCTTGGCTGTTTTGAGAACTTACATTTTCATTTTCTGTGACCAAAACTTGGCAGTGGAATTGTTGAGAGAGAGTAAAAATTATGTTAGACTTTTGAAAGAAATTCTCAAACTTTCTTTGCAAAGTAGCTGTGCCACTTTGCCATTCAGTCAACATATGACGGTTTTGTTTTTGCATGGATAACTCACTTTGTCTTTGGTATGAGGAGATATCTCATGGCAGTCTTAGAATACCTCGCACTAATGGCTAATGATACTGAACATCTAGTTTATGGAGTATTTTTGTATTATGGAACGAAAACAGATTCTATTTAAAGAAACAGCTGTGCATGGTGGCACATGCCTCTAATTCCAGTACTTGGCAGAGGGAGAAAGATTCCTGGAGTTCAGCCTGGTTTCCATAGTGACTTTTAGGTCAGCCAGAGGTCCTAATCCCCAAAATACCAAGCCAAACTAAACAAAAACCCCAAATGACTCACATATAAAATATAAACCCCAACTTCTTTAGTATTTGAGTCAGTAGACATAAGTTCCATGTACTCCAATAAAGAAACTCAGACAAACATACTCTAGGAAAATAATTACAGAAGCTGCACAATTTCCATTCAAAATATTTATAGGAAGTTAGTGTAAAGCTCACATAGAAATTTATTTTTATTTCCAGAACCAAAACAAAAAGTCAAGGGTGAAATAAGAAGCTGGACATGTGGGTACAAGCCTCTTGTCCTAGCCCTCAAGTGGTTGCCATAGGAGGGCATGCAAATGGGCTACAAAGTAAGGCTTTGTCCCAGGGACAAGAAGAAAGGAGAAAAAGAAATATTTCCACATATACTTTAAAAGACTACCTTATATATTATTTATTTTGTGTGGTTTTTCAAGACAGGATTTCTCTGCTTAATCCTGGCTCTCATTTTTGGATTTGCCTGGCCCTCAAACTCAAAAATCTGCCTGTCTCTGCCTCCGGAGTGCTGGGCTTAAAGGTGTGTGCCATCCCACTTGGCAATATTTAGGATTTTTAATGTAACAGTGAGCTTGATTTTGTCTTATACCCTATGTAGGTAGTCTGATATAACTAAAGGGGGCCGTGTATGTTAATGTTCATCTGTTTTCCTTTAATAACATTAGTAGACATAGTAGTCTCAAAGAGATATTTTGATTGGAATGAATATTCATTTGCAACTCTTGCCACAAATGAAGCAAAGGATACATTTTTAACGTTTATCTTTAGTTTTTACAACTGATCGCTTAAAGTTATGATTAGATGGGTTTTAATGATTAAAGTAAAAAAAAAATAACATTTCTAGGACTCTGGATGGAAAGATAGCTCCATCTGTGAGTTTGAGGCCACCTGATCTACATATAGTGAGTTGTAGACCTAACAGGCTTCATGGTCAAAGTCTGTCTCAAAAAACTAGACAAACACAAAGGTCCCACTTCCTCTTTCACTTTTTTGGGAGCTGTCCAACTATTTTTAAGATGTAATATATTCTGGCACAGTTTCAATGCACATGGCTAGCATACCATTTGTACCACATGTAGTTTGTACAAGAGTACTTTTTTCCAAACTGACCTACACCCTATTCAATAAATGGAACAGGTATGCTCTCAATAGGTTGGCCACTTTGGCACTGCTATATTGCTGTGGAAGTGTGGAAGTTTTGCTCATAGTTCATCAGTGAGTCTGAGCCAGTGCTTATCTCTTCTTTCACATAGTTCCGTTATTTTATCCTAGTCACAATGATGGTCATATTTAAACACCGGGAGGAGTCCTATAGCAAGCTCATCTAAGTAAAATCCTGTGTCTGACCTAAACGAGAGGGAAGAGCGCAGTTAATGCCAGATACTTTGCACATACTTTTTTTTTAAGATTTATTTATTTATTTATTTTATGTGTATGAGTACACTGTAGCTGTACAGATGGCCGTGAGCCATCATATGTGTGGCTGTTAGGAATTGAACTCAGGACCTCTGCCGCCCTGCTTGCTCTGCCCCTCTCGCTCCAGCTCAAACTCACCAGAAGAGGGTGTCAGATTTCATTATGGGTGGTTGTGAGCCACCATGTGGTTGCTGGGATCTGAACTCAGGACCTTTGGAAGAGCTGTCAGTGCTCTTACCCACTGATCCATCTTGCCAGGCCCTGCACATACTTTTTATAAAATGTGGGGCTGACATCTATAGTGAGGGCAGAGAAATAAAGTGTTTTATGGTTGCTTGTTTAGTTGTATGAACACTTTTGATTATTTTTTATTTTATTTTGAGTTTATACTATATATCCCTCCAAACCCTCCCATTTACCCATCCCTGTTCTTGTTCAAATCCCTGGCCTCTTTTTTTCACTAATTGTTATTATATGTACATATGTATGTATATTCATTTTCCTAAACATAGCCAGTTGAGTCCATATACTGTTCCATGTATGTATGTTTTCGGTGATGACTGTTCGGCCCTAGACAGTTGGTGTGCTTTTCCCACTTTATAGTTTTTTGTTTGTTTGGTTTGTTTTTAGTTTTAGTTTTTCTTTGTGTGGTCAAGGTTGTCCTGGAACTCAGTCTATAGAGTAGACTGGCTTCAAAATCACAGAGGTGACTCTGCCTCTGCCTCTGCCTCTGCCTCTGCCTCTGCCTCTGCCTCTGCCTTCCGTGTGCTGGGATTAAAGGCATATGCCATTACCACCCAGAATCACTTTAGGTTTCTTACTAAAGCTGTTGAGTTTAGTTTGAGCTGTCTTTAAGCATCAGAAATCTTCCATTCCCTGTGATAAACTAAGCTACTACCTTAGGCTTACAGTTCATTTTTCTTTACAAATAAGCTAGTTGCCAAATACAAAACTGGAGAAACGACTCAGTTATTTGGTTATGTGTCAGGGTTTTTCTGTATAGCCCTAGCTGTCCTGGGATTCACTCTCTATACCAGGCTGGCCTTGAACTCAGAAAGATCTCTGCCTCCCATGTGCTGGAATTAAAGGTGTGAGCCAACACTGTCTGGCCTTTTCAGTTATTCTTTAGTGTTCTCTAATTTATAAGTCATGGCATATAGTTAATCAGAAAAGTTTATCATGTGGATTGTCTTTTAAATTAAGGTTTTGGCTTGGACAACAGCGTTGCAAACAATCTATAAAACATCTGCCTACAATAACCACTGAAACATTGCAGCTTGCCAACTATTCAACACATCCCATTGGAAGCCTTTCTAAGAATAAGCTATTTATTAAACTTACTCGCCTTCCACAGTACTACATTGTAAGTATGCCAAGCATGATTGATCAAATTCAGTAATTTTGCATGTATACAGAAAGTTTCAAAAGTCTGATTTCCCCCGCAAATGAGTTTCACTTGGTGTCTGACTTTCATATTGGGATTTTTCAGTCCAGCGGGTACTATTGAAAGAAGAAAAGAAGTCAAATAAGTGTCTGCTCGGGAGTGTGAGATAGCTTCCATCTCTCACTCTAGTGCCTGCCATAGTGAGGCCTAGCTTGTTGAGGAGGCTTTGTTCATATTAGACAATGAAGGCTTAGTTTCTGATTGGAATGAAGCATCTGTTTGGTTAGATGCAAGAAAATTGAGTGAAACTATATTATGAAGATTTGGAGATATTTGGTATCAAGACAAAGTTGCTTGGTTTTAGTTGAATAAGAATTTGGGAAAATTCGACTAAAGTAGCTTTATTTTCAGGTGTACTCTTATTTTGCGGATGGCATTCTTTTGGTACACAATGACATTTTTCCTTTTCATATTTCCGTTCTTCCTAGATTTTGAGATATTTGACTTTTCATATTTTTATTTTTCATTTTGGTTTTTGTTTTTGAGATCTTTGAATTGTTTAGAATTATTTTTAAGAATTTACTATAAATATATTTTAACATTTAAAGAAGTTTCTTTGGACAACAAATATTTTTGACAAAATATATGGTGCTTGATTATTATTATTATTATTATTATTTTTTTTTTGGTGCTTGAATGTTTTAATTCAGGTTTCTAGTTGAAAGGAATAGGAATGAATTTTTTAGATTTTTCATTGTGCCCTTTTTTGGCTTTTCGAGACAGGGTTTCTCTGGCTGTCCTGGAACTCACTCTGTAGACCAGGCTGGCTCAAACTCAGAAATCCACCTGCCTCTGCCTCCCAAGTGCTGGGATTAAAGGCGTGCGCCACCACTGCCCGGCTCCATTGTACCTTTTAATCATACTGTCTTAAAGTGATACCAGGTACCAGATGATCTATTGAGTTAAGAGGTTAGTGGGTCTATCACTGACCTGAATTTTATCAAAATTCATAAAACATGAATTTAAAACACCACGTATAGAAGTAGATTTTACATGCAGTGGAGAGCTATCATTTCAGGTCCGAGGTACATGTGAAGTGATGGTGAGTAATCAGCCTGTGAACATACATAGAGCTTTGTGCTCAGTAACACCAAAAGTAGGTGCATACTGTTTAAGTTTCTGGCTTTATTTAGTGTCAATGAATAGCCAGATTTTAGTGTCGGTGACCTGGTAATAAAATAAAAATTTGTTTCAGTGGTTTAGTTCAAACCTGAGTATAGGTCATTCTCCTTCCCTTAAACTTGTCTCTACATTCATAAGCAGAAAAGCAACTACAACCATAGCCATTAAGAATAGGATAGGAGCCTGGAGGTGGTGGCATATGCCTGTAATCCCAGCACATGTCAGGCAGAGGCAGACAGGTCTCTGAGATCTTTGAGGTCAAGGCCAACCTCGTCTACATAGCAAATTTCAGGATAGCCAGGGCTACACTGAGAAATTATGTCTTAGAAAATTAAATACAGAAAATAAAGGATTACTATATAATTGATTGCCTCAAGAGTTTCTTTTCCCTATTTTGTCACTCATGTCTGTGTTATAAATAGATACTGTGAAAATCTGTGCTTTTCAGTCTCTGACATTGATTATTTGGGTGGTACTGGAGATTGAATCTATCATATAACTCATGCTGGGCAAGCAATTTATCACTGAGCCCTTATCGGTTTTTTATTTTTTTATTTTTATTTATTCATTTATTTATTTTTGGTTTTTAGAAGCAGGGTTGAAACAGGGTTTTTCTGGATTGCCCTGGCTGTCCTGGAACTCACTCTGTAGCCCAGGGTGGCCTCGAACTCAGAAATCCACCTGCCTCTGCTTCCCAAGTGCTGGGATTAAAGGCATGCGCCACCACCACCCGGCTCTTTTTTTAAGTTTTGTTTTGGTTTGGTTTTTTTTTGTTTTTTTTTTTTTAAGTTTTAAGACAAAGTTTCATTAACTTGCTCAGTTAGCTTTGAACAGAGCTCTTTAGCAAGGTGGGCCTTGAACTCATGTATGGGTTTTAGTGTTTCTTTCATGTATGTTTGTGCACCATGTATGCCTAGATGAGAGAGAGAGAGGGTCTGATCCTCTGGGACTGGAGTTATATATGGTTGTGAGCTTCCATGTGGGTGCAATGAATTTAACCTAGGTCATCTGGAAGAGCAACCAGTGCTCTTAACCTCTGAGTCCTTTTTCCATCCCCAGACCTTAAACTTGTAATGTTCATGCCCTGCCCTCTGAAGTACCCAGGATTAGAGGCCTGACCCACCCAGCCTACATCAAACTTTTTTATTTTTGTTCAGAGTATGTTTTGGTAACTGAATACTGTTGTAACCTCTATCTCAGTAAGGATACAGATTTATCATTCCACTAAGTGTCCTCATGCTGTTTTTTAGCTAGATGTTGACTTTTGTAAGATGGAGTAAACTGACATAGGGCACAAATAAACCAAGTCCTGGCCCCTCAATGACACTATCAGCAGGCACTTACAGTGCTCAGTTCCATTCCAGTGCTGCTGCTTGCTCATATTGTGCCCACAGTGACCATAGTTGTTAGTTTAAAACTCAGGCTTCAGCTGGATGTGTTGGCAACAGGGGTTTATTCCCAGTCCGTGGGAGGTGGAGGCAGGAGGAATCAGTTCAAGGGCTGCTTGGGCTACTTGAGACTCTGTCTCAAAAACAAAAATGAGAATGTATTTTCCCTTGTTTCGTAGTGAGATGTGGGCAGCCCTCTAATCCCACTTGTTTTTTCCTTACCTATAATAATTGAGGTTTTCGGGTGTATTCACAAGTAAGGGAGGTAAAAGGACAATTTTAAAATTAAACGGCAATAAAAACTTAAAATAGATAACTTTATAGAAGACCTGGTATATTTTTTAAGTTATATAAATATCAAGGTTAACTAATGGCAATAATTTAATTATCTCATTTCTTGTGTTTACTGTCTACAAACTGCACTTGATGTAAGATGGACAATGGACAGTGGTTCTTATTCTACTGGGTCTCACCTCTCTCTGATTTGGGTCATTTTAGGTTGTGGAAATGCTTGAGGTTCCTAATAAGCCCACACAGCTATCGTACAAGTATTACTTTCTGTCTGTGAGTACTGCAGATCGTGAGGACACCCCTGTCGTGGCACTGCTGCTGCAGCAATTCAAGGAAGACATCCAGGACCTGATGTCCTATACAAAGAATGGGAAACAGACCAGAACTGGTACCAAGCACAAGGTATGCTCATATAGGAGTTAGCACAGAATTGATCAGTATTAATATTTATGCAACCCCTTTACCGTTTTATTTTATTCTTTAAAAAAATTACTACTAGTTTGGTTTTTTGAGACAGGGTTTCCTCCAGCTATCCTGGAGAACTGGCTCTGTAGATCAGGCTACCTTAAACTCATAGATCAGATCCTCCTGCCTCTGCCTCCCAAGTGCTGGGTTTCCAGGTGTATGTTAATCATCCCTGGTTTCGTTATTTTTAAGTGGGAAAGAGTTAGATATGGTTTTTAAGGTACTCGGCAGCAATAAAACAGTTATGCACATTTTCTGTGAAAGGTTTCTTCCTCTTTTCAGAGTGGTGGGTGGTTATAGAATTGGAACTTTGTGCACTGTAGGCAAGCACTCTAACACTGAGGTAATTTCCGCCCTTGTTTGTTTACAGATAGATGTGGAGCCTTTCATGTTACCTTTCTTTGTAGCCCTGGCTAGCCTCAAACATAACATTCTTCTGTTTTTGCTTTCTGAGCAAAAGAATTATAGATGTGTACATTCACATTTGACCAAAGGCTTTTGTTTTAATTAAGAAAAATATATCATTTATAACAAAGGAACTTGCTAAACACAAAGTATTTTCTACTAAGTTACTTATGTCTGTGTTATGATTTGTTCAGTGACCCTGTGTTGAGAGGTCATATTTGTTTGGATTAGTCCCAAGCTTTGTTGTAGTGCTTCCATTGCCTCAGTGAATCACAATCACATGTAATTTTTTACACATTTTTAAAAAATTATTTTCTAGTTGTCTGATGACCCATGTCCGACAGAATGCAAGAAACCCAAACGATCAGGAGAAATGTGTGCCTTCAATAAAGTTTTAGCTCACTTTGTCGCTATGTGTGACACCAACATGCCATTTGTAGGTCTTCGATTGGAGGTAAGTTGGGAATTTTCAGATGCTAACTGAAATTGCATGGCTCCAGCAGGAGTTATCTCTCGTCCACACAAGATCTTTTGTCTCCCATAGTCTTCTCCTTAGATTGATGGAAATTAAACTCTTGACAGCTAAAGAAACTGGACAACTTTTTTTTTTTAAAGATTTATTTATTTTTTTATGTGAGTACATTGTCGCTATCTTCAGACACCCCAGAAGAGGGCATCAGATCTCATTACAGATGGTTATGAGCCACCATGTGATTGCTAGGACTTGAACTCAGGACCTCTGGAAGAGCAGCCGGTACTCTTAACTGCTGAGCCATCTCTCCAGCCCGAAAATAGACAACTTTTAAGGATTAATGTCTATTACCTCATACATAGTTTAGGGTGTATCAGAGATGGCTGCTTAATAAAGCATGGCTTTTTGTTGAATTGATTGAAGTAATTTTTGTTGAATTGATGAAGTGTGTTGTTTGAGTACTAGGTACACTGGACTACTTTCTGACAAGTAAGTCAGAAAAATATTAAACTAAATGTTACTTTGATTTTTTTTTTTAATAGAGAAACTGGTATGGGGTCTGTATTAGTTTTTTTTTTTTTTTAAGATTTTTTTTTTTTTAAGATTTATTTATTGTTATATGCCAGTATACTGTAGCTGTCTTCAGACACACTAGAACTCATTGTGAATGGTTGTGAACTACCATGTGGATGCTGGGATTTGAACTCAGGACCTTTGGAAGAACAGTTAGTGCTCTTAACTGCTGAGTCATCTCTCTAGCGCCCCCCCCCCCTTTTTGGTTTTTCGAGACAGGGTTTCTCTGTGTAGCCTTGGCTGTCCTGGAACTCACTCTGTAGACCAGGCTAGCCTCAAACTCAGAAATTGTCCTGCCTCTGCCTCCCAAGTACTGGGATTAATGGTGTGCGCCACCACCGCCCGGCTTCCAGCCCCATCAGTAGGCCGATGCAGAATTCATGTCTTTCAAGAATATGGTGTTGTATGGGGCTGGAGAGATGCCTCCCTAGTTGAGTGTTGGCTGGTCTTTCAGAGAACCCAGGTTCAGTACTCAGCACCCACATGGAAGCTCAACACTGCCTATAACTTCAGCTCCAGAGGATCTGACATCTTCATACAGACATGCATGCAGACAAAATAACAATGCATATAAAATAAAATAAATCATTAAAAATATTGTGTTACATCTACCATGATCTCTAGATATGAATGTAAAGTGAAGTAACAACTCTGGTTTTGTTGGATTTTGTTTTATGAAAAAGGGATCTCATGTAGCCCAAAGTTGGCCTTGAACTTGCCATGTAGCTAAGGATAAGCTTAAATTCCTTATGTTTTTGTTTCTACTTTCTTATCCTAAGATTATAAATCATATGCCATCATGCCTGCTGCAACCTTCCATTTTCCTCAATTTTTTAAAGATTTATTTATATGAGTATACTATAGCTGTCTTCAGACACACTAGAAGAGGGCATCAGATCTCATTATAGATGGTTGTGAGCCACTATGTGGTTGCTGGGAATTTTAAAGAGCAGTCCGTGCTCTTAACCACTGAGCCATCACTCCAGCCCCATTTTTTCATTATTATTAGTACTTTTTATGTGCATTGGTGTTTTGCCTACATGTATGTTTGTGTGAGGGTGCCTGATCCACATTCTTTATCTCTTGGATCTTATTTCAGTTGCTTACAGGAGTATCACTGAATTATTGCCTTGGTGATGGGAAGAGTAGGCACATGATTTTGGGGCATGTAATGCATTCCTGTCCTCCTCACTGTACTGGGAAATTTTTTTTTTTTTGATTTTTTGAGACAGGGTTTCTCTGTGTAGCCCTGGCTGTCCTGGAACTCACTCTGTAGACCAGGCTGGCCTTGAACTTAGAAATTCGCCTGCCTCTGCCTCCCAAGTGCTGGGATTAAAGGCATGTGCCACCACCGCCTGGCTGCATTGGGGAAATTTTAAAGAAATTTTGTAGGTGCACATGGTTCTGATACCTGTACACAGATTTCTTTGTCTTTGTCCTCTGTGATCCATAAATGCTATATACATGGGAACTTCATACAATACTTTCTTGAATTCATTCAAGCTCTTACAAACTTAACTACAATCTCTGCTTCAAATTGATAGATAATATTAAAATAGCAGCTCATTTTCTGCTTATAATAATGTACCCTGAGCTGTGAATAGCTACATGTACTCTTATTGGCAGTGTTTTTCTCTTTTTTGATCACAAGTCATTTTTTGAGCTGTTCTAGACCTTACTTCCTTTTGAGTGTGAATTTGTATTGTCTATTTTGGTCATCAGCTAGCATTCTAAACTTCTCTTCTTCCTGAACCTCAAAGTTGGGCTAGGCAAATATTTAAATAATTTGTGGGACAAGGTATATAAGAATCCTGTCATAGAAGATGTGTCATTGTTTACTGAGGGCAAGCCTTTCTTCACTCCATTGGAGGACCTTCTGGTATGCCTTCCTAACATGGAGCTCTGCCAGAAGAGTTTCAGCCCATCCCTACATTTGCCTGACTTAAGTTTCATTTTGATCAAACAGTAGAATCACAAAAACCAACCCTCGTTTTTAGTTACTTCATTTGGAACCAATTGAACTGATTCTGGATTACTTATAGCTTGTAGCAATAAATGGGTTCATTTCTTGAATTTTGAAGATTTCTGTACTGTGGAGATTTTCTTTTAAGAGAAACGCTGTGGCACCATTGACTTGCACTTGCTTTTTCAAGGAAGTATAATAACAGGAAGACTGCTCATACTGATATATTACCACTTTGACAAAGATTGCCCTTAGAACAGATGGGATCAAGACAGATATCATGCAGAGAAAAGCCGATTCTTTTGTGATACTCCTGTGCCTTTTCTCTTTTCAGTTGTCTAACCTGGAGATACCACATCAGGGAGTGCAAGTGGAAGGTGATGGCTTCAGCCATGCAATTCGCTTATTAAAGTAAGCTTGTGTTTTGTGTCTAACTTAGCGTCACTTGTTGCAGTCACAGTGGAAGACAGTTTCTCTCCTATGAAACAGTGTAAAGCAGTGCTCACAGTCTGTGTATGTCACGTATTCTATGTAGAATTGCGGAGATCCAGGGGAGGTTCTTTTTTGTTGATTTGGTGGCAATCTAGCACCATCTGGCATTTTAGGGCATCATTTGTTAACTAGATAGATGTCAATGTAATTCTTTCTGGCTTGAGTTAGGCCACTCTAGCACATTCCTCACAATATCTTCACAATGATTCAAGAAGCTGACACCAGAGGATTAATAAGACCACTTTGGACATTACAGTGAGGTGCCCATTTTAAGAAACAAAAACAACCCCCAAAAAGAAGCCAGTACATGATTTTAAGTACAAACTGACATCACTAGACAAGTTTTTCTGGAAATTGAATTTTATGGCAATATGCAGAATAAAGGAGAATGAGATTAAAGTAGCAATACTAGTTGCTGAAGTGGTTCATGTTACAATTGCTGTTAGTTTAGACTAGGGTATGCTCCTGTAAGGACTTAGGAGATGAAACAGTCAAGGGTTGATGATTAGATAGATTTCAGAGGTACAGGGGAAGCAGCAAAGATACTTATTTTGTCCTGGGCAAAAGATGAGTGATGGTTTTTGAAGTAGAGGACATCACAATGTGAAAGGACTTTTCTACGTTTGAGGGGCCATTGAGCAGACACAAATATGTCTCAAGCTCAGGTTAACATTTGTACGGGCTACAAAGTCACCATCACAGTGGTAGTAAATAAGCTGAGGTACCAAGTTAGATGAATAAGAATGTGCAAACAAAAATTAAATTGGGTGCTGGGCCTGATGGTACACATCCATAATTCCAGCACTTAGGAAATGGAGGCAGGAGGAGTTTGCTTTCAGTCTGAGTTAGACAGTGAGATTCCCTTCTTAACATAACCTCTCAACCCACACACATACACAAGTGGGGAAATCAAAGCTGGGCATAAGATTTAGTTTTAAATGGGCAGAGGATAAAGAACCAAATAATACTGGAAAGTATAGGTAGCGGGTGGAAAGGTCAATATGAGAAATAATGATAAGGAAATATCATAATGAACCTTAGTATTTTGCATGTTAAAAATTAATAACACTTGGAAAAGGGAAGCTGTTAATCTAACTCACTTGATACAATATTTTCTTGATATACACAAGGCCCTGTATTGATCTTTAGCAACACATAAACCAAGTTTGTTATATGCCTATAATCTCAGTACTCAGAAGGTAGAGAAAGGAGGATTAGTTCAAGGTTTGAATTGCTTTGCATAAAATATAAATTACAAAATCAACAAGAAGTTGTTTGGCCACCACAGAGAAGTAGATGATAATAACAGTTCTGTTTTATTCTTTTTAGTTTTCACACTCTTTAGAAACATCTTGTCAACATTTTTTCTGAGAGCTTTCACATTTTGTCTCTGATGGAACCCCAGGGCTTGAGACATGTCAAGCTACATTCCAGTATCCTTTCTACTTGAACTCAAGCAAACTCTGAAGTGTCCTGCCTAGGAAAGATGCATTTTTGTTTTCTTTTTTAACTTCATTTCATAACATTTAAGGGAATTTTTTAATTCTTCCTTTCCCTTCTATATTTACAATGTAAAGGGAAAACACAAAAATTGATAGATTTAAACATATAGTTTTCCAGTGAATGCCATTATCATGGTAGGGTGTTTAAAGGGAAGAAGGAAAAATATCTTTATGATTTATTAAATTAAAACCTTATACCTGCTGGGTGGTGTTGGTGCACACCTTTAATCAAGGCCAGGCTGCTCTACAGAGTTGAGTTTCAGGATAGCCAGGGCTATACAGAGAACCCGCCCGCCACCCCCAGCCCCCCCCCCCAAAGATATTTATCCAATGTTGGTGTGGTGCTTTGAAAATGATTGGCCCATAGAGAGTGACAGTGTTGTGTTCCCTTTTGATTAAGATGTAGAACTCTCAGCTCCTCCAGCACCATGCCTGCCTAGATGCTGCCTTGCTTCCTGCCATGATGGTAATGGACTGGACCTCAGAATCAGTAATCCAGCCCCAGTTAAATGTTGTTCTTTATAAGAGTTGCCTTGGTCATGGTGTCTCTTCACAGCAATGGAACACAAAGAATCACGTTGTCAGTTAACTTATGAAGTTGAATGGATTAAGTGGAAATCAGGCTTTAGAATTTTCTTTAAACATCAAGCTCTAGTTTCATTACTCTGTTCCAAGTAAACACTGTAAGTAATATTTCAAAATGATCATAAAAGGAGGACAAAGCAGTTACATTCAAAATAATATTTTTGTGGGGTTCAGAGAAAACTGGTTACTACAGATACAGACTGAGCTATCTAACATAGTACACTCCATTTCAGTCTCAATTTGTATTGTGTAGTCAGTATTAATGCCAAGACAAATCACAATTTGTTAAAAGAATCACATTTTTGTCCTGCTTCCCTGGTGTGTATGTCCATTTGTCTGTGTGTGTGTGTGTGTGTGTGTGTGTGTGTGTGTGTGTGTGAAGCCCCATATCCATCCTTACATATTAAAATCTAAATATACACCTACATACAAAGAAAGTTTATTTCAGGAGGAATTTACAGGAGGTAGTGTGGGATATGCTTGATAGCACAAATCTCTCCACAACAAGGTGCTGAACCAAACAAGAGATGGCTCACTGGGTAAAGTTATCTGCCACCAAGCTTGTCTCTCTTAATTTAATCCCTAGGATCCCCACCATGGAAGGAGAGAACTGACTTGTACAAGTTGTCCTCTGACCTTGACACATATATCATGGCATATGTATGCTTTTACTTATAAAATAAATAAAATTTTAAAAAGAAACTATTTTAAAGTGTTATCTAATTCTATGATACTAATCTGTTCTCCCAACAGTACCAGTAAGTGGGTGAAAACAATAAGTACATTCTGATTTGGCACCAAGATTATCCCTCTATTATAAGCAGTTGGGCATGAGAAACCAGTGGTAGGGTTAAATATTTTCAGATGGCTCGTCTAAATGCCACATGGTAAAATACCCCCTCCACTATGATTGTCTGGCTCTGACTGAGAGATTATATTTGGTCTTCATGTGGCTTCTAAACAATCCTTGACTTTGAACATGGATGGAGAGAGGACTAAAATATCTGAGCATCTACCAAAGCTCTAAGGGAAAGACAAATCTACAAGATATTTCCAAACTTTGCCATCTCAGTATGATTTTGGGCTTTGATCATAAAAGCCACACATACCTGGGTCATTTTTCTGTTTTACAAGTTCCTTTCAATATTGCCATGCATTCTGAGAATTTTGCCCATTTTTTGTTTGAGACTGTTTGTTTAAAGTAGCAAGGTGATGATTCTCTTGCCTCTTAAAAGGTCCCTAGTGTAGGAATTGAATTTGCCTTCCTCGTGCTGGCATTATAAGCAGATATCGAGCCCAACTTTTGTGATGCATTTTGCATGGAACTATTTCTTTTCTTTTTTCTTTTTTTTTTAAGATTTATTTATTTATTATATGTAAGTACACTGTAGCTGTCTTCAGATGCACCAGAAGAGGGCATCAGATCTCATTACGGATGGTTGTGAGCCACCGTGTGGTTGCTGGGATTTGAACTCAGGACCTCTGGAATAGCAGTCAGTGCTCTTAACCGCTGAGCCATCTCTCCAGCTCCTGGAACTATTTCTTTTCAATGTATTTCCCCTACCCCTATGCTACATCTGCAGGGTCATTGTGGATTATAGTTGCTCCCGCTGGGCTTGAATTTGAGATCTTTGAGATCTTTGTCTTCATCTTAAGTAGCTGAGATTACATACACACTTGGGCCACCATAGCCAGTTACAAGAGGAGTCATGTTCTTTAAGGAATAATTGCCTGTCTACAATAGTGGCTATCAGTAGCTAGATATCTTACACATTTTGATTTTTTTTCCACCAAATTCTAGAATTTCATAAGATGTGGAATTGGCCCTATACACCTCCACATATGCTAGAAAGATAATGCACATTTGATTATTTTGTTATAAACTTCTGGCCTTTTCACAAACCGTGTACTAGGTAGTGCTTCAGCATTTACCGTCTTTCTGCTGTGTGGCCCATACATTTTTCTTGGTAGTGAAGCAGTGTTTTCATGGCATTGTTTATTATTGGTTCCAGAATTTTGTTTTTACTGGTTCCTTGAGGCCTCATTCCTCCTTCAGGCCTGTGACCTTCTGGTTTCTCCCACCTACTTTCTCACCTGCCCTCTTCTCTTGAGGTTTCCTGTCTTTGTTCTTGCCCTCAACTAACTACGAGTAGAAGCTCAAGGAACCTGGTACCTGGCCCAAGCCCTTCCATTACTGCCAGTCCACTTCTGAGGCTGTCCTGGAGGTCCCAATGGGCACCTGACTGGTGCCTTTGAAAGCCAGCAAAGGTGCCTGCCAGGAGCCACATGCTCATGTCTGCTGTGTACCCTCTGGCTCATGGCACCTGCCAGCCCCAGGGGCCTCACCCCTTCCCTCGTCTTTCTGATAATGCTTTGGTTCCCGCCAATAATTTCAAAACTCACTCAGATTAGGCATGAGGCAAGTTCCAGGCCTGTCTGGACTATAGAAAAATAAACCAATAAAGAAAATCTGCATGTTGAAGAGAAAATGTGTTGAAAGCTTCAATTGAGAACAATTGTGATACTACATTTTAATGTAATATATTTTACTTTTGCTCTACTTATATATTTAATTTTTTGCCACATGTAAAAAATAAAAAAAATCTGTCTCTCACTGTTTTTCAATTCCAGGTCAGTGGTTTTCAACATGGAGGTAGGGTAGTTTTACCCTTTAAGGAACATTAAGGGCGATGTCTAAAAATACTTTTATCATTATCTAAGAAATAAGGGTCCGAAGTGCTATTGGCATGTAGTAGATTGAGGCCATCGAGGCCCAACACAGCTCCCCACAATAAAGAATTGTCCAGTTAAAATGAACAATATTGCAAAAACCGAGGAGTCCTAGAATTCTGAAAAATAAACCTGAAACAAGTTTCTGTATTTCTAGATATTGCCATGATAGGAATAATTATAAAATCTAAGATCCAATCTACGAGTTGAGAGATACTATATATAGTTAATGTTGCACCTGGTATTTCATCTATTACTGAAATGCCAGCTAAAATATATTGCTTCATAACGTATGATATGATAAATAGTCTCCAAAGCTGTAGAAGGAAAATAGAAACCCTGTCTCTGGGGGTTGGTAAGTTAAAATGGGAGTCCTAATATAGATTGATGTCAACTAATGTGGGTTAAATATTAGCAATTACTGGGAACTGTTGATTTATAGAAGGCATCTAGTAGCCACGTTGGACCTAAAGCTCTGTTGTCATACCCTGTCTGTCATTTTTACTCTGTGCTTTGTCTTTGTGCATAACATACATCCTATATGCTATCTTTCATCACCAGAATTCCTCCCTGTAAGGGAATAAGTGAGGAAACACAGAAGGCCTTGGACCGCTCTCTTCTTGATTGCACTTTCCGATTACAAGGTAGAAATAACCGCACATGGGTGGCAGAGTTAGTGTTTGCAAATTGTCCGCTTAATGGCACTTCTACCAGGGAGCAAGGTGAGATCTTTCACACTGTTTTTGGTCACGTCAGTAATTTTTCAAGTATTGATTACTATTAGTCTTCTCTTTTGAATCCTTTAGGACCATCCCGACATGTTTACCTGACATATGAAAATCTGTTGTCTGAACCTGTTGGTGGTAGAAAAGTAGTTGAAATGTTTCTTAATGACTGGAGTAGCATTGCCCGATTATATGAGTGTGTGTTGGAATTTGCACGTTCTCTACCAGGTATGTATAATAGTCTTCCTTTTAACTTCAAAATACTTCCTTCATGTAATAGAAGAAGTCAAACCTGCACAGTGTGTAAAAAAGTCAAAAGGAAAATTGTCCTTTACCTCAGTGTATAGTCTCTTTTTCTCAGGTAAAAATAACTGTTAAGTTTCTTTTCTTTCTAGAAATTTGGGCACATAGACCTCTATTATACTTTTGTGTTATAATATAGTCCTCATCTAGTGTGAGCATGCAATCTAATAAACATTATGCTGTGTCAGTATGATACTACTCTAGAGGACCTGAGAGAATGGAGCCAGTAAATGAGGCAGACTAAAGTCTCATTTAATAGCCAACTTTATTCAGAGCATCATATAGTGTATATTGTGAGAGTTCGATAGTATCACCAAAGTCACATGTGGCAAAACATGTTTTTCCATAGAGGCACAGAAACAAATAACAATAGTTGTAGTGAATAATCTGAAGTAAACTTACTCCGATGTGCTACACCTAGAAAGGGTACAAAAGCACATTCCAGGAATGATTCTGTGTTTTTTAAGAAAGTCATAACACTCAGAATTCTCACACGGCTCCATTCTTGGATTGTGTCGCAACACTAGCACATTTAAATTGCATAGCTACTTAGGAAATAGGTACCCCCTAATTTACAGATGACAAAAACATGACACAGAGACTTAAAAACTTTACTTTGTGTGAAAGCTCTTCTTGGCATAAATTGATGAGGCCAGGACAGAGAAAGTGCTTTGCTGTATTAGCCACTGTGCTAGACATTTTCCATGGCTCACCTTCTCTGTCCTAGCTTTCCGTGCTTTTGATTTATGCGACTGCCTTTTAAGTCAATCAAATGGGCATGGTAATGTGGGCCTGTAATCATGACAATTGGCAGGAAAAGGCAAGAAGATCCAGGAGTATATCCATCACTCTTAGTACATAGAGACTCTGAGGGAAAATCTGGGATTAAAGAAGACCTCCTCACAACCAAACTAGGCATATGATTTGCTAAAATGCCCTCCTTTTCATACCTGCTTCTTAAAAATGTCCATTTCCGCTGGCTGGTGGAGGCACACGCCCTTTAATCCCAGTACTTGGGAGGCAGAGGCAAGCGGGTTTCTGAGTTCGAGGCCAGCCTGGTCTACAGAGTGAGTTCCAGGACAGCCAGGGCTATACAGAGAAACCCTGTCTCGAAAAAAAAAAACCAAAAAACAAACAAAAAAAGTCCATTTCCGATCAATGCATTTTATTTGTTTCTGCTTAGAAATACCTGCTCATCTGAATATTTTCTCAGAAGTCCGTGTTTATAATTATCGAAAACTTATCTTATGTTATGGAACCACCAAAGGAAGCTCAGTAAGTATATGAAGTAAAACATGGTTGTTCTGTGGGCTGGAGAGATGGCTTAGTGCTTATGAGCCCTGTCAGTATTTCCAGGGGACCCGGATTCAGTTCCCAGCCCCCATATAGCAGATCATAGCAGATCTGACTCCCTTACACATACATACATGCAGGCAAAACACCAATACATGTGAAATAAAATAAAAATAAATATTGAAAAATGGAGGTTCCTTTCTTATGTATCTTTTAAAAATTAAGAACTTAAATGATAGTTGCCAGGTATTGCGGGTTGGAAAAGAAACCAAGGAAAGAAAAGTGCCTTAAATAAAGGTTCAAGTAACATCAATTTTAAATGCTCTGCTGAAATAAAAGTGTGATATATGCTTAATTCTTTAAAACTGAAAAATAAATTATAATGTCTTAAGAGCATATGATCTTGATTTTAAAACAAGCTCTTTTGATATTTTTTCCTTCACTTCAATTGGGATTCATGTCTGACTTTGAGAAATACAATTTATCTTTGGTTTGAGTTATATGAATATATTCATTCTTTGTCGTATAATCCTAAATATACCTCCTGTAATCTATACTTACTTACTTCTTTTCCTTAAAAATCCAGCCAGTTGGGAACTAAGGAGAAGAATCAGTGATTGAGAGGTTGTACTGGTCTCATAGACGAACGATCCCGTTCGGGTTCCCAGCAATCATCTGTAAATCTAGTTCTAGGGTTTCTTGGGCACCAGCCATGTACATGGTACACATAGAGACTTGTAGAACAAGTCTTATACTTGTTTTTCTCTATACTTCCATAACTAGTAATACCTGAAAATTTCTAGTAGTTGAATGAACATGTGTTTGAGTAGCTTCCTTTTTTATTATAATGGTGCTTGCTCCTTAGTTGGTGGCGTTGAGAATATGACTCTGCAGTTGAATAGAAAACGAAACCCCGGGGACTAGAGAGATGGCTCAGTGGTTAAAAGCACTGACTTCTCTTCCGAAGGTCCTGAGTTCAAATCCTAGCAACCACATGGTGGCTTCTGGTGTGTCTGAAAGTAGCTCCAGTGTACTTACATATAATAAATAAATAAATCTTAGGGCTGGAGAGATGGCTCAGCGGTTAAGAGCACTGACTGCTCTTCCGAAGGTCCTGAGTTCAAATCCCAGCAACCACATGGTGGCTCACAACCATCTGTAATGGGATCTGATGCCCTCTTCTGGTGTGTCTGAAGAGAGCTACAGTGTACTTACATATAATAAATAAATAAATCTTTAAAAAAAAGAAAAAAGAAAACGAAAGCCCGAGGATTAAAGATTTTTTTCTAGTTTATATAATAAAAGGGGGATTTTATGCATGCTCATAGTCTCTATTGATCTATATGAATATCATATTTGGAATTTGGGACCAAATTTTACCACATTACTCATTTTTACAAAAAGATCTCATTTCAGTGTTTGCTGTCTTGTCTGTTATGTTTTTCATCTTGATTCTGTACTTTACAATTTATTCCACATGTGTTCTCTTTGATCTAGATTAGTATCCAGTGGAATTCCATTCACCAGAAATTTCACATTTCTTTGGGAACAGTTGGCCCCAACTCAGGTTGCAGTAACTGTCACAATACCATTCTCCATCAACTTCAAGAAATGTTCAACAAAACACCAAATGTGGTTCAGTTATTACAGGTAATTAAATTCTCTTCTCTGTCTTAAGATCTATTAGTGGTGTGTTATGCAAAACACCTCTAAAATTATTTGCATTTGTCTTTAATGACTAAGATGTATGTTTTTTTGTCTTAAATGTTTTAAACACTGCCTGGAGAACTCAATTAAAATGATCTAGTCCACTTCAAGAGAAACTTTTATATAGAGTGTCCCAGAATGCTCATTTGTGACAGTGAAACATCAAAAATTTTAAGTTTTCTTCAGTTACATGGCAACTGGGTGATCTCTGTTTCTTCTAGGTTTTGTTTGATACTCAGGCACCGTTAAATGCCATCAACAAACTCCCTACTGTTCCAATGTTGGGCTTGACCCAGAGAACTAACACCGCCTACCAGTGTTTCTCCATATTACCACAATCATCCACCCACATCAGACTGGCCTTCAGGAACATGTACTGCATTGACATATACTGCCGTAGTCGAGGCGTCGTGGCAATACGGGACGGTGCCTATAGTCTTTTTGATAACAGCAAGTTAGTTGAAGGCTTCTATCCTGCACCAGGATTAAAGGTACACACTTCCTTATTAGAGAATAATAGAATAAATGAATGTAATCATGAAAACAGTTCCTCTGAGGGAGAAATGTGATCCCATTAGAACTTAGTAAGCAGTAAAGTTGATGTATCTTCTCTGCAACTTCATTTTGGAGGAGCTAGGATTTGCATTAAGTTCTGTGTCTTTGTACATGAAATGTTGAGAAGCCCCTTGTTTCCCCCATTCTCTGATAAATAAGGTGGGGATTATCGGAGAGCTTCATATTTTCTCATTGGGATTTTAAAGGAAGATTTTATTGCTTGAGTGAGATCCTCATGAAAGATGTTTGTGAAGTCAAATAGTTCTAAGGGCTGCTTTTGAAAACTTCCTCCCTTACCCTACTCCTGGTGTGTTCCTGCTCTTCAGAGAAACCTGTTTTCACTTGTCAGATAGCTGCTACTCTCTGTGTTTATATAGCCGCCATATATCTGAGTACCAATATACACTGTCAATTGTTGAGTAATTCCCACCCTAAAAAAGCAACATTTACAACTTTGAAAACTTGGTTTTATATATTTTTTTCTTCCTTGAGGCTGCTCACAGTATATAAATAAATATATTGGCCTTTCTCCTGGCTTTACAATATGGTTAGATAGCAATTGTGATTTCCTAGTGTTTTTTTATCTTTGTTTTTGTTGTATGGGTTTTTTGTTGTTGTTGTTGTTGTTGTTTTTTAAAGATTTATTTTATTTCATTTTTGTGTGTATGAGTACACTGTA
>NC_045030.1:6954825-6956128 GCF_008632895.1 Mastomys coucha | reverse complement strand
TATTTTATTTCATTTTTGTGTGTATGAGTACACTGTAGCTGTCCAGATGACTGTGAGCCATCATGTATTTGGCTGCTGTTGATCTCAGGACCTCTGCCGGCCCGCTTGCTCCAGCCCGCTCGATCCAGCGTAATTTTCTGCAGCTGTCTTCAGACGCACCAGAAGAGGGCGTCTGATCTCATTATGGGTGGTTGTGAGCCACCATGTGGTTGCTGGGATCCGAACTCAGGACCTTAGGAAGAGCAATCAGTGCTCTTACCCGCTGAGCCATCTCGCCAGCCCTGTTGTTGTTTTTTTTTGTTTTCTTTTTTTTAGTATTCTTGTTCAGAAGATACTTGATGCCCTTTTGGGCCTCCACATGCAACTATACACATGTACCTGTACAAGTGTGCTCTCATAGGTCAACGTGCAAACAAACCCTAGTCAAAACATGGAGGGATTAGTGTGGCTCCTGGGAAGGCATGGCAGTCAGGAAGCAGAGCAGGTTGCTTTCTCCTTTATTTTACCCCAGACCCTGAGCACGTGAAGGATGTTACCCACATTCAGGATGCGTCATCCTAACTCAGTTAAACCTCTCTGGAATCACCCTCAAATGCCCATTCAGAAGTTTGTCTTCCTATCTGGGCCGGTGCTCTGAGTAGACCTTGGGCGCAAACTCTACAGCAAGTTCCACAATACCCAGAATCAGAAGTGAGGATGACACAATGTTTGTCCCAACACCAGGAGTAACTGGGACCAGCTGGACCCAGGCACGCAAGAACTCCACCAGACCAGAGGCACGAGTTCCTTCTGGTCTGTCTGGGCTGGTACCCTGAGGAGACCTTGGGCACAAATTCCACAATGTGTCCCATAATAATCACAGGAGGCTCTACTCCCAGGGGCTGTAACACACGCAAGACCACAGGATCACAGAGTTCTGAGGAGATCTGAGGAGTTCTGACACAACTAGGATCACAGGAAAGACAGGCTCCAGTCAGATTTAGCAAGGGCAGGTAGCACTAGAGATAACCAGATGGTGGGAGACAACCATAAGAAAAGAAGAAACAGAAACCAAGGTTATTTGGCATCATCAGAACCCAGTTCTCCCACCATAGCAAGTCCTGGATACACCATCACACCAGAAAAGCAAGATTCAGATCTAAAATCACTTCTCATAATGATGATACACTACTTTAAGAAAGACATAAATAGCACCCTCAAAGAAATACAGGAGAACACAGGTAAAGAGCTAGAAGTCCTTTAAAGAACTACAGGAAAACACAATCAAACAGGTGAAGGAAATGAGCAAAACCATCCAGAATCT
>NC_045030.1:6949768-6954291 GCF_008632895.1 Mastomys coucha | reverse complement strand
GACCAGAAAAGAAATTCCTCCCGTCACATAATAATAATAAAAACATCAAATGCACTAAACAAAGAAAGAATTTTAAAAGCAGTAAGCAGGCCTATCAGAATTACACCAGACTTCATAACAGAGAGTAGGAAAGCTAGAAGATCCTGGGCAGATGTCATACAGACCCTAAGAGAATACAAATGCCAGCCCAGGCTTCTATACTCAGCAAAACTCTCAATTATCATAGATGGAGAAAACAAGATATTCCATGACAAAACAAAATTTACACAAAATCTTTCCACAAATCCAGCCCTACAAAGGATAATAGATGGAAAACATCAACATAAGGAGTAAAACTATACCCTAGAAGAAGCAAGAAGGTAATCTTTCAACAAATCCACACAAACCTAATTCCACCTCTTACAACAAAAACACCAGGATGTGACAATTACTTTTTCTTAATATCTTAATATGAAAATTAATATTACCAACATATCCTAATTCATTGAAATTCAAAATATGAGGAATTAGAAATTTATTGGCAGTCATCCAGTGGTCTCTCTAATTTGATAATTAGAAAAATAGGTCCAAGATTGTACAATCCATACACACTTTCTGCTTGTTCGTACGTGACAGCGTCTTGCTGTGAACAACATAATGGTCTTGAAATCATGCTTCTGCTATCTTTAGCCTCTCTATTAGTAGGATTGTTTATTTGAGGTTTTTACACTATATGGTTTTCAGAACAGCTTACATATTTCAAAATTATTTATACAGCCAAAAGAAACATAGACAATTAATTTGGGAGGTGGCTTGTAAGAGAACAACAGAGTGAGACTGAATGCTTTGCTTGATATTTATAATAATTATATCAATTTTGAAGAAGAGGACTATATAAGTTACTCTTTCTCTGGGATTAATGCTTTTCCAAATTATCACAGCCAATGAATCAGATTCTTATCGTCAACTAAAGTCTGTGCCACCTTCCATTGTTCATTGAAACAATTAATGAATGACTTCATGGATAGACCCTCTTAATACACACACTATTTCTTAAATGAATGTAACCTGTTCTCTGTGGGTTGAGAATAAAGTCACTCACTCAAGTCCAACAGCTTTGACAATAGCAGGAAGTCTGTATCCAAAAATCGTGCCTACAATTCATTCGTTGGTACAGCAGAACTCTCAACTCTCAGCTTAGCTATGATGGAGGTAAAATCCTTTGGTGATGTGAGGGTCATTGAAGTATAGCCTTATTACAATGAACTCCAGTTTCTAAAAATTGTTCTTATGTTGGTCTTGTACCACAGTAAGAGCCAAGATTTTAAGCTCTACTAAAAACAAAACAAACAAACAAAAATACTTTATCTTCATTTTTTAAAAAAAAGTAATAGTGATGTATTATTTTAAAGTATCATACAGTTAATATGTTTGGAGTTATTTAAAATTTATACTGAGAAGAACATGTATTTTCAGTATTGCTATAGACAAGCATCTATATAAGACTGTTAAATTGATTGTTTTATATCAAACAACTTTATAATGCTCATTTTTATTGTAATATTTTATAAATTTTAAAGTATATGATAAAATAAAAAAATGGCCAGGCGGTAGTGGCCCTCACCTTTAATCCCAGCACTTGGGAGGCAGAAGGCAGGCAGATTTCTGAATTCAAGGACGGCCAGGGCTACGTAGAGAAACCCTGTCTCAAAAAACAAAAAAACAAAACAAAAAGTTTGTCTTCTGTGTGACTCTAGATTCCTCATGCTGACTGTCAGGTTAACCATTACTGACCCCATTTCTTTCTCTTACATGGCTGTTTTTTTGTAGTATGACTGCTATAGTAGCTGCCTGGAAGGAAGTACATAGGAGATTGATTGCTGTCCATGGAGGTTATTGGAGACCTTGTATGTTTGACAGTGTTTTTAGTTTACCTTCATTTAACTGAGAGTGCCTAGATATAGAATTCTAGAGTATGATCATTTTTTGTAGAATGTTTGAAGCTCTGCTGCATTGTTGGCTACATTGGATTGTGACTGGCTTGAACCTTGTGTTCCCAAGTGGACTCTTCCCATCTGAAAACACAAACCTATCTGTTTTCGGAAAGTTCTTTGCATGCTGCTTTGATTCTTCCTTGTTTTCTGTTAGATTTTTCTGATAACTCTGACTTTCAACCTCCTACACTTGGCCTCTACTTTGTTTGTGTGGTATATGTAGTTGTACTTGTGTGGAGAACCGAGAGCAGTGCTAGTATCTTCTTTATCATTCTGTCTTTCTTTCTTAACACAGGTTATGCCACTGAACCTGGAGCTATGTAGCCTGGAAGCCTGCAAGCCTTAATAATGTCCTTGTGCTGTTGTTTGTCCTCTCTCCTCACAGTACTAGGTTACAAATGTGCCTTGACACTCCTTACATACCAATGAAAACCTTAAATCTGTATCGATATACAAAATTCTGTATCAGTGTACCTTCAATTTTGTATCAAAATATAAAATTCTCTACCATTGTCAGATTATGGATGTAAAATTCGTTTATTTAAGGGTAGATTTAATATTTCATCCTTATTTGTCTAATTTCTTAAGGTATTTCTATATCTCCCTATTTCTTTTCAACCTCCTTCCCTTTACCTGAGAAAGAAAGGATAAAGAAGAAAGGAAAGATAGAAATCACTCAGTGTAAGGCCCCTATTTTATTTCTTCCATTTACAAGACCAAGATTAATTGTAAATTATCCCTTAAAAGTGACAACATATTCATATTTCATAAAACCCAAAACCATCTACTCCAATTAACAAGACTGGGACAACAGTATTCTTTTAATTGCTTCCTGCTGAATTGGGGTAAAGAATTCCTAACTCACAAGGAAACTGAAAAAAATGGTTAAGTCAAAACAAGGCTAGCTGGCATCTGTTGTTCAGTCTTCCTGTGTTGAAAAAGTGCGGGGCTTAACAGAAGTCTTGACTGCAACAGTCTGAAAGGCTGGATGAACCAAGGTCATTGGGATTAGCAGTATTTCCTGAAGCTGTTCTAGAAGCAAGTTTCTGGAAACAGCATCAGTTGAAGCAAGATCAGGCAGGAAGCTAAAACGAGCTAGATCATTTCAGTACCCCCGCGGTTGAATCTTGTCAGGCATGCACTCTTGTTATTTCATTCTGTAATATATGAACCTTATGACCAATATTTCATTCTATAAAGATAATTTGTATGGAATGTACAAGGTGCACAAATTGGTTAGGGATGAATTTTTGCTTCTTGTTAAGTTTGATCAATAACTAACAGTAATAATCTTCATTTGTGTCATAAAGGATGGCATGTTGGATTTTGAGGATTCTGTAGCCAGCAAGATTTATAGGCTATGTATATGTGAAGTTCTGGCTAGAGGCATTTTTATGTCTCAGCCAGTTTCAGGGTTGTTTCCATGTAGAGGGATCAACAAATCATGCTACCTGTCCTATTTGGTCTTCTTGATTTTTTTTTTTCCTTCCTGCCTGCAACCAAGATCATCAAATTATCCTATTACTCTGGAAGGTGTCCCACACCTTTTTTTTCTTTTCTATTAACAGAAATATAGATCCTCTTCCAAAATAGCATGTCCTTAGTCCTACTGACCCAAAGTCATCAAAATATAGATTAATTCAATTTAGCAGCCTTAACAATTTGATGTACATATATGTCTGTGCACTACGTATGTGTCTGCTTCCTTGGAATTATAGTTAGACATTTGTGAGCTATCATGTGGGTGCTTGGAATTGAACTTGTGTCCCCCAGGAAGAGCAGCCAGAGCTCTTAATTGACAAAGTAACTGGCACTGCTACTTCCAAAAGTGTCTTGAGAATCTGGATGTAAGTAGCTTTGCTTCTTGGCTTTCCCAGTAGCTTCCTTAGTATATGAGTCTTCTCATTGGGTAATTCAGCCATCTGCTTTAGCAGCTTCTAGCAGCTTCCGTCAGCTTCCAGAGTACGTCGCTCATTTTTTTCCTTCTCTTATTTTAAAGACCATGTTCTTTTAATAATCTTCTAATGATTTTGATGAAATAATCACATGTATATTTGAAGATAGGAAAGGGGTATTAAGTGGAGAATCAGAGACTGGAAAGGTGACTCGGTAGATAAGAGCACTTTCTATGAAAGATAGAAAATCAAATTCCTTGCATTCATATATTAAATAACAAGCCATGCATGGCTGTGTATAACTACACCTCCATTGTTGAATGAAGACTGGTGCTTTACTGGAATTTACTGGCCAGCAAGCTTAACCTAAATGGAGAGCTTCCAGTTCTTTCAGACACCCTGTCTCAAAAAAGTAAGACTACAACATCCAGTGTCCTCCACTGACCTGTATCTTGACATAGAATCCTTACGCATACTGAGAGATACACACAGAAAGACATCACTTGAGCCATAAACTCTAGTAGTCTTGCTTAAGTTTTTGATAACTTATCTTATTTGAAAAGACTCTCACTTCAGGTGGTTCAGGATTAAAATTATGCAGTCTAAAAGACCAAAGGTTAACTTTGTTTATGCAAGTGTGTGTGTGGGGGGGGGG
>NC_045030.1:6944454-6949359 GCF_008632895.1 Mastomys coucha | reverse complement strand
TTTTTTTTTGGTCCAGGCTAGGCTCTAATCCAACAGTCCTCTTACCCCTGCTTCCTACATGTCGCGGTTATTGGCATGTGTCACCATGCTAAGGTAATTCACTTAATTCTTACTCGCCTTTTTAGTCATATTTTCTAGATTCAAGTGTGAGATCTTGTGCCTGTCATTGTGACATATGCCTATAATTGTAGCATATCAAGGTAGATATTCGTATTCAGTGCCAGTCTGGTCTTTATATATAGTGAGTCCTAAGTTAGCCAGGAGTACATAGTGAGATCCTGCCTCAACATACCCACCTCCAAAAATAAGAAAAAGAACAAAGGAAAAAGAAGCCTTTTACTAATAAGAAATTTTATGCTGATACTTATGTATATGGCCTGCATTTCTTGGTCAGAGAATGCCATGTGATTACAGCTCTCAGGGTATTCTTATTTTACTTAACTATTTTTATTGCTTACAGTTTACCTCAATTTGCTCACTTCCTCCACAACTCATAGTATCTCATTAGATTGTCATAATATAATTTTCAGGGATATAAATAATATGTTTGTGTTACAATATTTTCAATGATGATACATTTTTTACTTAGGTCTCAGCAGGTAAAGGCATTTGTCATCATGCCTGACAACCTAAATCTTGCCCATGGGACCCACTTGGTGGAAGAAGAGAACTGATTCCTGCAAGATGTTTTTTAGCCTCAACAGATACACCACTGAAGATACATACACATGCACACACACACACATATACAAACAAATGAATACATGGGGGAAAATATTTTGCTAAAGTAATTAAATTTTGTATTTATATCTGTAGACTTTCCTGAACATGTTTGTTGATAGCAATCAAGATGCTCGGAGAAGATCTGTAAATGAGGATGATAACCCTCCTTCTCCTATAGGAGGTGATATGATGGATTCTTTAATATCACAGCTCCAGCCACCTCAGCAACAGGTAAATGTTTCCCTGAAATTCTATTGTCCCATCTGTGAAACAGCTTCTATAGGTGTCAGCATTTCTTTGTTAAAAGATAGGGTATCTTTGGAAGGCCCAAGAAGCCCAGGAAACCCCTATTAAAAAATTGTGACAGAGACAACAAGGAGACCTCCATTGGTAGGAAATGAGCACCTGAGGTCAAGGCCTTTTCCATTACTACTCATTTGTAATTGGGGGGAAAAGTCACTTGCTGTTTGCGGGGCAACGTTTTGTGCAGCATCCTCACTGTGTCTTTGAAAGACAGCTGTTATACCTTTGACGTTGTTCACTAAGGTCTCTGCAAAGCTAGCCAGAGTATAATTTCAAGGGTTCTTCTTTACGCAGCTCCAAAGCTTTCCTCTCTCTTCTGACTCCTTCCCACGCCTAACTGAACAGCCAACAAGCCAGCCTCACTTTGTTCTCACCTTGTCTCTCATGAAATAGAAATTAGTCACTAATCATGTACTTATAAGCCAGTGCCTTATGATTCACTAGCATGGAAGAGACTCTGTGTGTCAGGGTACAAAGTGCCTTTTGGCTGGAATCTTTAGCAGTTGTTTTTATTTGTATGTGAATATACAACCTGTTGGCAAGATTCTTCAGGGGCCACTTTATGAACTAACTCATTGTTCCTCATCCAGAATCTTTTTCAAAATAGCACAGTACTGTAAATGTCCTTGGGCTGCCTTGCTTCTGGCCTGGGTACTTATGCTTAGTAAGTCCAATTTGCTGGTGCTTGTGTCTTTCATAGAGAGCTAGACTCTTAACAGCAGGAGAGTTTGTATATTATGCCTTGCAGGTATTTAGTTTTTTTTCCTCACCTGTATTTGGTTTTCTTCCTGACATTTATAAAAATAAAGGGCAGCCCAATAAGATCCAATATGAATGCCTCTGTAGCCAGAGTGGGGCTGTGACAGAATCTTCCTTAGATGAGATGAAGATGGTAGACCATCACAGTGGAGGAGGGCCTTGCCAAGCAATGCCAGAGGAGTGCTGTGGCTGCTTCTGATGATGATTATTATTATTATTGCCAGAGGAGTGTTTATCATCATTTTTCACTGTTATTATTTATTTGTGGGCTTTTTTTTTTTTTTTTTTTTTTTTTTTTACATTGTAGATCTCTCCTGGAATTGATGTTGGGAAAGAGTAAGTCACTTATTCTTGGAAAGCAGTGACTGAGATGTGCTAGATGGTAGCCACAGCTATAGATAGGCTAGTTTTATACTGATAATTGATGGAGAATCTATTGTTTTTATTATTCGTCTTTCCTTAAATAAATCATCCATTGACAGCTTTCCAAGAATTTTATAGGTCACAAAAAAAAAATCGCACAGTAGCTTATTAAACATTCTGGTTTTTCCAGTAGTTCTGTGTACCAATAACTTTCATACTTGATATGAGATTTCCAACTGGGAGAATAGAGGCTAAAGGATTAGAGGTGGGTAAATTAAGGAAGAGTTAGCATAGTCTAGTGATGTTAGGAAGATTCATCAGTTAGTTATAACTCCAGAGATTCTTTGTTTTTCTTGTTTCTTTATTTCTAAATCAGATGTCTGACAATGTCACTCAGAAGAATACTTGGGGGTAAAAAAGCAAACAGGAAAAAAAAATTACTACCACCAATAAAAATTTGTGTTTTGAGACAGAGTCTTGGCTATTCTGGGAACTCCTTATGTAGACCAGACTGCCCTCAATCTTTCAGAGATCTGCCTGCCTCTGTCTTCTAAGCACTGGGATTAAAGGCATGTACCACCACATCTGCTTAGTTAACCTTTTCAAACATTCATGAAATGGTGCACTTAAGAAGTGTTGAAGTGCCGGGTGGTGGTAGCGCACGCCTTTAATCCCAGCACTTGGGAGGCAGAGACAGGTGGATTTCTGAGTTCGAGGCCAGCCTGGTCTACAGAGTGAGTTCCATGACAGCCAAGGCTTCACAGAGAAACCCTGTCTCAAAAATACAAAAAAAAAAAAAAGTGTTGAAGGTACAAGCACAGAGTCAGAAAATGAAGCAACATGAACCTTTTTAAGTAATTGTAATACTGTTTTATATTTTATTATATGTGACTAATACCTCAACTTTAAAAAACACACTTGGAATGTAAATATAAAATGTTCCCCTTTCGTGTGTATGCTTGCACACATGTGTGGGTGACTGTATCACCGGAAAATGGATCAGGAGGAAGTGTGCTACTATGGAAGCTATATCCACAGCTACATTTACCACTTTTTATTGGCTGCAAATGAAGGTAGCAGTTAAAGGAATGGGCATTGAAAAATTCACCCTAATTTCATAGATGTTAACATCAAGAATAGGAATAAACTGTGGTAGGAAAATGGGGGACAGAATTGATGTTGAAGCAGGTAAGAAATGAGGGCCTTGCTGGTTTTTATACAGTTGCAAACCATTCTTCCTTACTTCGTATTTTTCATGGTTGACATGTATTTAGAATAGATCTGTGTCTAAATGGTTTCCTATATGCCAACCTGTGAGGCAGCAAAGCCTGATATTGGTCTAATGAGGAAAAACTACACATATATTTTTTGTGGTTGACCAGTGTGCCAACATTAACTTTTCTCTCTTTTTTTTTTCCTCAGCCATTTCCAAAGCAGCCAGGGCCATCAGGCGCTTACCCTCTTACTTCACCCCCTACATCCTATCACAGCACAGTTAATCAGTCCCCCTCTATGATGCACACACAGTCCCCAGGTAAGATATGAGTTATTCTCTGTCCACCTTGAGAGGAAGCATTGTATATGTGACCTCATGTGTGACACAGGGTTTTTTTCCTACTCTCTGTCTCAATAATTGCCTTCATTCATTGGAGCAGTGCTGCAAAATCCACGCCTTGCAGTACTTTAGGAGCAATTTGTAATTTGTTTTAAGTGCCTAGAGCCAGACTTGTGTTACCATTTCCAAGATTGCTAGTAATCTGTTGGTCTGCATTAGAGGTTGACAGTTGTAGGCCTAGGGCTAAATCTTAACCACTGTCCATTCTTAAGTAAACAAACAAATGGAACAAAGCCATGTCAGCTTATGTGTTATCTATGGCTGCTCCTTTTCACTCTCTTTATATATGTATTTTGAGACTGGGTCTGATATTACCCAGGCTGGCCTTAAACTCAATATGTAGTGAAAGACACTCTCAAGGTCATGATCCTTCTCTGCTCTCTCCTCCCTAATATTTGGGTTAGGAGTACACCACCATGCCTGACTCTTTTGTGATGTCTTTCTACTCTTGCTCTGTTTGTGAAGCTTTGGGAGATGTGGCAGTGATTTGTTCCCCAGCTCCCAGAGTCAGGCACATCATGCCTTATTTGTCCTGACAAAATGGTTTTGCTGGGCAGCCCTGTGCACTGTAAAGTGTGGGTGGTATGTGAAAATTTTACTTTTGACTGAATAGTTCTGTAGAATCTCTTGAGCCTGAGGTTCAGTAGGAATCTGGGTACTAGCCCCTGCCTCTCATTTACCATCTAACAAATGACAGGCATCAGGTTTCTTAAGGAAAATAACCTCTACCTTGCAGTTTCCATTCAAAAATTAATATGATAAAAGATTAAAATTGTTTTATCACACAAGATGTATTAGGTAAAATTGCATGTAAAATGTAAGAAATTAAATAATTTTGCCAGGCCTGGTGATGGAAATCTATAATCCCATTTACTTTGGAGGCTAGGACAACAGGATCAAAAGTTTAAGACCACAGAAAAAGAAAAAAAATACAGAAAAGTGTCTGGGCCATAGTTCAGTGGTTGAGTGCTTGCTTAGCATACATACATGAGGCCCTGTGTTCAATTCTTAGTAGTACAAGATGAAAAAAAGCCTTTGGTTTAATGCATCAATCAAATAATGGATGTTTTCATCATTAGAAGATGTTTAGCTTATTAGCTAGATGTGCGTGCATGCGAGAGAGAGAGAGAGAGAGAGAGAGA
>NC_045030.1:6940648-6944444 GCF_008632895.1 Mastomys coucha | reverse complement strand
AGAGAGAGATAGTGATACTAAGGATGGAACCCAAAGTCTCATATGCTAAACAAATGCTTTACCAGTGACATCTCCAAACCCTAAGAGTTTTCACATTGTAAAGCAGAATTGGTATTATGTGTTTTTCTTTTTTCTTTATAAATTACTTTTCTAAAATCCCTTAATACAGATATGTATGTATAAGTGTACATACATATAAGAAATGTGCATGTACCCACAAAACTTGCTAATCTGAGAGATAAAGGGTGTCTGGCTTGTTTAACTCACTCATTCCATTTGTAAATTCGAATAGCATAAAACACTAGCTATTCCAGCTGCCACTTTTCAACCAGTCCTATCATGGCAGCCTCTTCCTCTGTCGCATGCTTCTCTCATAGCCACTCAGATTGCTCAAGGCATTTGTTGTTGATTTTAGAGTCGGGTCCTGGGGGAGGTAAGCAGGCAGCCAGCCACATCCTTGTTTTTTAAGAAAAATCTCAAAATTTCCTACTTTTTGGAGGATCTATATGTATGCATGGGTCCTCTGTTTAGACACACATGTTGTGCCTTACTAAGAATTCATTCAGGCTTTTGAAAGACTTCTTTGGTAGAGGACTGGCCATTTCTGCCCTAGATATGCTTCTTTGCCTGCCTCCTTCATCATGACACGGCTCAAGACAAGACTCAAAGGATGCCTTGGAGAAGGCCAGATGCAAGGACACAGACTAGGTGGGTGGGTATTCCAGGCAGACCCCCACACCATGTGTGTGGAATCCGTGGTCCCAGAGTACACTGTCTTGAATGGCCAGAATATGGATATGTGGGACTCTCTTCAAGAGTTTGGTCTTTACTGGATCAGCCATCCATATTTGGACTTTACTAAGGTAACATAGGGGCTCTTTTTTATTATTATTATCATACCAGAGAGGAGCTGATTTCAGAACTACAGAGTTCTCTAAATTCTGTGGTTGCAAAAGTCCTGGAGATTTTCAAGTCTAAATGTTTTGTAGATATTTGACTCTATGGAGGCCTGCAGCTTATCAGGGGTTCTTAGACCATAGGTTGAAGATTTGGAAGTTGTCATCCCCAGGGTCATTAAACACTGAGTGGGCGGGAGAGCTTAGTCCCTGTGATACCAGAGGTGAAGTCACAGCTTGGGAGGATATAGGCAGATAGATACTCAGACTCCCAAGGGTTCTCTAGGAAAAGCAGAGATTATTGTTTAGGAGGAAGGGGAAAATGCATTTTAAGTGATTATAATAGTAGACAGATATGCTTGCTATGAATATGCCAAGCCCAATTCTAAGCGCTTTACTCATTTAATCCTCACAGCAAACTTATGGCATAGGTCCTATTATTATTCCCATTTTATGGAGAAAAACCGAGGCATGGAGAAGTTAAGTCACTTGTCAGATCATACAGCTAAATAGGTAAATATAACGCATGAAGGTTAATCAACTTGGTTGACATATTTATTGAGTACACAATATTGCTTAAGTATTTTAGAACATAAAAAATGAAAGTATCCTATATTATAGTAAAGAGTTTGAAACCTGCTAATATTGAATGATAATAAAGCAAGTATTTATATGTTGAGTTTATTCTTAAGTTTTGATAGTCATAGTTCTCCCTTTGAAAGTTAAAGTCCTTTAAAGTTAAAATCACTCCCATGGCTTTAAGTGCCATCTTTAAGTGCCTGTCTCCCAGCTTTTATATGTATTTTAGATCTCACTTTGGTACTCCAGCCTTTTATTTTCTAATTATCTATTCAGAACTTCCACCTAATATCTAGTGGCTTGCCAAAACGCACCAGGGCTGAAACTAAATTCCTGGTTTCCCAGTCTTGTGTCCTGATCCTTGTATAGACACACACATTCAGAAAGAGGCAGCCCCTTCTTTCATATTCCCTGGCATGTTCTGCTCATATCAGAGATACACAGAATATGTTTGCTTATATACCCATGTTGAGTTACTTACCAAATACTATTGACCCTGTTTTTGTTTTTAAACCCAAATTGAAGCCCTTTGAAGTACCCCAACCAGCCTTCAGTCACCCTAGCAGCTTGTCCTTTCTAGACAGAAGTTTGTTAATGGCTTCCATTCCAGACTCTAATGGCCACCCACCATGTAGGACAAACTATAAGTCCTTAGAGTGGCCTCTAAGTCCACATGTGGTCTGGAACTCACCTCTAAACTCTGTCATCTCCTCTCAGGCCACCCTTCTTCACTCTTTTCCAGCACCTTGGCCACCTTCCTGTCACACAAACTGTCCCTTCTTTAAGACCTTTGGATTGGCTCTTCTGTCTGCCTGGATTATCTTTCTCCCTGTGCTGTGTCCTGCATTTTTCTTCCTGTCTGGTTCACATGTCAATTTAGAGTCTTTACCTCTGCCTCCACAAGGAATTGCTCTTTTCCTTTGTACTGGTTTTCTCTCCAGCACTTTCATTACCTTATAGGTTTATCATGCTCATTTTACTAGACTACATGCTTCACGAGGGCAGAAATTGTCTTATGTTAACTGTGTCCTCTGTGCCTAGAATAATGCCTGCCAAGAAGCTGGTAATCTCACCTATTTGTTGACAAAGTATATAACTAAAAAGTGCATTGGTTATATTTCTTTGCAGTTAGTGAGTATAAGAGTTACAATGTGGATCCAGGGATATGAACTTTCTTGCAATAGAGAGGTCTTTCCAATTTTCCTTCCTGCTATTTATGGGACTTAATTCTGTCTCTTTAGACTCTAGGGAGTTTTTTTAAACTTGTGCTCCTTGGACAGGACATACTATGTGTCCTGCGAGATCATCTGTAATTATTTTCCTTTATTAGGAAATCTGCATGCTGCCAGCTCCCCCAGTGGGGCTTTGAGAGCCCCATCACCAGCGTCATTTGTTCCAACTCCTCCCCCATCCTCGCATGGAATCTCAATAGGACCAGGGGCAAGTTTTGCTAGTCCGCATGGTGAGTCCATACATGGAAATCGCTATAGCACTTAGAGCGTGATGGGAAAGTCATTTTTGTTAAATAAAATTTCTTATTGAAAAATTAGTACTTATTTATTGAGAAATAGCAAAAATATGACTTGAGCAAAAAGACGACATTTTTTCATAGTTTACTCACACAGAGGCACTGACTGGTTGGTCTGTGGCTGTCTTCCCCTGCTTGTCCCTTTTGTCACCTGCGGCTTGCTTGTTGGCCTTCCTGTATCTCTGTGTTTGCTTTCTAGCTATTGGCCTATCTCCCCTCCAGATACCTCCCCCTAACCTGGGTGGGACCTTCCCATATGAGTGGATTTGAAACTGGAATTTTCCATCAAAACAAAAAAAGATTCTCAGTGGAGTCAAATTAACATTAGAAGGATGTAGTTGGTGAAATGTCCCCTTGTGTATGTTGTCATTTTGTTTTTTTGAGACAAGATCTCACTGTATAGCCCAGGCTGGCCTCTTGTGTTGCAACTGTCCTCTGCTCTAAGTGCTGACGTTACAAGCAGGAGACAGGACATCTGGCTCAGATATTTCCTTTTATGTCACCAGCTAGCCACTTTACCTCTCTTCTCAGATGCATTTGTCTTACTGGTTTCTGATATATTCTTATTGTTATATTACTCTTTATTCTTATATTGCTTATTTTTTAGTTTATGTGTGTGAGTGTTTTGTCATGTATGTATGTGGACCATGTGCATTACTGGTGCCCCTGCCTAGAGGTCAGAAAAGGGCATCAGAACCCCTGGAATTGGAATTACAAATGGTTGTGAGCCACCCTGTGAGTGTTGGAAAGCAAACCCTGGTAGATCCTTTGTAAGAACAAGTGATACACACAC
>NC_045030.1:6932866-6940469 GCF_008632895.1 Mastomys coucha | reverse complement strand
ACACACACACACACACACACACACACAGGGCAGCATATTATATACACTGTTCACTTAAACATTGTAAACACTGTGCCACATTAGAACATACAGAACTTCCTCAGTCTATCAGCTGTGTTCAACTATGACTCTGTTTTATTAATGCTATTGTTTTTGAACATTTGTCAGTGAATACTCATTATCATACTACAGAGCTTTATAACATAGCTTGTCTGGGCATACCATAATTTAATTATACATCTATTTTGAATGTTTACCCTTTTTCACAATTAATATGTATACATATCCATGATGATCTCCTTACATAAGTTCCTAAAAATGTCATTGAGGTCATACAATGTTTGAGAAATTTGCAACATTGAGCAAATTTCTTACCTTTAGGGCTGTACCAATTTCTTGTGGCATCTGGGGAGAAGGTCTGTTGTCCTCCAACATAGCCAACATGGGATATTAGGATTTTCGAAAAGTAACTGGGCCACTTTTCTAGGTGGAAAAAATTTGGCATTTTAATATTGGGTATGTGTTTCTTGATTATTAGTGAAATTTCACTTACTGAATTCATATTTTTTTTCAAATGCCTATTTGTCTTTAGTGTCTATTTCTACAAATTTACCTTGCCTACTTTCCTGAGCTTTTTTCTTACTTATTTGTAAGACTTTTTTTTTTTAAATAAGACCATTTATTCACTAAAATAATAGGAATACTTTCTCAGTGTTTCATTCAAGGACAAAGGGATACAAACAATATATCAGAGCTATTTTTGTGGAGAAATTTAAAATATCAAATTGTTAAGAAAGCTACTGCTTTCAAAACTTGATTCTCAGTTCTATTTCTTAGTCAGTGTGGCCTTTGCTGAATAAAGAAAATGCATAGCTTCCCTCCCTCGTCCTTCTCTGAGAAGAATGGAAACATAATTTTTCAGAGCTGGTCTTTCTTTCAGCAGAGCATAAGATGTTTTCTTTAAATATATGGGACCTTGTCTGAAGGTAAATTCATCCTTTCTTAGTCTCTTCACTTCTTTAACTCAGCAACCCACTTTGAAAGTATAGAAACCATAGCAGGGCATGGTGGTGCACACCTTTAATTCCAGTACTGTGGAAGCACAGGCAGATGGATTTCTATGAGTTCAAGGCCAGCCTGGTCTACATGGTAAGTTCTAAGGCAGCCAGGGTTATGCAAAAAGACGCTGTGTCAAAAAACAAACCAAAAAGGAAGTACCCAAGCCTCCACAAAATAGAAACTTAGGTGTAATGTGAACAAGGAAAATGACTCACTCTCTAAGGCTCTGGCTGTTTTTGCATACTTTGAGGACATTAAAATATGTGTTTTGAGAATCATCGTTTTATTACACATTTTTTTCCAGGAACCCTTGACCCTAGTTCTCCATACACTATGGTGTCACCAAGTGGACGAGCAGGAAACTGGCCTGGGTCTCCTCAAGTATCCGGACCCTCACCAGCAACCCGTTTGCCTGGAATGTCACCAGCTAACCCATCTCTGCATTCTCCTGTTCCAGATGTTTCTCATTCCCCTCGAGCTGGCACAAGTGAGTGTTGTCAACACTGTTTTTCCAGAGCAACATCAATGTACAACTCTGCCTTCACATTTGAAAGTGTATTTCTCAAAGGAGAATTTCCATACCTTAAACTTTATTCCTTTATAAATCGGTCTACAATATTAATTAGCCAATGTCATGAAAAATGTAATAAAAAGGGTTATGTCCTTTAGAAGTCTTAAGAAATCGAGTCTCTGCACCTCTGTCAATGACTGCTAACTTATGTCTGCAATAAGTCTGAACCATAAAAGATATCTTATGTTAACCACCAAAGGCATAGAAGTTAATATAAGAGATTTGTACAAGTGTATCTGTTTGTTTATCTTCATAACTTTCAGTGTTTAAAGTAACAATGCTATGTTAGCTCACAATTCTTTGCTTTGACAGACTCTACTGAGCTAGGTCACTCGTGTATCTGCCATCGGCAGCCTAACCATAGCCTCAGCTGGCATGGATTCTTCTGCTCTGAGTAGTCTCACACTCCATCATGGCTTGTTCATCTATTGGGTAGAGCACATGAAAGAGCACATGGAAGTCTTGTGACTAACCCAGCATCCCTTGCAAAAGCAGGTCATAAGACCAAGCTGAACCTGAATGCAATCAGAAGATTCACGGTAGCTGATTTTGTTATCTGAGAACAGACATGATTCCTTGATAACAAGGAATAATTACAAGAGTTACAATTAGCTGGCAACTGTTTGATGAAGACAAAGCAGACAGTGATGGCATAGTATGCATTTACAATTGAAGTTACCTGTTTTCCTTCCCAAAAGGTTCCCAGACAATGCCAACCAACATGCCTCCACCTCGAAAACTACCTCAGCGCTCCTGGGCAGCATCCATACCCACCATTCTCACTCATAGTGCCTTGAACATCTTACTGCTACCCTCTCCAACGCCAGGCCTTGTGCCTGGCCTGGCAGGTAGTTACCTTTGTTCCCCACTTGAGAGATTCCTTGGATCTGTCATCATGAGACGACACCTTCAAAGAATTATCCAACAGGAAACGGTATGAATATTATGCAACTTTCCAAGTGGTCCTTGTCAAAGGCAGAAGACGATCAGTGTGAGGGACACTCTGCCTCCTTCTTAACCATCTTGTTAGAATTAGGCTTCAAGTCTTTACCTAGCATTAAAGATGGACCCCATTGTTTTCTGTCCTTAGGTTAGAGGATTGTACAGTTCACTGTTCTGTGTTTTCTATATAATGTGTTTTATCAGGACCTAGGAACAGATTACCACACCACACAGAACCAGTACACATAGGTTCTGACCTTGCACATACAAATGACTGTCTACTCACATCAGTGCTTTTGTAGACAGATTGACTTTGAAGTTGAGTCTTCATCAAAATCAAAGTGTTGATCATAGGCGTTAGGGTTTTTTTTTTTTTAATTCATGAGTAATTACATTTGTTTAAAATCTTGTAGAAACAGGCATCTAACCAATCTTATAGTGATAACATTCTTTATAGTTACCATCATTACCAGTAGCTATATGTGTTAATGAAGTAGCCAGACTGTATATTGTTTGTAATAAATACTATATATACTTGCCTTAAAATCATTTCATAATCATCATAGTCAGATATTTTTAAAAATGTTAAGTATTTTAATTTGGATTGTATAAAATAGTGAGTTTCATTTGATTTTTTTCTTTAACGTTAATTGTATTTCACCAATTATTGGTTAATTAATTTAATCTATTAATTAATAAGTTTTAGTTAATTATTTATTAATGTGTATGAGTGGTTTTGCCTTCATGTCTGTGTACCACATGCACGCAGTGCATATGGAGGCCAGAAGAGGCCATCAAGTCTTCCTGTCACTGGTATTACAGTTGTGAGTCCTAAGGTGCTGAGAATCAAACCTAGATTCTCTGGAAGAGCAGCTCCTACTTTTACTTTAATGTTTTTCTTTTTCTTTCCTTTTTTTTTAAAAAAAGATTTTATTTATTTTATGTATACGAGTACATTGTAGCTGTCTTCAGACACACCAGAAGAGGGCATCAGATCCCATTACAAATGGTTGTGAGCCACCATGTGGTTGCTGGGAATTGAACTCAGGACCTCTGGAAGAGCAGTCAGTGCTCTTAACCACTGAGCCACCTCTCTAGCCCCAATGTTTTCCATATGTGGACATAAGATACTTGTTCATACTCTCTCCCATTGCCCTCTCTTTTCACCATACCCCTCTCCAATATTAAGATATGTTAATTAAATTGCCATTCAGCTTAAGAGGATGAGAGCTGTATTGCAGCTTCAGTTCTGCAACTATACAGCATTGGGCTTTGTGACTCATCAGATCGACATGTTTTCCTATTAAGACAATTCTGTTAATTCTGTTTGTGTCTTTCCCTGTTGATTTGCTGCATCCTTGTTTTGCAGTTGCAACTGATCAATTCCAATGAACCTGGTGTAATCATGTTCAAGACAGATGCCCTGAAATGCAGAGTAGCCCTTAGTCCCAAAACCAACCAGACCCTTCAGCTAAAAGTGACACCTGAAAATGCAGGACAATGGAAACCCGATGAGCTTCAAGTTTTGGAGAAATTCTTCGAAACAAGAGTATGTGTTTCCTAATACATGCTTGTACTTTAGTCAGTCAATCTGAGAAGTCAAAGTAGAATGAAGAGTTAAGGTGATTTCTTTCCCCCTCACTCCCCGTAGGTTGCAGGACCACCATTTAAAGCCAACACACTTATAGCCTTCACCAAGCTGTTGGGAGCGCCGACACACATCCTCCGGGACTGTGTGCATATAATGAAGTTGGAGCTGGTGAGTTGCTGAGAAAGAAAAGCATTTCTAATGAGGTCTGTTGAAAGAGGCTGTAAAACAGTGCTTATGGTCTAGGTCACTTACTTCGCATGTTGTTCCATTTCTCCTAAAATTCATTTACTTTAAGATAATAAATTTTTATCTATTAAATAATAATTACTATTTAGTACTAAAAAAATTAATAGGTACTTACTGTGTAGTCCTGCCTATCCTCAAATTTATGTGTGTGCCTCTAGCCCCTAAGTGGGGAGTTGAAGGCTTCAATTCAAGAAGTGCATTCTTACTTTTGACTTCACATTTGTCCTTGATAAGATATAAGCCCTCTCCAGCCATTCTCTGCAAGCAGAGTTTCCCAGAAGCTAACTTCTCTTTGCAGAGATGGTCTGATGAGAAGAACAAAGAACTCTCTTGTACTTGTCTCTATTTTCATTCTTAAACATTTTATATTTATTTCTAGTCTGACCCCCCACCTTTGTTGGGCATAGACTTTGAGTCCCCTAAATAGCCATGAAGTAAACATTTTATATTTATTTCTAATCTGACCCCCCACCTTTGTTGGGCATAGACTTTGTGTCCCCTAAATAGCCATGAAGAAGTCTCATGGGTCGAGTCACATAGAGCAGCTGCCAAAAGGCCAGCAGCCATCTTTAGCCTTCTCAGTATCTGTTTTTGCTTTTGTTTGAGCCTTTTCAGGGTCGCTGCTGTTTTCTGTACAGTTTGATTTTCATTTGTATTAGGTTTCTAGAGCCAGTAAAAGAAATGGCTACTAGCAGAGTGATTTAAAACAATAGCAGTTTATTCAGTCTTAGCTCTGGAGAGAAATCCTACACCAAGGTATCATTAAGGACTTGCTCTCTAAAGACTCTACAGGAGGATATGTTTCTTGTCTCTTGTCCCTTGGTAATATAGTCTTTGCTTATATACCCATGACTCTGACCTATGCATCTCCACGTATGCTTCTATCTTTTCTTTTTTCCTTTTATGAAGGATAACAACCATGAGGGCTTGACCTGATGATCTTTTCTTAACTTGGTTATATCTTCAAAGACCTCATTTTCAAGTGAGGTCATACTGAACTGGTTGGTCCTGAGAATAAGGACTTTTTACCTTCTTTTGGCACTCAGTTCAATGTATAACAACCGCAAGTATTTGCTAGTGTTCGTGAGAGAGACCATTTCCAGAATGTCCTGCATAACCTCTTGCCAGAAATGGAAGCACATTTACCTGAGTAAATTTTGGAGATCTTTTCACATTTTAGAGCCTAAAATGTTTCCCATTTCCAACAAAACTAATGTTCTTTTAAATAAATTAAGTGACATGGCTAAATAACCACTCCTTCCTAACCTTTATTCCAATCCTGGAATTGAACTCAGGTCCTCATGTGCTCTATCATTGAGCTACATCCGCAGCCTCACAGTCTTCTCCAGGTGATCATTTTGTTGAATTCTCACACTTCATTATTACAAAAGGACACAACAAAGAACTTCTAAAATAGAGGTGCTGGTTTATTTGTAGTGTCATTTTCTAGGAAGAGTTAATGAAGCAAAGGCTATGTAGATGTTATCAGGCAAATCATTCTCTGGTGAGCTTATCCCAGTTTAAGTTCCCACAAGCACCCCCAGCTCAGTTATCAATCTTTTTGTTTTTTCTCATTTTATGCCATTGGTAGTTTTAGCTGTTATAAACCTTTGCTGTCAATAGGTATGTTAAACCTTTGGTAAGTTTAGTAAGTTCTTTCTTTTTTATTATTATTTACTTTTTCGTGTTTTTTTTTTCAAAATTACTTATTTTTATGGAACAGTTACCTGCATGTATGTCTGTGCACCACATGGAGGTACCCTCGCAGGACAGGACAGAGCTGTCCAATTCCCTTGGCCCAGTGTTCTAGATGATTGTGATCCCAAGCCAGAGCCTCTGAATCACTGAGTCATCTTCTAACACTTACTTTTTTTTATATTTCGTGTGTGTATGTGCGCTCGTGCACGCGCAACTCTGTGCAAGTGAGAGCTGTGCCCATGGAATCCAAAGAGGCCATTGAATCCTCTAGAGCTGGTTGTGAGTTGTTACAATGGGTTCTGGGAAATAAACCCAAGTCCTCTGCAAGACCAACAAGTGCCCTTAACCTCTCAGCCATCTCTGCAGCCCAAGATTGATGTTCATTTTGTTTTGCATGTGTATGTATGTGCATCTGTGTGTATGTCATATGTGCGTGAGTGCTGACATAGGCCAAAAGAGAGGGCATCGGATGCCTTTCAGTTGGAGTTAAAGTTAGTTGTGATCTACCCCGTATAGGTGTTAGGAATCAGACTTGGGTGCTCTGGAAAAGCAAGTATGCACTTATGCTGAATCATCTCTCCATGCCCATGTTTTAGGTATTTCTTAAAACTATATAGTTCGTGCCTTGGTGATAGCTGATTGTATTTTCTCAGTCTTCCAGTCTTTTGATTTTAATATTTATTTCTGGTGTCGATTTGATTAACCTAATACCCCCCTCTTACTTTTTGCTGCCATTTTAGTATCAGGTTTGGGGAGGCAAGTTTTTTTTTCTCTTTCTTGTTTTTCTTTCTTTTTAGTTTTGTTTGGATTTTCATCTGATGGGATGTAACAGATAATTATATGTCAGAAAGATCTGAGATTTTGAAGGAGTAAATATGTATCTATAAAAGCATCTGTGATCTTCTCTTCTAAACTGTTATCATGGCCTCACTAGTTTATTTAGGGAAGAAGTTAGAAACAGGACGTAGAAACCAAAATGGACCTCAGTCAGCAAGAACCTTAAGTAGGAGGGAGCAGCATATGTCAGAGTGCCAGAGTACATTCGTGAGCATGATTTAGAGCCTCACTCAAGATGTGGGTCTAATAATAGGTATAAGTGTCTACCTGTAGAGGGAGAAGGCACTGCTTGGGATGCAGGGAGGAAGCAGTGAAGCTCTGAGCTTTGTTGGCTCTATGAAACAATGAGGCAAGAGTTGGTGTCAAAGACACTGCAGCCACTGGCCTTGGGCAGAATGAATGAGAACATAGTACCCAAATTTACCCCAGAGCTTTTAGTTAGTTATTTCGTGGATTTTTTTTTTTTAAAGTAAAAGTGCATGCTGTCTGGATGAATAAATGTAAGGCGAAGTTCTAACTCCTCAGACTCCATAGCAGATGTGATTTTTAAATGTTAAGAGGTTTTGTCATTATTTTTTCCCCTTTACAACAGTTCCCAGACCAAGCAACTCAGCTGAAATGGAATGTTCAGTTTTGCCTCACCATTCCTCCCAGCGCAC
>NC_045030.1:6929465-6932319 GCF_008632895.1 Mastomys coucha | reverse complement strand
TTGCTGCGCCAATGATGGTCAGCAACATTCTGAAGAGGTTTGCAGAGATGAACCCTCCACGACAAGGTACATGAGCAGTAGATGGTATTTTGTTGCATATATGTTATAACACTTCCTTTGAGAGAGACCTCCCTCCCATTCCCTCTCTTATCCCTCCTCCCCTACACTGCATCTGAATTCTAGTACTAGTACTCTGTTGCCATGGCCCTCTTAGTGTCTGCCTGTCGCTTTCTTTCTTTCTCACTGGTTCTTCATTTTTGTCCACTTCTCTGCTGCCTGGACTTCATTTTTGTTAGCAAATTACTATTGGGACTGAGCCAGTTGCCAATGTCAGAAGCTTGTATTTATAGCACACATTGCCACAAAGCCCTAGGTTAGGATGATAGAATTTTCCGTGGCTGAGAATGCCTGCCTTGCCATCATTACCTGCCACTCTGTACATCACAAAGTTGGAATGCATGTTGGTTTCTCATACTCCATGGTTCGATCATGAATAGAATACTATTATCAAAAGTTGTGTATCTTCTAAATGTTTTGTGAAGAATAAAAGCTGATACAAATGGCATCACTGCTTTTGGGCTTCTTATGTAAGTGTCAGGCGGGTGCAAGTGAGCCTTTCCCTGAGTGCACAGTGAAGCTCTGAGACTGTACATTTCTGAGGAAACCAGAGTGTTTCTTGACAGCTAAATGAGATAAATGAGATACTTAACATGTATGTGACTCCTGGCAATGCCAAATTTGAGGTTCTAAAACATGAAGCTCAGCAAAGAGAACTTTTCTTCAATTTTGTTCATATCTAATATTTAGAAACTTTAAGTGAATGTTCACTCATGCCTAATGCTAAGGAAGTCCTCTTTATAGCCTTAGAATAGCTCGCAAACAGAATTATGGTAAATGAGGAAAAAGCTGTTCTCTGAAACATTTTAAAGTATCACAGTGTCAAAAGTTCTAGGAATCCTGAGGAAAAAAGGAGTTTTTCAAAGGTGTCTGTTCCCCCCTTCCATACCTAGATAAGTTCTTGCTTCAGTTTCTAAGGAATACACTGGGCAGTAGAGAACAGTGTGCTTCAGTTGTTAGGATACTTCTGACAGACTTCTGCTTTCATTCTTTAACTTTCTCTTCAGCTGAGAATAGGACCTCAGGAATCAAAATTTAAAGCTACTACAATTCTCAAGTTAGCAGTCCAGTAGAACTCGGATGGTAAACATAATTCCTTCATATAGATAACTTTTTAAAGTATATCCTATCCTCTGGAATTGAAAAATTAAAAGGGAAATGATTTGATCCTACTGCGATCAAGCAAATTTTCTACCTATCAGTGAAAGTGTCAAAAAAGTGTGTATGCATGTCCCTGTGTGCACAGGCATGCATACACACACATGCACTTGCACGTGCGCGTGCACACATACTCTCAGTTTGTTACGAATTGGTAAGGTATGGTGGGGGTGCTTTTTTCCTTTGTTCCTTCTTTGGTTGGGCAAACTTTTGGATTTCCTTTGTCCTTTTATCTGTACCCTCATTTTCTAGTGCTTGAAGCAAAGGCTGGCAGTGACTTGCACAGGAACACAGTGTCCTGCCCTCTGACGGGCTATAATTCATATGAGGGGTACCCTATCAGCCATCAGTAGTGTCAAAACATGTTCTAGCAGGAAGGATCCAGTTTTGCTTTATATTGGAGGGGGAATTGTGAGGATGAGGTGTGAGTTGTACCTCCACAAATCGAGTTTTTAGATCCTTGCACTGAAGTATCTCAGCTTCCTTGCCCTTCTCCCACAGTGCAAAAGTTCTGAAGGAAAATACTAGCTTGGTTCAGTCGTGTTACACCTTGTAATCTCTACCCATGGAGGCTGAGGCAGGAGAATTTTGAGTTCTAAGCCAGTCTGGGTTATATAGTGAAACCATTCGTTGTCTCATAACAACTAAAAAGGAAAGAAAGGGGGAAAAATAAATAAGCTTAAATAAATCTTTTCTCCTTTGAAAACAGAAACAAAACCTCCATTATTTTTGTATTTAATTGACTTCAGTCTTAATGTATAACTTTAGAAGTCAAATATTTCCTTGAAGCCAACAATCTCCAGGAGCTGTCATAGACCGTCATTGTCCAATATTACTTCCACTAGCCAAATTTAATATTTAACCTAAATACAATATAAAATGAAAATGTTGAATTTCTTTGCCAAAGTAGTGCTGTGTAGAGCATGCACATTTCTTTTGCTGCAGAACATTCTATTGGACAGCAGTTTTCCTATAATGTAATGGAAGTCTTCTTATCTGGCCTTTCATGCAGCATTAGCTAGAAGGACATCAACGGAAGTCATAACCAGTGCACAAATATAAATTAGAACTATCCTTAGATAAAAAAATGCATTAAGTATTCTAAAGTCAGACTGGCGCACTGTTTCTGTGCACTGAAAGCTTCTCTCCCTCTCCCTCTTTCCCTCTCCCTCTCTCTCCCTCCCTCTCTTTCTCTCTCTCTTTCTCTTTCTCTGTCTCTCTCTGTCTCTGTCTCTCTGTCTCTCTGTCTCTCTGTCTCTCTCTCTCTCTCTCTCTCTCTCTCTGTTTAAACTTGACACGTGCTCCAGGTTTCTTCCTGAGACAAAAACAAAGCCCAACCTAAATATAATATGTTATAACACACCAGTTTCCAGTGCCTAAAATCTGAATAGTTTAAAATACTTAAGTCTTTTATTTCAAATTCGTGACTGATTTTAACCATCCCTTCCCTCACTGGTGTGTTAACGTCTCTCCTGTACTGCGAATAGCTAATGACCATTTTTCTCTGTTGCAGGTGAATGCACAATATTTGCAGCTGTTCGTGATTTAATGGCTAATCTTACACTGCCCCCTGGTGGGC
>NC_045030.1:6903336-6925757 GCF_008632895.1 Mastomys coucha | reverse complement strand
TCTTTTGTTAACCAGATTCAATCAAAGAAACTGGATGCCATAGTGATTTTTCTCTAGTAGGTGGTTTGGAACTTGATTTTAAGGTGTTTTCAATGTGATTTTAGTATTTACAGTAATAAATAAAATTTATACAAGTTTCAGAGAACTACCAACTCTCTTTGGTGAAGATGTTTTGGGTTGTAATCTTGGCTTAGTATTAGTTTAGCCCTGAAAGAAGACATCAGTCCTGATTTACCCCTTTCCCTTCTACATCTGCAAATATTTTATTTCAAAATGTATAAAAGGACTTTTCAAGTTAAGAGAAAAGGGAGAACTTCATCAAAAGTATGGCCACTTAGTAATTGCAGGGACTGAACGTTGTTTGATAGTTAACTGACTTAAGAGTAGGCATACATGGTTTTTCTGCCATGTTTTTTCCCCTCTAGAAGAAATACCAATAGAGTTTCTTTTTCTTTCTTTTTTAAAACAAGACAGGGTCTTCCATGTTGCCCAGGCTGACCTTGAATCTCCTAAGTCCAAGTGATCCACTTTTGAGTATTGGGAAAACCGGACTGTCTCCTACTCCCAGCCTCCACTTTCAGTTCTTTATACAAAATTCATACTTACAGAAAAATTTTCAGAGAACTTATTGTGACAAGTCATTAAAAAGGAAAATCCTAATGTAGACTTCATTGTTTTTTTTTTTTTTGGAATTTTTGATTTGGTTTGATGAGAATAGGATATTTTGATTTACTTTGAATGGGTCTAATGTTGAGAGGACAGTAAGTCAAAATTAAGTGCCTGCTTGCATTGCACTTTGAGTCTCCAGATGATCACATCTGGTCTCTCTTTTTTATAAATTGTCCCCACTTCCAAGTGGCCAGTGGTTTGATAAAGTGTCCAATAATGTAAATGGTGGATGAAAGAGCTTATTTGGGTCAATATAAAATATGAGCTAGCATTTACTTAAAGCTTAATGTGTGCCAGGCATCATTCTAAGTGTTCCCATGTGTTTAAGTGCTCGTCACCACACTGGGAGGTAAGTAGTAATCACCTCCTCTTAGAGATGATGAACACAGGTACAAAGAAGGAAATAATGCCTTACATTCAAATTAGGATCAGCCAAGATCAAAACATGAACCCAGAGCTAGTGGTCCTTAACATAGCTTGTGCTGTGTGAACCATGCAGTCTTGGCAAGGTTTCTCTGTTTACAGCGTTCCTTCAGGGTTGTTTGATTACATACCACTTAAACATGTTTTCCAAGGTCAAAAACAACAACAACAACCAAAAAAGAAAAAAAACTCACCAAAAGCATCTAAAACATGACGTTTTCTCACTTGATGTTGACAGTCTAATGCATTCTGGTCTCTGTAGCATGTGATTTCCCTGTGCAGCTGAAATAACCCTTTTCTGGGTTATCCAAAACAAGGAAATTCCCTTTGCTTTTTCGAGGTGCTCCAGTTACAGAGTTTCTAGCCCTAGTGTCACTTTAGCAGATGTAGGGTGGTTGTGGCACACAACACAATTACCCCCGCCTCCCTGCTTCAGGTGAGGGCAGACATGTTATTGATGTCCTGAATTTGCTGTTCTGCGGGTTTAGGAATGAGTTAATTTTGTGGAATTGCACAATGCAAGGAACATAATGTCATTCAAGAAACACGCCTTTTCTCCATCTTTACAATAAAACGGTCAGCATGTAAGGAGGGAATCAGAGGGTTGGCAGAGTATTTGGCAATTAAAGTTTAAAGGACTAGTTTAAATGCTCCATGTCTACAAACCAAAGCGGTTCCTTTAAGCGGGGGTGGAGCTGCCGCTTCCTGGAGCTGAAAGAGTGGCCAGCCTCCGAAGTGTACACCTCACAGTGACGCTAAACGCCGGGACGTTTTCTGGGTTGGGCTTCGCCTGCGCTGCCTGGGAGCGTCTCCGGGTGCTGAGCGTGCGTACCGCCGCCCCCACCATCAGGAGTAAGACATGGTGTTGTCGGAGCTGGCAGCCCGCCTCAATTGCACAGAATACAAAAACTGGGTGAAAGCAGGACACTGCCTGCTGCTGCTACGCAGCTGCCTGCAGGGTTTCGTAGACCGTGAAGTGCTCTCCTTTCATCGTGGACTGCTGGCTGCAGTCCCTGGCCTTGGTTCCCACGCCACGTGCCGCGGCGGTTCCCGGTGCAGCCCGCGCGCTCGCCAGGTGAGCTGGTGGGCCTGGACTTGGGCACATGTCCACAGTTTGTTCCCAATTCCGTGTGTTTGCTGTCTTTTTCCTTCGCGGGGTGGGGCTGCTTACTACTTCCGGGGTGCTCCTATTTTGTTGCCCCACCCATCCCACGCCCTTCTCACCTCTGCCTTCTGTAGTTTCAGCCTCAGTGTCAGGTATGCACAGAGTGGAAACGCGAGATCTTGAGGCATCACATCAACAGAAATGGGGACGTGCACTGGGGAAATTGCAGGCCAGGTCTCTGGCCCGTGGACCCTTGGGAGGTGGCCAAGGTAAGCACGTATAGCCTGGAGAAAAGCAGATGAAGTTTCTCCTGGTGCCCCAGGGTGGAGGGTGGGTTTTGAGTGCAAGCTGGGACTTCAGAAAGTACAGAAGTACGAGTAGATTGACTGGTTCTCTAGGGTCTAGTGTCGTAGTAGTTAAGGGTAACTAGAGTGGACCCATAAAAGCTCAGTAATATAGAAGCTTCTGTTTCTTTGCTTCCTGCAGGCACTTGAGCTTTGCTTTTTCTGGAAAGTTATACTAAAGTTTCCAATAAGAGACAATGGGGAAAGATGCAACGTGAAGCCAAGTGCAATGGCTCATGTGTTTAAATAATACCTCCACTGGAACGACTGAGGCAGGTTCCCTGCGAGCTTGGGGATGTTCTGTGTTAAGACCCTGTCTTAAAATAAGGGGAAAAACAATATAGGCCGAGAGACAGTTAACATGTGCTTTACAGCAGGCTTACTAAAAGGCTTAAATTTTGCTGTAGAGTGCTAAGAGGACGCTTAGCTAACTATAAATTTTTAGAAGGAGGAAATGTTAGTTATGAGGTAGGGGTTGTTAGGCCTGTGTTTAGATTTTATCACTGTGACTTATTGCCTAGTCTGATTGGGAATTTGCTTTGATTTCTTGATGTTTCCTAGAAGCTGTGTAGTGAGTGGAGGGAGGGGTCAGAAGTAGTTTCCTAACACAAATTGACAAATAGCTTTACTATTATCTTAGTTTGTGCTAGCTAGTTTTCCGTCAATTTGACATAAGCTAAAACCATCTGGAGAGGAGGGAACCCAAATAAAGAAGATGCTTCCACAAGATCAGACTGGAGGCAAGCCGGTAGGACATTTTCTTTAATATGAGGAGGGCCCAGCCCATTATGGGTGGTATCATCCCTGGGCTGGTGGTCCTGTGTTCTATAAGAAAGCAGGTTGCGCAAGCTGTGATGAGCAAGCCAGTAAGCAGCACCCCTCCATGGCCTCTGCATCAGTTCCTGCCTCAAGGTTCTTGCCCACAGTGATAGTGATATCTGACTTAAAACCTCTGACTTACATACTTCACAGCTCAGTGGAGCTATATTTATAACTACTTGAAAAATACTTAGAAAATAAAATTGGTGGTGGTGGTGGTGGTGGGGTCTCTCTAAACTCTACTGTCTCCCCATTTAACTATCAGCCATCTATACATCTACTTAACACAACTTCCTCAAGAGGACTTGGTGCTTCTTACTCCTTAGCTCCCACATGTTCTTCAACTCTTGCAATCTTGGCTTCTGCCCCTGCCCCTGCCCTGCATCTGTGATCTCTGTTCTCCAGCCTTCTCCTTCCTCCTCCCAAGGCTGGCAGTATAACCCAAGACCTTACACATGCTAGGAAAACACTCTTAACACTGAGCTATACCCCCAACCCTGGGTTTATTGTGTCTATATGTAGCCCAGATTGGTTTCTTAGTTCTCCTCTCTCTACTTCTCAACTACTAGGTTTGCAGGTATGCAGTATAGCTCCTAGCTTCATTGTTCTTACCTATCAGGCATGTACCACTCACTACTGGCCACTTGGATTTAGATACCCCTGCCTTTGTGACATCTCCTCCTCTTCTACCCTCTCTGTCGATGACCCTAGCCTTGCCCTTGTAATTCAGAGCTACAGATGTGCTTAACCAGGTGTTTCCCTAACCCCTGTGCTGCATCTCCTCAGCACTTGGCATTTAGTTCTACAGTATTTACCCACCTGATTCCCAATCAAATGATATTCTTTTCTTATGCCTATGTGTGGTTTTACCATACTAGGTAAGGGGATCCAGGACCTTATTCATGTGATATAAGTACTGTACCGCAGGGCTGCATCTCCAACCTCTGCTTTATCAGCTGTATGTAATATTGCAAAGGGATAGTGCAGCCCTGCCATTAATGCCCTACTTAGCTGGGATAGGACTTTCCCCACTTGTGTTTTGAAGTCATGAAGTTCTAAGTTGAAGATGCAAGGGATAAGAGACTGTTAGTCATCAGTTAGGAAATGGAGAAAGGATTTGCTTCTGTAGTACTCAGAGTTCAGGGATACTCAGGTGACCTAGTATGTCCCTTACTGTAGGCCTTCATGCCCCGAGGACTGGCAGACAAACGAGGACCTGAGGAATGTGATGCCGTTGCCCTCTTAAGTCTCATCAACTCCTGTGATCACTTTGTGGTTGACCGGAAGAAGGTCACAGAGGTAAGAGCTTTCAGATCCAAAACTATCCACCCATGCAGTCTGGTCAACACTAGGAATGCTACAAGGAACCTCCTCTGATAATAAGCCAGCCACACAGTACACGTGTAGCTTAGCAGCACTCAGAACTGCAGTGGCAAAGACTTGAGCCCAAAGTTGGCATCACTAAGCAGCTCATGAACCTTATTTCATGTGTATGCTGTATGTCTAAGAATATGAGTGTGAGTGTTATCAAGTAATAACCCTACACTTCTCTAGAATTACTTTCCTGACAGTTTGTTACTATGGTTGTCTTAATCACTGTCCTATTGCTGTGAAGAGACACCATGACCAAGGCAACTCATATAAAGGGCAACATTTAATTGGGGCTGGCTTACAGTTCAGAGGTTCTGTCCATTATCATCATGGCAGGAAGCATGGCAGCATCCAGGCAGACAGAGTACTGAAAAAGGAGCTGAGAGTTCTACATCTGGATTGGCAGGCAGCAAGAAGAGAGAAATTTTAGGCTTGTAATGGGCTTTTTGAAATCTTAAAACCCACCCGCAGTGACACACTTCCTCCAAGACCACATCTACTCCAAAAAAGGCCACACCTCCTAATGCCACAGCCTATGAGCCTATAGGGTACATTTCCATTCAAAACATCACAGCACTGTTGGCCATTTGAGTAGAAGGAACTCAGATTTATCTTCTCTGCCATAAACAAATGTAAAGAAATTTTCTGTATAAAAATAGGTCCGAGGTATTGGGGAGATGGATCAGTCAGTAAAGTGGTTGCTATGCAAGCATGAAGATCTAATTTCGGATCCCGAGCGCCCATGTAAATACTGGGTGTGGAAATATATATCTAATCGCAGTACTGGGTCAGGCACAGAGGCAATAGGATCCTTGGGCCTTGCTGGGCAGCTAGTCGTTAACAAAATCAGAACACTCCAAGTTCACTTGAGAGACCCTATCTCAAAATGTAAGGTGAAAGGGTGTGTGTGTGTGTGTTAAGACATTTGGGAGAAAGATGCAAACTTCTTAAAAAGGGAAACAAAGACCTTTCTTAGGGTTTCTATTGCTGTGATGACCAAAAGAGCCTGGAAAGGAAAGCTTCAACTTACAGTTTTCCAGCATAGTTAAGGCTTAAACGAAGTCAGGGCAGGAACATAGGGGCACTTGTTCCTCATGCCTTGCTCAGCCTGATGTTTATACAACAGAGGACTCCTAGCCCAGGGTAGCACTGCCCACAATGGGCTTGGTCCACTCATATCAATCATCAATCAAGAAAATGCACCATAGACTGATCTAATGGGAACATCTTTTTCCACTGAGGTTCCCTATCCCAAGATGATTCTTGTCATTTTGTGTCAAGTTGACATGAAACTAGCTTGACTTCTTGTCAACTTGACACACTTTTCAGCTAGAACCCTTCTTTTCATTTTTGTTCCCAAGGTGGTATGTTAATATCACAGTATAAAACATTCTAACTTTTAAAAGTCTCACATTATTTAAAAATTCTAACACTTTGAAAGTTCCAAAGTTTCACTAAAGTACCCCAACTGCCATAACTGTGGGCTCCTGTAAAATTAAAGAGTTAACTACTCTCTTACTCTGAAGAGTAAAGAACCAGGGCACAATTACAATCAAATCCAAGTGAAAATAAGATCCACCAGTGTAAGATGCTTAGGACATGGGACACCTGGGAATTCATCCATGCTCTTCTGGGCTCCAAAAGCCCTACCACAGCACACACAGTGTTTCATTGGCTCAAGCTGGCTCCACTCCATGGCTGCCAATGCTTTGGAGGTCATTCCATGGTACTGGCATCTCCAAAATGCTGGGGTCTGCACTGCAGCTGGGTTGTATCTACTCTTACAGCCTCTCCTGGGTTCTCTTCAGGCACACTGACCCAGATACATGCCAAGCCTAAGCTTCTCATGAGTTCTTCAGTCCTGGAGGTTCTACTACACCTTCACTAATAGCCACTCTTGGCCTTTCATCGGAGACTCTAGCCCCACCATATACTGCATCAGCTGTTTTCCATTATTCCTTCATGCCTTCAAAACTAGTACATTCTGGGTAGCTTGTACACTACAAAGTCTGGCTGCTAGTATAAGATGCAGCCTTCTGGAGCACAGCACCTTTGTGCTGTCACTGTGGAAATACTCCCAGGTTTACAGTCCTCCTCTTAATCACTGCTGATTTTTCAGCCCCAGCTAATCAGCATCCATTTTTGTCCTAGTAATCAGGAGGTCCCATTTCAGTGGTGCTGCTCTCTTGTGAATCATGGTCAATTCTTCATTTCCACCTCATCAGACACTACGGAGTTCTAATTCAAAATATTAAATGACCCAAATAGAGTCTTTAAGGGACTCCTCAAAATGTCCCTCTAGAACATCACAAGCCATGCAAGATTTTAGGGTGCCTATCTTCCAAACTCTCATAGAACCTAGTTCCAAAATCCTTCCACAATACTATGTAAGAAAAACAAAACAAAAATATAGTTGTGTCTATGACCACAATACCTCTGAACTTGATCCCAAAATGACTCCAGCTTATATCAAATTGGCATAACTATAATCTGTACTAGAAACATTTTGGAGGGATGATTTCCAAGACTAAGGATGGGGGTTTCATGCATTTTTTTGTTTTCTGTTTGAAACAAGGTGTTGCTGTGTGTGCCTTGAACTTGTGATTCTCTTGGCTTAGCCTCCCTACTGCTGTGATCACAACTGCATGCCACCATGACTGTCTACCTTCTCTTCTCAGAACTTTCTTTTTATTTTGATATGTATGGTGTTGTATCTGTATGTTTGTCTGTGCATCATGTGTATACAGTGCCTGCAGAGGCCAGAAGAATGGTAAATCCCCTTGGACTGGAGTAACAGATATTGCCTACCATGTAGGAGCTGGGAATCAAATCTGAGTCCTCTGGAAGGGCAGCAAGTGCTTTAAACCACCGAGCATCTCTCTACCCTCTTCTTTGAATTTCTCTTCCTTGGTTGTTATTTGTGGAGAAATCAATGGGTTGAATAATTCTTTACCCTTGACAATATTCTATAGCCAAAGTCTGGCCTGTTGTCCTGCTTTATTTGTCCTGCCTGAGTCTATAGGATTATTATATTTACTTATTTATAATTTTTCACATTTATTATATGAGTTTTGTTTGCACATATGTATGTGCACTACTTGGTGCCTTGTGGAGGTCTGAAAATAGCATCAAATTTCATTGAGCTGGAGTTATAGATGGCTGTGATTAATCACTGAGAGCCATAAACTTATTTATTGTCTGTAAACACATGCATGTGTGTATAGATGTGCTCTTGTGACTATAAGAGGACAACTTTTGAAAGTCAGTTCTCTCCACCATATTTGTCCCAGGGAATGAAAGCAGGTTGCCCGGTGTGGCGATAGCACTTTTACTCACTGAACTATGTCACTAGTTCCTGCCTAGTTATTTCAAAACAATTTTCAAATTAGTAGTCATTTAATCTGAATTTCCATCTTCTTTGGGAAAGAAAACAAGAAGACCTGGTAACTCTGGGTTCATAAAGCTCCCACATAAAGCAATGAGCTGCTGCTTTAGATTGGACATGCATTCTCCAGGTCATGACCAGTCCCTGCTGTCTTCATCTTTCTATCTGCGCATAAACCAGCTTCACAAAGGCTATCACCTGAGCCTTTCAGGTTGGGGTCCACAGGGACTTCACAGCTGAACAGATGTGCTCTGGGCAGGCAGAAAATAAATAAATGTCTGACATATGGACTAGCAGGCTCCACTGTCCTCTATGCCATTTTAAGTACATGCCAGATCATGCAGTGGTCTCATGAAAGGTCCAGCCCTTATCCTCTGGATACCAGACCACACTGGTCAATTTTGTAATTTAGTAAAGTATTTCTGTAATTTTTTTAAAGCTACATGCTCCCAGGTTATCCTGTTAACTTACAAGGGTTTTTTAAAGTGTTTTTTATGTCCAATTTGTTATTACTACATTTACTTACATTATGCACATGTAGAGGTCAAAAGACAAGTTGTAGGACTTGTTTTTCTTCTGTATGAATTCTTTTTCTTTTTAAATTGGATATTTTCTTTATTTACATTTCAAATGTTTATCCCCTTGCCCAATTTCCCCAACCCCTCCCAGAAACCCCCTATCACATCCTCCCTCCCCCTGCTTCCAGGAGGGTGTTCCTCCACTCACCCACCCACTCCCACCCCCCTGCCCTCGATTCCCCTACACTGGGGCATCTATTCAGCTTTCATAGGACCAAAGACTTCTCCCATTGATGCATGACAAGTCCATCCTCTGCAATGTATGCAGCTGGAGCCATGTGTACTCCTTGGTTGATGGCTTAGTCCCTGGGAGCTCTAGGGGTACTGGTTGGTTCATATTGTTCTTCCTATGAGGTTGCAAACCCCTTCAGCTCCTTCAGTCCTTTTTCTAACTCCTCTATTGGGGACCCCGTGCTCAGTGGATGACTGCTAGCATCCACCTCTGTATTTGTCAGGCTCTGGCAGAGCCTCTCAGGAGACAGCCATATCAGGCTCCTGTCAGCATGCACTTCTTGGCATCCACAATAGTGTCTGTGTTTGATAACTGTATATGGGATGAATCCCCAGGTGGGGCAGTCTCTGGATGGCCTTTCCTTCCAGTCTCTGCTCTACACTTTATCTCCATATTTGCTCCTGTGAGTATTTTGTTCTTCTTCTAAGAAGGATCCAAGTACCCACACTGTGGTCTTCCTTCTTCTTGAGCTTCCTGTGGTCTGTGAATTGTATCTTGAGTATTTGGAGCTTTTGGCCTAATATCCACTTATCAATGAGTGCATTCCATGTATGTTCTCTTGTGATTGGGTTACCTCACTCAGGATGATATTTTCTAGTTCTATCCATTTGCCTAAGAATTTCATGAGTTACTTTTCTATTGCTATAGTCCAAGGTAACTTATAAAGGAAAGATTTAATTGGGCTTACAGTTTCAGAGGGTTAAGTCTGTGATAGTCGAGCAAAGGCTTGGCACCAGGAACATCTGAACATATATACATGAACTCCATGCAGGAGGTAGAGAACATACTAGGAATGGCATGGATCCTTTGAAACACTAAGGCCTGAGCCCAGTGAAGCACCTCCTCCAACAATGCCACATACCTCCTGATTCTCAACTCCTGGCTTTTGAAGACTCTTATCTTTGTTTTTCTGTAGGTGATTAAATGTCGAAATGAGATAATGCACTCTTCAGAGATGAAAGTTTCATCTTCTTGGCTTCGAGATTTTCAGATAAAGATCCAAAACTTTCTGAATGAATTCAAGAATATCCCAGAGATTGTAGCAGTATATTCCAGAATAGAACAGGTAAAAATCTTCATAGATTTATTTGGGATTTTTGACACAAGATCTTACTGTTAACCCTTCCTGTCCTGGAACTTTGTATTTAGACTAGGTTGTCCACAAATGTGCATGCAGCAGTCCACCTCTACGTAACGAGTACTAGGGTCATAGGCATACACCATCCTGTCCATCTGAAACTGCATTTAACAGTTCTGTTATGCAAACCTTAAGGGGTCAAAAATATCCATAGTCATTTATTTAGAATTTGCTGTTAGTGGTCCATGTAAATCCCAGCTCTTGGGAGGTCGAGGCAGCCTGAATTCAAAGCCAGCCTGTATTGTGTACTAAATTCCTGGGAAGCCGGAGCTACATTGTGAGACCCTTTCTCAAACAGAAGAAACCCAAATTTGATGTTTATGTTAACCAAAATGTATTTCTGTATTATTGACATGCTGCTGATGACAGCACACACACAAGTCCTTGTGAATGCTGGACAAGCACTCTACACTCCTAGTCTTTGTTTTTATTTTTATTCTGATGGAGGGCCTACGTGGGGAAGAACATAGGGCTGGGCCTTACACTGAACGATAGCCCCAGCTCCAAGCCAAGTTTTATAATTCGAACAAAGGGCGAAAGCTGATATAAACCCAGAAAGTAACAGTCGAGTGTTCCTTTAATAACTGTGTGTGGCTAAGATAGATGTAGGTAATGGTATTTTGTTATAAATTCTTTGAATAATCCTTTAACAGAATTTTCTGTTAAAGTTCATTTATGTTGTATATTGTGTGCATGTGTGCCCATGTGGGTGTACACCAGTGTACACACAGATGTGTGCATTCCACGGTACGCATGTGGAAATGAGAGGACAACTCTTGGGAGTTGTTTTGTCCTTTCACCTTGTGAGATGCAGGAATAGAACTCAAGTCCTCAGGCCCGCACTAAAATATAAGCCTTTTGTTAGTACAGTGGAAATGGCAGGGGTGGGGAGTTTGCTGGGTGGTAGATTAGTTATCGATCATAGTTTACCATAACCAACACTATAGTGACACATCTTAAGAATGAACTTTTAATGTACAGGTGACTCCAGGAGAAGTCATGGGGAATAAAATGTCTACAATCAAACTACATTGTATACACATAGAAGTGATAAAAATAATTGTTTAAAACCTGATCTTTAAAACATAGTTTGTTGATGGATCTGTGTGGTCACCCCACAGCTGTTGACATCTGACTGGGCTGTTCACATCCCTGAAGAAGATGAACGAGATGGGTGTGAATTTGAAACAGGAAGTTACTTGAGCATGAGCCAAATCCATGAAATCGAAATAGAATTGCTGAAGGAAAAACTGCAAGAAATGTATCTTCAAGCAGCAGAAGAAGAGGTGTTGCCAGAAGAGGTACAGGGATAAAGTGTGAGGAACAAAGAAAGGTGGTAGTGGCAGCAACTTTGTGTGACACTTTCCATTGCTGTGATAAACACAACTTGTGGAGGAAAAGGTTGATTTCATCTTATAACACAGGTCACATTCCATCTCTGAGGGAGATGGAGGCAGGAGCTGAAGCAGAGACCACGGTGGGTGCTGCTTACTGGCTTGCTTTTCCTGCCTTGTTCAGCCTGATTTCTTATACAACTCAGGCTCACCTGTCGTCCCACAGGCTTTCACACTGACCATTCTGATTGGAACGTTATGTTAATTGAGGTTCTTTCTGTCTTCCAAAATGACTCTAACTTGTGTTGACATAAAACTCCAGCCTGGACAGACACGGCGAGCTAGGTTTCTGATTTAGTCAAATGTTGTCTAGAAGTGCATATTCTTTGAATACTTAGCAAATGCTTGGACCTAATATGTGCTCCAAAGTAAAATAGAGGCATAAGAGCTATAGCAGAATCTGGAGCAAGATGCTTGTAGGATTATATGACGTAAGGGGGAACCTCCCCACAAAAACAGAAAAGGACTTAGGATTTAGTAAGAGCTCAGTAGTTGGCCTGGAAGGAAGGATGCTCCCAGCAGAGGTATGAAGTGCTAGTTTGGTCTCGGCAGTGGCCAGGAAAGCACAAGTGGTATGGTGAGGGAGGAGTGTTGCAAGGTAGGGTGAAACTGTTTTGGAAGATTTTCTAGGCCACACAAAGTTGTTTGTCCCTGAAAGCAGCAGGGAAACAACAGGTTTAAGCCAAAAGAACAATAGGATCAGAAGTGGATTTTAAACTAACAGATAATAAGGGTTGAAAAATGCGGCCCTCCGTGGCCCTCCTCAGAGCCACTGGCAACTATATTTCTAGCCCTCCTTGCTTGTTTGAGTCAGGAGAAGGGTTAATTAGCCTGTCCTTTGGGTACCAAGTCTACATAGATAATGTTTGGAAGAGGTATTTTCTATGCCTTGATGTTAGTAGACCATGGGACATTTCATATTTCAGGTAGTGCAGTTGTCATAGGTGGAATGTTGTAGGACTTTGAGAGTGTGGAGGAATGAGACTGTTAGCATCCTTTATATGGAACAGTAGGTAAGCACACAGGTAACTGACTTTTTTAAGTTAATGTGTGCTGGATACAATGCTAAAGTACTTTTATTAGATTAATTCTTGAATCCATCCCCCAAAATCTCTCTCCTAGGTCATATTAATACCATCATAATTCATATATATATATGCGAGTCATAACCAAGCCTATATAACTCCAGTTTCTAGAACTTTCAGGTTTTTTTTTATTTACTTCCTCTTCTCTGTACATGGAAATGCACAAGCTTCCCATTTCTCTCCACCCTATTTTTAGTTTCTCATTTTTGGCTTTTTTTTTTTTTTTCAGAGCATCTTCTGTAGCCCAGGCTACACAGCCAAGAATGATCATGAACTGCTGACCTTCCTGCCTCTAATTCCCAAGTGCTAGCTTTTCTGGTGTGTGTTTCACACCTAGATCACCATTTATAAGAATTTTAATCAATTAGTTTCTATAATTCTGAGGTAAAGACCAGGGTTTCTTGTTTGTTTTGATACAAGGTCTTACTAGTGGTACATATCAGAGCAAAGCCTCCCTTTTTAAATCTGCCTTGCCTTCAAGCTAGAGCAGTCATCCCTGCTGGAGCTATGAAAACCTCGTAAGCACATTTATTATGTTTATTGCTTTAAGAGAAGGGAAAGACTGAAACTCTGCTTCTAATTGGAAATGAGAAAGCAAGCCAATTTGGTACCTGCATGGCAGGCAGTCTTATAGTCTGGCCAGGTCACTGAACACAGTCTAGAAGATCTCATGGTTATTAACACATGCCGTGATCAATAACACCACCTTGCTCCTCACATTTTATGTTTCCAAGAGGGTATCCAAAGCCTGGCATTTTGTAGGGGCTCTAGGCAAGCCACCTGAAGGGCATTCTCCTTGTATGCTTTCTAACCAGTCAGCAGGCCTTCTGTCATCTTCAGCATCTGCCTGTTCCTTACTGCTCCACAGTTGTCTGGTCACAGCCTACTTGTCTTCCCTCCCACATCCCTGGCATCAAGCATTGGGCTTTAGGAGTCTTATAACTGAATGTGTGCTGAGATGTCACACTGGTTCTTCTGTGGCCCAGTCCCTTTATTCTACACTCCAAAGCTGATAAGCTACCTTTCTACTGTACTAGTGTAGAGTTTAAGTAATTAATTAATTAGAGTTTAAGTAATCTTGAGTTTGTGTGGTTGGTGAGCCCCATCTAATAAACATGCTATATCCTCAAATCAGAGTGTCTGTTGAAATAGCTCAGTGGTACGCAAACTCAAGGCCCTGGTTCAGTTCCCCAGCTCCATCAATCTAATAGTAATAGCACCTGGTATTTTTGTAAGACCAGGGACCAATGAAGGTGTTCTGGGATAAGACCAGGAGACACTGCCACTCTTGAGATTCCTCGTTCTGGCTAAAATGTTGAGAAATAGGTTTGTTGTTGGTTTGTTGTAGATTGGAATCAGTATAACCTCTATACAGAGCATTTCTAGCTAACTACTAAAATTAAGACAGACTCAATCAGAGTTAAAGCTGCCTACTATTTCTATAAACAGAAATGTCATTTGTGTGAGCCATATATGTGTGAGGGTAAATTCCACATGGTTACTTGTCCCAACAAAAGGTTCAAAATGTATTGAAAATGGAACTTCCATAATTGTGATATTATTTAGCCATTAAAAATCAGGCTTAGGAAATATGGAAATATTGCTCAGGATGCTGGCTGCTCTTGCAGAGGACCCAGGTTTGGTTCACAGCACCCACATGAAGACTCATGACCATTTGCAACTTCAGTTTCAGGAGGATCTGATGTCCTCTCCTGGTCTTTGCAGGCATCATACACAGACAGACAGACAGATAAAACACTCATACATATAAAATAACCCAATAAAATAATGAGGCTTGAGGCAAGAGGATCCTGTGTTTAAGGCAAGTCTGAGGTAAATAATGGGAGCCTGACTCTTCTCTTTTTAACTGGGTGATGGTGGTGCAAGCCTTTAATCCCAGCACTAGGGAGGCAGAGGAAGCTAGATCTTTGAGCTCGAGGCCAGCCTGGTCTACAGAGTGAGTTCCAGAACAGTCAAGACTACACAGAGAAACCCTGTATTGAATATATATGTATAAGAGGTCTTGACCTCTTTGCAACTAGTAGATTCAGAGAGAGGAAGGAGTCAGTGCCTGTAGTTAATATAGCTCTTGGTGATCTCAGTAAACTCCTGCGGATAGCCCCAATCTGGCGATCATACAGATGGCTCTGATTAAACCAAATGGGTCCCAGGATAAAGCCAGAAGTCCTGAATCTAGAAAAGGGACAGTTATGGAGGAGGGAGAGGACGAGAGAGGTGAAGCGTGGTGGGGAGAAAGCAGAACACGTGCGTAGAACACGTGCGTACACATACTATGTTATTTAAAATATGTGTACACACAAACACGTGACATGTTTTTAGAAGAAATTGGATCATTTACTGTGGTCACATGTAAAGGAAAGAATGGAATAGCTAGGGTTAAAAGATGACTTTTTAAACTCATACTCTGTTGACTTAGAATTTTGGCATATGTACTGTTTTATAGATTTATCTCCTATCAGTAATATTTATAGGCTCAAACCCTCAAAAGTATAAGATGAACACTTTCCGTATAAATTCAAGTTTTGAAACAAAAAATTAAGGTGATAAGCATCCTCTATGTGGCTGATGTTTCTGTGATCATGTTTGGTTTGAGTGGCAGGTGCTTTTTTATTTTGTCTTTATTTTTTGGTATAGGCCTGCAACTTGTGGTCATCTTTCTCCCTCAGCTTTTCAACTGCTGACTTAAAACCACACCTGGCTAAGTGTACCTTGTGTGTGTGTGTGGGGGGGGGCTGTGTTTGTTTTGAGGCAAGGTCTCTGGCTGGCCTACAACTCACTATGTAGATGAGGCTGGACAGAAAATTCACAGAGATGCACCTGCCTCTGCCTCCCCAGTGCTGGAACAGAGGTTTTGGCCACCACACATGGCATGACTGTGCTTTGTTTTAAACAATTTGTTTGCTTTTTTTTTAAAGGACTATTTATTTTATGTATATGAGTACACTGTAGCTGTCTTAAGACACACCAGAAGAGGGCATCAGATCCCATTACAGATGGTGTAAGCCACCATGTGGTTGCTGGGAATTGAACTCAGGACCTCTGGAAGAGCAATCAGTGCTCTTAACCACTGAGCCATCTCTCCAGCCCAATTTGTTTGCTTTTGAGTTGCAAACTCAACCTATGTGTAGATACATGCTAGCGTTTCTGTTTCATGGTAGACATAGAGACAGGAGCAGGTGGTTTAGGGGAAGAGTGAAGCTAGAAGCCAGTACCTTGCACATGCTAAGTGTGCTCTTGCTGCTGAGCTTCGCCTGCAGCCCTGGAAGCCAATCTTGAAATTACCCTGTTTAATTTAATTGAATTCTGTTACAGTAATTATTGTAAGCAGCATTTTGTATACTTTTTTCCTCTTACAGATCTCAAATCAACTAGATGTGGTGAAAAGATTTCTGAAAAGCAACATAGATCTTAGAAATGGCCTTACAGAAGACGTGCAGAAACTAGAAAGCCTCCATCTACAGTATCAAAAACAAACTTCAAAGGATGCAGGGAGACAGACACCTGAAAGGAAGACTTGAGGTGAGTGTACGCACTGAATGTTAAAGAGGGACACAATAGCCTTATCCCTTTGATGTGTGACTTCTCATATGAACCAACAGTCTCACTTGCTCTTTTCCCTGTGCCTTTACTATTAGAAAGGAAGGTTGGGAATGGTAGTGTAGACCTTGAATCTCAGCATATGAGAGGCAGAGACAGGTTGATCTCTGTAAGTTCAAGGCCAGTCTGGTCTACAAAGTGAGATCCAGGCTAGCCAAGACTATATATAGTGAGCCTATCTTGAAACAAACAAATGTTAAACCCAAACTATCTTTTCAAATCAGGCCAAGTGCCTGTTCTGTTATTAGTGGCTTACAGACTTGTAAAACCTCAACATTCTGTAGCAAGGTCAGCGACATATCCCTGAAATCAAGGTCTGCTGTTAAGTGAGCCAGTATATCATTCTGATGCCAGGGATGGCCAGTTTTTACTGTAGCACTAATTGTGCTTGGCTAGTGTCTATTAGAAAACTAATTAACATAAAGAACTCTATTGTTTTTTCTGCCAAATAATAAAAATGAAAATATTCCCTTTTACTTTACATTGTCCTTCAACAACATCCAGGCATATTTTGTGAAAGTTGGCCTGGCTTCCAGGTCAGGTAACCTTCTCTGTGCAGAAAGGAAACGTTTCCAAAGCACACGAATTTTTGTTGTCCTGGCCTTTCTATAATGCATCAGAGATACTTCTTTTTTATATTCATCAACTTGGAATTATGTGATGTAGTCAGTCAAAAATACTAGTCCTGCGCTGGTTTTTGCTCTCACCCAGGGACCTTTTACTCTTTCTAAGAAGAGAGTCTTCTCCTGGCCCTAAACTACAGCTGTTTACATGGTGAGGACTCGGTCTGTGGGGGGTGCCCTGCCCCTGGCAGAGGTGTGTGTACCCACTGCCTCTGCATGGAAGCTTTACTCTCAGTGTGCCACAGAATGGTGTGCGATGGAAGGATCCAACTAAAAAGTTTGTAAACTGGTTTTTGCTTATGATAAAGGCAAGAGGAAAGTGGTCCTTTTCTACCATTTCTTCTGAGTGGGGAACTGTTATTATGGGCTCAAGTAGCCAGAGACAGTAGGGAAGGGATTGCCAGGCTGGTTAGTGGCTTGATTGAGCTTTGCAGGGGAGGGCCCAGGCCACTGTCCCAGAAAGGGGTGTCTGGAAAAGGTCAGTTGTCCCTTTGCTGTGGACAGGGCATGGATGAGAAATAAACTCCAGCAAAGCGAGAAGGCTTATGCCTGTGAGTGACCTTAACTACTCCAAAAGCTGAGGTAGGAGGATCCCAAGTTCTAGGCCAGCCAGGGCAACTTCGAGAGCCCCTATTTCAAAATAAAAAACAAATCATAAAGAGGTGGAGTTGTGGCACAGGTATACAACATTTCCTTCCTATGTCAGACCCTGGTGTCAGTCCTCAGCTCTCTATCACCAAAGACCAAGCAAACTTGTGCACACTTCCAGCGTCTCACTGTGGCCTCAGGCTCCAGGACTGTTTGTTGAAATGCTAGTTATACTCTCGGAAATTTCATCATTCTTAGCAGTAGTCAAACAAAACATTCTCTTTCAACTTGCTTATAACTCTATTCATCTTTTCTATTCCAGAACTGTGTAGAAGCCTTGTACTGTTGTATGCAGTATTCTGTGGAAGTCAGATTCATCACTTCCATGTCTCCTTTGATCTGCTAATTCCCAGGGTCTTTGGCATTAGACTGCTTCATGTCACCTCTGGATGTTGCTGTGTTCCCTGAATTACCTAGAAGAAACGCTCCATGCCAAGGTTCAGCAGAGATGAATTCACTCCCTCACCTGGCTAGCTGCCTGCCCACAGGAACCCTTCCAGAGTGGGTAGCCATAGAGACTGGATTTGGCATGTGTTTTCTCTTTATAACCCAAGTGAATGCAAGTGTGCTTGCAGCTTGCTTATTTATCTTCCATGTTGCTGTTTTCAGTCTTATGGTTTCTTTCTCCCTTCATTTGTGAAAGTCCTTGCGAAGACTTCAAATAAAGCAATATTTTGCATTTATTTTGCAACTTTGTCAAAGGAAAGAAATCAATTCCCTTCTAGATCTGAAGTACAAAACATAGAATCTTGATGCACTAACCCACAAGGACCTGGTTTCTAACTGTAGGAAGTTTGAGATCCAAACCTTTCCTTTTACTCCTGTCTAGTTAGTTTGTCCTTATCAATTCAGCACACACCAAGTGTCAACCCTGTGCCAGACACTGAAGTAGATACAAATGTAACAAGTGGTAAAATCCAGTCTTACCACCTTTATCTGCCACTCTGACAGTACAGAGGTATTCTTCAGAGAACTACACTAGTAACATTTCATTGAATTGAAACAGAAAAAGGATGGCCCTTGTTCAAAGGGCTCTAAAGCAGAAGTGAATACAGAGGTTCTGCCAGCATCTCTTCCACAGAACTGTACATGGGTATGTCCGAATGGATGTTCACAAGTAGAGGACCTACTAAATAAGGTGTAGAACATCTGTACTATGGCATATAACTATTCTAAAGAATGATCCCATACTGAAGTAAGTAATGTGAATTACCTGTAAGGCATCTAAAAAGTAAAGAAACAGTTTGAGGAGGCGGGGTGGAGCTCAGTGGTAGGGCATGCTTGTCCAGCATGTACAGTGCCTTGAATAGATCGCTGTTCCACTGCCAAAAGCAAATAAATAGAAAAGCATTTTTAATAACCCCTAGCATGTTGTAGTGCTGTTTGTGTTCTGTAACTGAGGTCTGCAAAGGTATTCTGTCTGACAGGAATTTGGGCTGTGGGGATTAGTCAGAGGAATTTAGCTTTTATGTTTTGTATATTCTCTTTTTATAATAAACATGCACCTGTGTATTTAAAAATTTATTACAGTTTTTAATTTCAAAACGACACACGAGCAACATATACCAAATTGTAAGCCGACAGTGTCAGATTACATGGATTTTGCTGTGGCCTCCATTTTGTAGCTCCACCCCCAGGGGTGCTTTTGAATCCTAGCACCAAGGGAGGAAACTTAGGAAGGGCATGCCTTTCTACCAAGGCTGCCTTCTCCCTATAGAGTGCCTTGTCTCCATCCACAAGTATACTTTACACTCTGCCTCTCCCTGGGACACTGTTGCTTGATAGTTTGAAAGAATTTGTGGGGAAAAATGGCTAAATCATAGTTGCAAAGATAAGGAAATTATCAGAGATTGCCTCCTTTCCCTTTACTAGGTTAATTAGAAACTTTGGGGCTGGAGAGATGGCTCAGTGGTTACAAGCACTGACTGCTCTTCCTAAAGGTACTGAGTTCAATTCCCAGCAACTACATTGTGGCTCACAACCATCTGTAATAGCCTCTGATACCCTCTTTTGGTGTATCCTCCTACACATAAAATAAATAAATAAATAGAAACTTTCCTGCTCCGAAAAGCATTTACTCAACAAGTGGCCTTTATTAAAATATATTCATATTATAAAATACACTTTGTGAGAGGCCTAAATATTAATTTCTACTCATGTGTACTAAGTGGAGTGAAAAAATCCTTTAATGTTTTAATACAAATTTTAATATAGTTCACTTTGTAACTTGAAGGACTTGGCTGAGCACTTTATACCAGCTCTTTGCAAGGCAGGTCTCTATTACTTTATACTGGCTGTCAGAAGTAGCAGGGCAGTTTTGGTTTCAGAACCTTGTGGGGGTAGGCCAGCCTCCACACCCCTAGTGATCCTTGCTTTCTGGTGTTGCACAGTACAGCACGGTTGCTTTGTGAACATAGCAAAAGTGATGATACATCACTTCATGATGAAGCTTCAGCACAGTAAGTCTTTCATCTTCCACACCACGGTTGGGGGAACTATGCTATGTCATGCGCAGCCTTTTGGAGATTGCTACAGGAGGACACGGAGCTGAAGCCTCCCACAAACACCCATGAACCTGGAAATAGATCTTCCAGCCACAGAGACCACACAAACTGTAAGACAGTGTTTTAAGCTGTTAAATTATTGGGTGGCTGGTTATATTGCGGCAGGCAACTAATATCCTGTCCTATAATTTGTGCACTATCCTCTACCCTCATATTCAGAATGTGAAAGGGACTTCCCACAAATCAGACTCATGCTTGGATGCTGCAGATGACAGTTCCTGCACCTTTTCCTGGAGTTCCACTGTTGGGCTTGTCTTAGCCAAGAGCAAGATGGCTTCAGAACCTTTCAGAAGGGGTTTTAATTTCTTTGCATTTGTAAACTTGATCAGAAGCAGGTTCAGCACTTCTGAATATGTGTATTGGGTCCCCCAGAAACTGTATGGGCTTTCCTGTATTCTGTAGAATCCTAGGCAAGGTCTATGTGGATCAAACCCCAGAGGACAGCTTGTCCTAATCTTTCCTCACAACGTCAGTCTTCCCTCTTTTCCAGTTTAATACATCATTGGCATCCAGAGAATTCCTAGGGGATACCCTGAGCCACTGCTGCTGACCAGTGACCCTCACCCCCCCATCCCTACCCTAATTATCAGCTCTAGGGTAGGGCTGCTCAGGAACTGTGCAAACTCCTGTAATTTTCCACTCTAATGGGTAAAGGAAAAGCATAATTTGAGCATGTTTACCTAGAACTTTCTGAATTGACAGCAACCATTCTGAGCCCAGAAACCATTCTGAGTCCTTTATCCCATCTCCATAGCAACTTCCATTATTGTTCTAGGTAACCAAGAGACACTAAATTCTTAATAAGTATTTTTAAATGTAAAGTGGAATTTTACTACATTTATTTAAACCCCCTTCTAAACATTTCCCTCTACAGAAACAATCCCCAACCAGACCCTCTTTAGTGTAGGAATTTGTCACTACCAAATTTTAAGTCACCTGTGGTATCAAACACCCTGGGCACACAAAAGCCAAAAGAGGCGTTTTGGTTGGTTGGTTTTGTGTTTCTTTTTAAAGCAAAGCTATGAGTAGATAGTTTGATTCTCCTCTTGTCTTCCACATCCAGCCCTGAAGTCTTGAAGAGAGAGACCCACCAATCTGCCCTCCCTCTTACCTAGGAAACCTTTCCCCTCCCAGTTCACAAAACAGGCAACACTCAATATCAATTTGATGCTTTTTTTAAAATTAACTAAACTGCAGGTTTAAATCGGGTTTGCAAGCCCACGTTTTCCTTGGCTTTTCTTTAGGAGGAATAGAGTCCAGTGCTTACAAGTCTGGTTCAGGCTACCCCTCTCACCCCACCAGTCATCAAGCTTATTTGGCCCGAGGGTTGGTGGCTTTGGCTTTGGCCTTGGCTCCATCACCGTAGTGGTGCTTCAGGTAACGGCTTCCCTGGATGCTCTGCCCCAACACATTGGAGAAATGGCATGCCAACAGCAAGTAGTTTCGAGGCTGGACACGGTAGGCAAAGCGCATGAAAGCCATGGAGTAGAAGATGAGGGCTGTTGTCATGCGGCCACTGATGATGTCGGGAGGCGCTTTCATACCCTTAAAGGCGGTCAGTGGAAGACCCCAGTTGGCCACAGGACCCCAGAAGTGGGTGCTGGTTATATAATCCCGAAACTCCTTGGTCGTAATATAATCTCGCGTTTTCCGCATTAGCCCTACTAAGGCTGCCATGGTCGCTTCAGTCGGAGAAGTGCCAACTGCCAAGCTGCCAGCCAACAATTAAGCATGGAATGCGGACCTCGCAGAAAACCCTGATGCAGCAATGACCAGCGGCTTTGTGCTTTCATGCCTCTACCATAAAGCATACCAGTTCACGTGCTGCTGACGTGTTCAGCTGACGTGAGAGGCTTTTGGCAAGGAAAGAAGTGGCTTATGGCTGGCTGTAGACCATAATGCCTGTGCACATGCGCCCTTCTGTATGATGGCTGTGGGAGGAGGGGTTTTATTGTAGCCTGTTGCTCTCCCTACACAAAGACCCATTCAAAGGCAAGGAACTGAGGGCTCTCTAAGCAACCCAGTGCAGTGACAACGCAGCCGACTTCTCTTCAGTTACTTGTTTCATCCAGTTTGTAATTCTATGGCAATACAATTTCTCAAACATGCAGAAATTTAGTCTTTATTAATTTGAAGACTTAGTGTGCCACTTCACCCCTAGATATTTTATTATCTGTCTCTTAGGAACAATAGCCACAATACCATCAGCCACTCATAAATATTTGGGTCTATTATGTCACTGTTTACTGATGTCCAATACATATTTAAATGTTAGAGATTGAAGACTATCTGTGTTTTCTTCTATCTCATTCTTGTTAGAGAGGACAAACTCAAAATCCAGTCAAAATTCATATTTGATTTACTCTTGGTTAATCTTCTTTAATCTAGGATAGTTTCCTAGGCCCCTCTCTCTGTTGGTTTGTTT
>NC_045030.1:6896920-6903326 GCF_008632895.1 Mastomys coucha | reverse complement strand
GTTTGGTTTTTGTTTGTTTGTTTTGGTGTGGTGGGTGTTTTGTTTTTTTGTTTGTTTGGTTGGTTTTTATTCTTCTGTAACGTTGATATTATTGAAAAGTCCAACCCTTACTTTAGATTTGTGGATTTTTTTTATAACTCAGTTATGCAAAAAACCTTATATTTGTAAAACAAGCAAAGCAACACCAAGTTATACTGTGTCTTCAATGCATCACCAGGGAGACGCTTGGCGTGCCCTGCCCCTCAGTGCTGGGAAGCTGGGCACTTTTTCCCCTTCCTGAATGAAATAATCTTAGACATTTTGATAGTATATGGGTACCCTACTCTCCAACGGATTTCTATAACCGTTTTTTTCTAACAATATTTTTATTGATTATTTAGGAATTTCACATAATTTCTTATCACATTTGTTTCCCATTCCTCCCAGATCTGCCTTCCACCCCCAAAAAAATATGCACCAAGTCCAATTTGGGTTGCCCATATACTCACTGGAGCACAGTCAAACTCCTGGGGGCCAGTCCCTTAAAGAACACTGAGACCTTCTCCACCACCCTATCACCACCACCAGAACCACCAGAAACCATCAGCTATGAGGAGCTACAATTCAGCCTCCCGAGCACACTTTTTAAGAACCCTCTTCTCCGGGCGGTGGTGGCGCACGCCTTTAATCCCAGCACTTGGAAGGCAGAGGCAGGTGGATTTCTGAGTTTGAGGCTAGCCTGGTCTACAGAGTGAGTTCCAGGACAGCCAGGGCTACACAGAGAAACCCTGTATTCGGGGGGAAAACCCTCTTCAATGGCTTCCCATCTAGATCTTTTTGGTGTTTTGTTTGTTTGTTTGTTTGTTTGATTTGTTTTTTCTTTTTGCAAAGGGAGGGGTGGAGAGGAGTCACAAATATTTCTATGCCTTTCATTCTCAACTGTGAGTCTACAGTTATTGTTACCACTACAAAAGAAGCTTCCTTGTCCTTAACAGCCAGTAGCAACAGGGACCATGGACACCAGCATGGCCTCTGCTGACAGCATGGACCATGGACACTAGTTTGGCTCCTGGCCGTAGCATGGAGCACAGAACAGATCATGTCTACCAACATGGCCTCCAGCAGCAGCAGCACAGACCATGAAAGTCTTTCTAGGAGGTCACGACCCTGTCAACCCTACTTGCAACACCATGTTCCTGTGCTGCTATTGCAGATGCACTCCCAGATCCACGTCTCTTGACTACACACATCTCAGCCATCTTTCCTTCCAATTTCCTGAGTCCAGTTCCTAAAAGCATCTTCCCATAAGACCCACCTTTTTTAGTTGTTCTGGTGATGCTGTGGGCTCTGCAGACTCCACCTCAGCTTCCAAGTTGCCCTAGAAGCTTCTGTGGGTCTCTCATGTTCCCTACAGCTTCTCTGCAGTCCCTCCAGTACCAGTGGCCACCACCATCTTGAATCAAATCTCCATTACACATTTTTTGACATCTGTTAATGGAAATTCTTTTCTCGAAAGACTTATTGTATGCACATGTATATATGTGTATATGTGTGCCTATTGTGTACTGGGCCTACAGAGACCAGAAAAGAGTGATCACCTGAAGCTTGATTTATGGGTAGTTGTCAGCCACTAGACATGGGTGTCTGGGAACTGAACTCATGACCTCTGAAAGAGTGACAGGCACTCTTAACCACTAAGCCACCTCTCCAGTCCCACTGAAAATGACAAACTTAGAACTTATTTTCCTAGTGATTTTACTTTAATAAAAATAGCATATGCTGGGCTAGAGAGATGGCTCAGTGTTTAGGAGCACTTGCTCTTGCAGAGGACCAGGGTTCAGTTCCCAGCATCCTCATAGCTGCTTACAAACATCTGTGACTCTAGTCCCAAGGGATCTGAAGCCCTCTTGTGACCTTCAATGACAAGGTGTAAACATTTTGCATCTATATACATGCAAGCAAAATACTCATGCACATAAAATACATCTTTAAAAATAGCTATTGTTGAGAAGTAATTGGATATACATTAAAATACTAATATCTTCTGTGATGATTTACAAACAACCTTAAAAATTAATGCTATTTGTGCAATGTTGGGAGCACAAAGGTCCTTGTGCCCACAGACCTCCAGGAATATTAGGCACCTAGGATTGGCCTTTCAAAGGGAACAAAATAATAAGCTGTTTTCCCAGAAGGCTGGGAATTGGAGATGATAAATAGTCAATGATCTGCACTTTGAGTATCAATGTAATTATACCCCCTTATACACTGCAGGTTGTATTATACCAGGAAACTTTCCCCAAAATTATATTGTGTTTAAATATGCTGGCAATAAACTGACTGGCATCAAACTCTCTAGGAGTTTGACAAGTCAGCCTGAGTTTTCATCTTCACCTCTTCATGGTTCATTTCCCTGCCTACTGTGACACCTGAAGGCACCCCCCTCAGTGTATGTATACATCTCAGCTAGTTCATAAATACAGCTTAAATACACAGTAGAGCTAACAGTGATACATACACACTTGAAAGGCTTCAGTCAGGGTTCTAAAGGAACACAACTGATATGAATATATATAAAGGGTCTTTATTAGGCTGGCTTACAGGATGTGATCTGAATAGTGTAATATTGGTTATCTCATGATAGGTTGAGAATCTAATAGTAGTCATTTGGCCCATAGGGTTGGGTGTCTCAGCCTAGAGGATTCCTAGAGAGCTGCTGCTGTTTAATCTACATGGGAATCCTCAGGAAATTGGATTTAAATCAGCAGCAACAAGATAGCCAAGCTTGCCAGCAAGAGTGAGAGCAGATACTCCATGTCCTCCTTCCATGTCCTTTTCTGTGGGCTCCCACCTGAAGGTAGCCTGTCATGGGACTCAGTCAAAGCAGCATGACTACTGAGCTCACTATCATCCGTCAAAAGACAGTGATGGGAGAAAACAAGCAAATCAAAGAAAGGTTCCTAGCTTCGTCTTGAGGAATGTACATGCTCCTGAAGTCCTTGGTCACATGGCCTATTGAAGTTTACTTGACATGAAGGACCACAGGCCAACACAATTTTCTGGTGAGTCGCAGAGTATTCCATTTTTTTTTCCTTACAGGAAACTTGGACTGTTTACATTCTCAAGAAAGCAGAAGATACTCCCTCTTTCCCTCCTACTCCCTTTACTTATAGTCACATCAACCTCCCCGCTCTCCAGAACACACTATGACTGAGGATGGCCTTCAACTGCTGAGCCTTCTGCTTTCACCTCTTGAGAGGTGATATGACCTATCTGCTTGAAGAGTATTTCTTTTTAACTTGTTATTGATTCTTTGTGGATTTCACATCATGCACCCCAATCCCACTCATCCCCACTTCCCTTTGTATCTACCCTCCACCCTTACAACCTCCGCCCAAGGAAATAAAAAACTAAAATTAAAAAACAAAGCAAAACAAAACGAAAAATCCTTGTCATGGAAGCTGTACTGTGTCACTGTGTGCTCCACAGTTTACTCTTGTCCACACGATGTTACTCACAAATGTTCATTGCAATGAGTCACTGGTGTGGGTTTGAGGCCTCTGGCTTCTGTTCCACTACCAATATTGGTTCATCACTGAGACTCCTCTCAGATATCCTGTTGTCGTCCTGTGTCATGGAGCTCCTACAGCTTTGGATCTGTGGGACCTGACCTTTCATGCACTCCAGCAGTTCATCTATGAGGTAGATGTTGGGGTAAGCCAATTCAGAGGCCTGGATCTGGGCCTGGCTGGTAGCTGAAATTGGTCTATTGATTTTGATCTTGAAGATTCAGTTGAAGCTTGCAGTATAATGGAATCTCAGCTTCCTCAATGCGTACCTCTATGGTCTAATTATGTTCATACTGAAAAGTTCACGCCTTGAGTTGGACATGGTGGCACACACCTTTAATCCCAGCACTTGAGGCAGATGGAGCTCTGTGAATTTGAGGTCAATCAGGAATATACAGTTAGACTGTCTTTAAACTTCATTCATACCTTGGAACTTAACTCCCAAGGTGACAGACGTGGGGCCACTAAGACTGGTAATGCACGTTATAATCTAGCCCTTGGGAGGTAGAGACAGGAGGACTGGGTATTTAAAGGTCATCCTCAGATATTACATTTATCAGGATTCTCTGAAGCAGTCCCATTTGTGTCTGGATGATATCTGGAGTGTTGCTGGTCTTCATGTTAGAAGGCTGAAATAACTGGCTTCTGCTATCACTGACAGATGGTGGCAGTGTGGCAGTGGTGTCTGCAGCAGCCCTCAACACAAAAAGGCAAACAGACAAAAAGCCAAAGATTTTCTCTCAGAGCTCTTTATGTCAGGGCCACTAGAAGGTGCTGTTCGCATTCAGGGTGGGTCTTTTCCACTTCAATTAACCTAATCAAAATCGCTCAAAGGCCTGCCAGAGGCTTGTCTCATTGGTGGTTCTTGGAAGCAGAGAAACCCATCCAATGTTGAATTTCCCAAATGCCTAAATTTTGGACCTCCCAGCTTCCAGAACTGTGTGGACTATATTTCTGTTATTTATAAATTACTCAGTCTAAGTCACTTTATTATAGCATCTCAAACTGACTATGACAGCTATCTCGAAGGTGCTAATTTTTGGCAGGCACACAATGGAAGAGATGTTGTACCTCTAGGGTATTGTATTAGTATGCACATGGTGCCTGTGTGGCTCTTTATGATGCTACGGTTGTGGTTGCAAGTTTTCTCCCTGTAAAGTCAGGGTTTCCCCCCTTGGCAGTTAACAAGTAATTTGTGGGAAGATAGTTTGAGACCATGTAAACATCTCCTCATTAACTATTTAACCCTTGACTGCTAACATCCATTGATGAGTCTTACTAGAGTTAAGCATTAATTAAAACAATGTTTTATTTCTTGAGAGTTTGTCTCCTAATATAAAACACTAAGCATCAAAAATGTGTTTCATTACATTTATCCTAGAATACTGGCCAGTGCTGTTGCATTGTTTGTTTGTTTGTTTTTCCTTTTAATGTAACGATTTCTGAATTATGGCTCTATAGAAAAAAAATGGGATATTTAGGAGTTGAGTAATTTAGGAGCCATTTCTGGTTTTGCTATCTCTGGTGCTGATTTCCTTGGACTATTTGCTCATCATTTCTACCAATGGGAATAAATAGCGCTGTGCCTCATGAGGCTGGATGAATAAAACAATAGGCTGTTAGAGTGGCTCTGCTATTTTCAGTCACTGCTGAAAGCAATTTTTGAGCCATCTGTGGCCCTGATGCTAATCTCTCTCATTCTTTACTGTTTCTCTCATGTGTGTACAGTGGCCAAAGGAAGGCCAGGTGCTACTCTTGAATACACCAGGAACTACAAAGACAAGGATGTCAGTTTGGCATGCTGTGCCTCGGTTTGCCCAGTGACCCCTTGTCTCCTCACCTAGTCAGGGTCCCTCCGTGCAGTGAAATGGCAGAAGGGAGTCAGTTGTGCTCAGCCCCTGTGGAACCCAATGTTTCACACATACTGCTTTTGTCTTATGCACAGGTACACAGCCACCTGGTCCTCCTGTCATCTGTGAGGCCAGCAGAAGGTACAGTTTTCCTCCACATCCTCTCTGCTTAGTGCCCACTTTGGAGGTATTTTTTGCATGGGAGGCAGAATTTTCTGCTCACCAAATAGGGTCCCAGCTGGACCTTAAGACTGAAGTTGACCTGAGAGACTAACAAGAGAAAAGCATACAAATTTAATGAGAGTTACACGACCTACAAGGAGTTGGCAGGACCAGTGTGCTTTTGTATTAGGTTGAACAAAGACGGGCAATTGTAGAAAAGTCAATCAGCGGGAAGACAAGGGAAGGTGGTGGTTATTTTAACAAGGTCTGTGTGCACAGGATTCTCTCCACTAAAAATTGTCTCTCTTGCTACACCAATGGTGTCTTTATGTGGGAGAGTTCACCTGTATTCTGAAAAAAAAAATGAATCTGCTGTGTGTCACATGAAGTGAAGTGGCCTAAGTGGCACATTTTGGGATGGCATATGACTGCCACAGCAGTTGGCTAGTGCTTACTCCTACAACCTACTCTTTGCTCCAGAAATAAAAATTTAACCTTTCAGTAAAACAATCAACTACTATTTACATCTCAGAAAGATGTATATATAAAAACAGGATTTGGGGGCTAGAGGGATGGCTCAGCGGTTAAAGCACTGACTGCTCTTTCAGAGGTCCTGAGTTCAATTCCCAGCAACCACATGGTGGCTCACAGCCATCTGTAATGGGATCTGATGCTTTCTTCTGTTGTGTCTGAAGACAGCGATAGTGTACTCATATATAATCAATAGATCTTAAAAACAAGAAAACCAACAGAATTTTGACTTTAAAAAACTTTTTGTGGGCACTGGGGATGGAACCAAAGTCTTGCACTTGCTAAACAAACACTTTCAGCACTAAAACTTTTTAC
>NC_045030.1:6893281-6896048 GCF_008632895.1 Mastomys coucha | reverse complement strand
TAAAAAAAAAAAAAAGAAAGAAATTCCAGCATTCTGTTTTGGGGCAAAAATGCAAAGACTACTCAACAAGACCAGAGTCCAATGTGAGAGTTTTTTAAGCTCACTGGAAAGAAACAGTTCTCAAAGAGCAGCCCCAACTGCTTTCTGCAGGGAACTTTTAAACGCAAAGACTCTCTCCTTGTTGAAAACTGGGGGAAGTAGAACAAGCAAGCTGTTTAACTGAAACAAAAAGCAGCAGTTAGCTGGGACATCTTGACTTTACATTTCTGGAGCAGGGTTGGGTAATTTTTTAGGGACTTTCCCTAGGGGAGTCTTGAGAGGTGTCAGCTCTGGATCAGACCTAAGATGGCTATGACTGCGACAACATGGAGAAACTTTGGCCCTGTTACATACTCAGGACTCTGGGACAGGAGGATTCTGACTTTTAAGCCATCTTGGGCTATAGAGTGATACCTTATCTCAAAAGAAAAGAGTACAAAGAACTTCTGATATACATTTGGTTTAGACACCAGTGTCAGCTTGTATCAGGGAATGACCAAGGACTTAAGTCAGGGATTTATATGGGACAGAGTTGAAGGAGCTGGAGAAGTAATTGTGTCTGAAAGGCAATTTGGAAGATTAGAGGAAGCACCAGACAGTCAACCTGAGAAGCCAGAGTAGAGCCTAAAGACGAAGTCTTAGTCACTGTTTTATTAATATAAAGAGACACTGGGATCCTGGCAACTCTTATAAAGGAAAGTATTTAAGGGGGGCTTTAATTAGTTCATTATCATAGCAGGGATCATGATAGCAGGCATGGGACCAAAAAAGTAACTTGAAAGGTATATCCTGATCTGTAAGCCAAGAGAGAGACTGGGTCTGCCATGGGCTTTTAAATCTTAAAACTGACCCTCAGTGACACACTTCCTTGAACAAGGACACACCTCCTGTCTTAGGGTTTCTATTCCTGCATAAACATCATGACCAAGAAGCAAAGTTGGGTTTATTCAGCTTACACTTCCATACTGCTGTTCATCACCAAAGGAAGTCAGGACAGGAACTCACACAGGGCAGGAACCTGGAGGCAAGAGCTGATGCAGAGATCATAGATGAGTGCTGCTTACTGGCTTGCTTCCCTTGGTTTGCTCAGCCTGCTTTCTTATAGAATCCAGGACTACCAGCCCAGGGATGGCACCACCCACAATGGGCCCTTCCCCCTTGATCACTAATTGAGAAAATGCTCCACAGCTGGATTTCATGGAGGCATTTCCTCAACTGAAGCTCCCTTTCTGTGATAACTCCAGCTTGTGTCAAGTTGACACACAAAACCAGCCAGTACAGCTCCTAATTCTAATCCTTCTCAACTATTTCCACTCTCTAATGATTAAGCATTCAAATATATGAGCCTATGAAGGCCATTCACAAAGGCCATGGGAGACTAGTGCGCTGCTGGCTGGAAATAGTCACAATCAGGAAGAAGAGCTGGATATAGTGTGAAGAATGCAAACAAACTGGAAGCTGCCTCACTCACCCCTGCCTGTATCTTCTGTTACCTTTAACTATGGCTACTGTAACAGATCTGGTAGAAATAACTATAAAGAGACACTTTTGCTTTCAGACTATTAAAACACTGGAACCCAAGAAACTGGAATTTCCACCAGGAGTCTCACAATCGGATAAGAAAAGTCTAGGCTAGCCAGAGAGATTTGTCTCCCTAGTAAAGAGATTTTACAGCCTTCCAGAGACAATGATGGATCAGTGGTGGCTAGTACCACATCTTGACTGGTAAAGGTTGTGTATGTGTATTCAAGCCCTGGCTTTGTATTTAAATTTTAATCTCACTTTGAGACCCCCATAATGGTCTGGAGGGGGTCAGCAGATCTCTTGGTTCTGTTCACAGCATAGCCATGTTGAATAAATTTCCCTTTTCTAGTTTTTCCTATTAATTTGACTTCTGGAGGATGAGGGACCAAACCTGGCTTCTCAGAGTTTAGACTGTGTATGAGTCTAATTGGTTTACTAAAGATGGGTAGCCAAACTTGGCTTCTTGGAGCTCAGAGTGTGCTCCCAAGTTTTTTAGATCTACTTTCTTCCAGCATTACAAATCTTTCACAGTGATCTCTACAAACATGAGGACTCTGAGAAACACCCTTTCTAGCTTACCTAAGTCAGTCTAGAACAAACCATGACAATTCATTTAAGCAGCTTTTCATGATGTGTGTGTGCACATGTAACTATAGATGTGTGTATCAATGTGTGCATATACATGTGCATGTGTTCCACACCTATATTATTATCCTCTGTGGGTCTTTGAGTGGAAGTAGGGTCCTTCTGCTTGACTTCTTAATCCTTCCGTGCTGGATTCCTTAAACAAAGATGGCATCTACTATGACCATTGTTCTGTTTAGGAAGTATAACATGGATACAATCTTTAGCATTGTCAACTGTCCCAGCAATATGCTTTATGGCATTTATTTCTTCAGTATACAATCTAGTCGTGTGTTAGACAGAGAGTTTAGCCCCCTGAATCTAGAACAGTTCCTTGCATTTGTTTTCTTTTATATTTCATGCCATTAGGTATTTTGTTTTATTTTTGTTTTGTTTTGTTTTGTTTTGTTTTGAGATGCCATTTCTCTGGGCAACAGAGGTCTTGCTGTCCTGGAACTCACTTTGTAGGCCAGGCTGGCCTCAAACTCACAAAGATCCATCTGACTCTGCCTCCAGTGTCTGGATTAACAGCACCCCCAGCAGCCATTGGGGTTTTTTTTTGTTTTGTTTTGCTTTGTTT
>NC_045030.1:6892443-6892995 GCF_008632895.1 Mastomys coucha | reverse complement strand
GGGGCAGTAGTGGAGAGAGAGGAGGGAGGGGGAGAGAGAGCCAGAAGGCAACTTTTGATCACCGGGTCAGGAACTGTCCAGCAGCTAGATACTTTCAAACTGGAAGCATTCTGCTCCTTACCATAGGGCTAGCGTTCATCAGTAACTTTGTCCAAATCAATGCTCTCATGAACTGCCTTTCAACTCGACCAATACCTCCATGTACAATCCAGCAAGCATTTATTTAACCTATTTATCATCAGTATAGAATCAGAGAGTCTCAGTTTATCCACTGGGTTATGATGTTGCACTAGCCTCCTAATTTTAATGCACAAACTGGCCCAGCATTGGACAGTATGTCCCCCTGAGGTTATCTACTCTCAAAGTGCAATTCCTCCCCTTATTTACTCTATTCTGTCCACTTTCACACCTTATATGAACTAACTCAGGTATTTGAGTTAGTTTTGTTTTCTGCTTTTTTACTTCCTGGTTTGTTGGGGGGAGGGGCGTTGTTCTTTTACCCCATTCCCCCAACACACACACACACACACTCTTTTTTTTTTTTTTTTTTTT
>NC_045030.1:6892268-6892390 GCF_008632895.1 Mastomys coucha | reverse complement strand
TTTGCACCAGGGCATGTCTTTAATCGTAGAACTTGAGAAGCAGAGGTAGGTGGAACTCTGTGAATTAGAGGCTAGCCTAGTCTACATTGTGAGTTCTAGACCAGTCAGGGATGCAGACTAAA
>NC_045030.1:6891848-6892258 GCF_008632895.1 Mastomys coucha | reverse complement strand
CTGGGATTAAAGGCATGCGCCACCACTGCCTAGCCGCCATTGGTGTTTTTGAAGAATACAGTTGCCTCACAAAATGTTTCTTCATTGGGTTTTGTCTGGTGTTTCATCAACATTACATTTAGATTGTATGGTTCCCTTCAAAATACTGTCCCCAGAGCCCTGTGTCCCCTGTGTCCCCAGAGCACCACATATAGAAAGAAGCACAGCTTGTCTCTCTTCCAGGATGTGCCTTTTCAAAATTATAGTTATTTATTTGGTGGAGGAGCACAGGCCACGATCAGATAGCAACTTACAGGAGTCAGTTCATTCTTTCTGCAGTATGGTTCCAGGAATCAAATTGGCAACAAGTGCCTTTACCCACTGGACCATCTCACCACCCCCCCAGAAGGCACCTTTTCCCTCCCCCCCCC
>NC_045030.1:6878332-6891009 GCF_008632895.1 Mastomys coucha | reverse complement strand
CTACTCCAACTGGGCCACACCTCCTAATCATTTCAAATAGTTTATCAACTAGAGATTAAGCCCTTGGGGGGGCATTTTCCTTCAAACCACCAGAGAGAGACAGAGTTATATGAAGCCCAAACTGGCCTCAAACTCTTAGAACTAGTTTCTTTTCTGATGTTGTTATAAACACAATGACCAAAAGTGACTTATAGAAGGAAAAATGTATTTGGGCTTATAATTCCAAGTGGATATGAGTCCATCACTGTGGGGAGGCATGGCAACAGGCAGGCATGGCAGCCAGAGCAAGAAACTAAGAAATCACATCCTCAAGTGAAAGCATGATGCAGAGATAGTGAACCAGAAGTGAGGTGGGGCCATGTAATCTCAAAATCTGCCCAAAGGAGTGTATTTCCTCTAGCAGGGCCATACCACCTGAACCTCCCCAAACAGTGCCACTGAGGACCAAGTATCCAAATGCCTGAGCTTATGAGGTATCTCATTCAAACATGACATTCTACTCCTTGGAGCATATAAGCTTACCACATAATGAGGCAAAAATGCATTTACTCCAACTTCAAAAGTCCCCATAATCTTTCACAGTCTCAATACTGTTTAAAAAGTCCAAGGTCTCTTTTGGAACTCAAGGCAATCTCTTAACTATAGCAAATTACATACTTCCAACATAAATGGCAGAGAAGATATAATTCCAAAAGAGAGGAATTGGTGAATGGCATTGTGAGGAAATACTGAACCAAAATAAGACTGAAACCCAGCAAGGCAAACACCAAATCGTGTAGCCCCATGTCAAGTAGCAAAAGACTTAAGTGACTTCACCCCTCCAGCTTTGTTGCCTACAGAATACATCTCTCTATTGAGCTGGTTCCACTTCCTATATGCAATTCTCTTTGGCAGAGGTCTCACAGCTCTGGCTTCTCCAGCATCTTGGGTGTCTATTACAATCCAGGTGCAGGCATATATTTTGTACTGCCTACTTTAATAAGGGTTCAACCTCCCCTCTAGCCCACCACCTACCAGAGGTACTGAAAAAGGTTATTAAGATACAGGGGAAGTGGACCTATTTAGAAATAGTTCTTTGGGGGTGGCTCCAATTTTTGTTATTCTCAGTCCAGGCCAGTAGCAAACATGAAACACAAATCAGCAGCTGCATCCCCGTCTACTCGGCAGACACCACACACAAATCAGCAAGGGTAATTCAATCTAGAAGAAACTGAGAGGCTTGCCAGCTGGCGCATCTTGGGAAGCACAAGAAGCCGAGGGAACACAGGAGAAGTCCGTTGGCAAGTTTCTCTCTATGAAGTCACCACAAGTGAAGCTCAGGAACACAGTGTAAGGCAAACCAATACATGAATGTCATCAGCAAAGACTAGCAAGGTGGAGCAAGGCAAACCAATGCTTGAACCACCACTGTCTGTGGGGTTATATTTATATTCTTTCTAAACACCATGTATCCTTTCATATGTTTGCTATAGCAAACATCCTTTCACCTGTGTCTGCTTCAGGAAAACATTCTCTCATGTGTCTGCTTTAGCAAAACATCATCTAACGTAACTGACTTTCCAAAGAAACCAGGTTTCCACTTTATCCTTATTTCACTTTCACAGCTTCATTGAATGGTTTCTCAAGACCTCCCCACCCATGGATGGCTTCAATGACCCTCTGAAACCAAAGAGAAAGAACACATGGCCCCTACACTCTTGCATTCCTCATGACTCCAAAGGCAGCAGCATAGGATGGACCCTGATCTCCTGAGATCACATTAGCAACACCTCTTCTTTTATTTTGTTGGCTTTCACAAGGTGGAAGCTTAGCTGTGTGAGGTATTGCCCTGAAGGCACTCTAGCCCCCTTTCCAGTGGAAAGCTGGCCGTATCTCTTTAACTGTGTGGGTCCCCTGAACATTTAGAGCCTTCTCTTCCAGCACTTGCTTTGGTTCTAGCATTAAGCTTCCTAGTGGTTTTTTCCCTCCCCAGTTTATACATTTTGTATTTCTTTCTGCCTCATTTGTTCCTTTTCATTGTAGACCAGCATAAATGTTATCAATACTAACCACACCACAGATTCAATATTATGATGTCTTGAAATTTCCTCCACCAAAGAAATTAGTCCATTAGCCTTAGGCAGATTCTTAAGATAATGGTAGAGGGTAGCTAGATTATTTGCTAAGATATCTCTACTTCAGTAGCCATTAAAGTACTTACTTGTACTGTCTTTCAGGCTCTCAGTTATATGCATAGTGATATATTTTCTGAAATCTCTTGTCTTCAGAGACTGAACTTTTTCCAGACCTTGCAGTTAAAAATATGCCTTGAGATCATTTAAGACAATGCTTAATACTTAATACTTAACCTGCTCTCCTTCTGTGTACTTAGCCTATTTAAGTGTAACCTGCCTTTAGGAACAATGTGACCAATTTGACTATACCTTGGATTTTCCATGCTTTTACAGCCTAAGCTAAATACTGTCAGGTGCAGCACACTCGGTGCTGCTGCTGCTGCTGCTGCTGCTGCTGTGCCGCCCCAGGGCCAGGTCCCACTGGTCACTGTGAGACACCTCTACATAGGGCACTGGGTACCAGGTGGACGGGGACAAAAGGGGGGAGGGTAGAATGACCTATACCCAGCCAGAGTTTCTGTGGTCTGGGCAATGCAAGTATAGATGTTGGCCTGCACACTCCGCTCTGCCAGGGGTGGGGGTGGGGGTGGGGTGGCGTGTCTGGGTCCCAGTCCACAGAGATCAGAGATAACGAGACAGCTGCAAGGGGTCCCTTGGCCTCTCAAAAGCCAGGGACGTAGGTTCCTGCCTCTGGACATTGCAGGCAACACTGGATGTCACGGAGAGGCTGAGAACGAGGGGAGAAGAGGGTGGGGAAAGAAGCAGCAGCACAGCTGTCCTGTGCTAGTGTGGGGCAGGAAGAGTCGCTGGTCACCCAGACCAGCTGGGGCTGCATTAGTTAAAAGGAGGCAATGCATAATCTTAAGATGTTTTATTGTAGGAGAAAGAGAGAGAAGATAGGGATAAAAAGGCTGGCGATGGCCACGTGTCATGTGGAGAGAGAGAGAGAAAGAAGAAGTTAGAGGAGAAGGGGAGAAGAAGAGAAGAAGGGAAGAAAGGAAAAGGGGAGGAGAGGAAGGGACTAAGAAGAGAGAGAGGGCAAGAGAGAGGGGAGGGGGCAAACTGCCCCTTTTACGGTGGGGCTGGGCTTTCTGTGGGACTAGGCTACCTGTCTGTGGGGTGGGACATACCTGGCTGTGGTCATATGACTGGGGGTAGGGTCCAGCTAGAATGCTGGGAGCTTGGGGCACTGTTTATGTGATAGTGCAGTGATAGTGTAGCCCTGCAGAGGGCTGTGGGGAGCTGTGACTGAAACAGGAGCCAGGGACCCAGGAGGTATGGCCAAACCCCTTCAGTCCCATGCAGGCAGAAATTGGCACCCACTAGGTCTCTGGAGTTCCAGACCTGTACTCAACCAGGACCAGGTTGCCTGAACAGACCACTGCCCCACAAAATACATAACTTTCATTTTAAATTATGTAGTTTTATGCTCCTGATCCAGAATGCTGTCTCTGTGTATTTGTATGTTGTAGTAATTGTTTTCTGAAAGCAACCTTAAACAAAAACAATATTCTCTATAAATTTTGGAAGCAATATGTGGATATAGGTTAATTACATTTATGTGGTTTGGCATGTAATTCTGGGTCGGGGAAGTCAGTAAAGTGACTTCTTCCATTGTAAAGCTGTTACAGATATCTGCACAGAATCCCTCATTCATTCTCCAACTCATGTTTTCTACACTGTTCCACAAATACAGAGCAAAAACTATGTTAAAGACACACACAGGCTCAATATACATATAGGCACAACACACAGACAGATCAGACAGGCAACAGGGACAGACAGATTAAGACATATACAATAGACACACTATAGACAGGCCAGTAACCACAAACTACAGACAGACAAAAGACACAGGGAGAGAAGTAGAAAATTCAAATTTGGGGTCACTCTAGATTTAAGCAGATCAAGAGGCAGTGGCCTTTTTAAAAATTCCTTAATATGACATTGACACATTTTGGTGCCCCCTCTGGAACTTCTTTAATATATTAACTAAAGCAAAGATGGCCCCCTAAGTTCTGCTTACAGCCTTCAACTAGAGACCAGAGTTCCACAGTCTTCCATATAAAAAACATCCTGAAGAAAATGGACATATTTTCATGCATTTGTGGGTTCCATGTCCCTACAAAAGTTATTTTGAGGTTATGTCAATGTAACTTCTTTTTGGGCATTGGGTCACCATGGTGTAATTGACCAAGATAAAGACATTCTTGACCATTATGTGATGGGAAGAATTTCTTTTCTGGTCTAGTCTATTTGGAGTTCTGTAGGCTTCTTGTATGTTCATAGGCATCTCTTTCTTTAGGTTAGGGAAGTTTTCTTCCATAATTTTGTTGAAGATATTTACTGGCCCATTACCTTGGGAGTCTTCACTCTCTTCTATACCTATTATCCTTAGGTTTGGTCTTCTCATTGTGTCCTGGATTTCCTGGATGTTTTGGGTTAGGATCTTTTTGCTTTTTGCATTTTCTTTGACTGTTGTGTCAATGTTTTCTATGGTATCTTCTGCCCCTGAGATTCTCTCTTCTATCTTTTGTATTCTGTTGGTGATGCTTGCATCTATGACTCCTGATCTCTTTCCTAGGATTTCTATCTCCAGAGTTGTCTCTCTTTGTGATTTCTTAACTGTTTCTACTTCCATTTTTAGGTTCTGGATGGTTTTACTCAATTCCTTCACCTGTTTGGTTGTGTTTTCCTGTAATTGTGTAAGGGATTTTTGTGTTTCCTCTTTAAGGGCTTCTAGCTGTTTACCTGTATTCTCCTGTAGTTCTTTGAGGGAGTTATTTATGTCCTTCTTAAAGTCCTCTAACATCATCATGAGATGTGATTTTAAATCAGAGTCTTGCTTCTCCAGTGTGTTGGGATATCCAGGACTTGCTATGGTGGGAGAACTGGGTTCTGATGATGCCAAGTTGCCTTGGTTCCTGTTGCTTATGTTCTTGCATTTGCCCCTCGACATCTGTTTATCTCTGGTGTTAGGTAGTCTTGCTGTCTCTGACTGTGGCTTGTCCCTCCTGTAACCCTGTGTGTCAGTACTCCTGGGAGACCAGCTCTCTCCTGGAGAAATTTGGGTATGGAGAGCTGTGGCACAGGGGCAGCTCTGGGGCGCATATGGAAACGGAAAGGATCCTGTCTCAGGCTATTCCTTGGTTCCTGTGTCCTTAGGGCTCTGGGCAGGTCCCTCTTGGGCCTGGAATTTGAGCAGAAGTGATCTCACCTGTGCTCTCAGTGTGTCAGCACTCCTGGGAGACCTGCTCTCTCCCAGGAGGATCTGGGTGCAGAGAGCTGTGGCATAGGGTCAGCTCCAGGCACAGATGGAAACTAGAAGCGACAAAGTCATTCTTAAGTAGGATAAAACTGAAATTCGATGGCAGCTGTTCTCTTAAAGAATTCTGCTTTAAGCCTATACTATAGAAATGCTGCCTGAGTCTCCAGCATTTTTCCCTGTCTTAATAATCTATGCAAGAACTATAAATTCTTCAAAGAAAATGTATGGGCATGTAGAATCCTAAGTACTAGAGACTTTTTTCATATGCTCAAGGCTGTACTTATTATCTATCTATCTATCTATCTATCTATCTATCTATCTATCTATCTATCTATCTATTTACAGTGCTGTGGCGCAAACCTACAGTCTTGAACATGCTGGGGAACTACTCTACCACTGAGCCACATCTTTTCATTTTAAGTATATTTCAGTTCAGTGGTTTAAAACACTGGCTGCTCTTGCAGAGGGACCCCTTTGCTTCCCAGCATCCATGTGGCAGTTCATGATCATCTGTAACTTCAGTTCCAAGGGGGAATCCCATATCCTCTTCTGGCCTTTGTGGCACTGCACAAATGTGGTATATAGAGGTACATTAAGGCAAAACACCCGTATGCAGAAAAAAAAATGCCTCAAAAACATTTCAGTTGAAATCTTTTTCATACACGTTAGGCTAGTTAGAAAAATTTTTGGCTTGCCTTTTCCTGACATCTCTTGATAATACTGTTCTACTTTTTCAATCTGAGTCTCAAGCCAACCAAATTTGCTTATTTATGAACATAATGTGACCATTTGTCTGGATGTGTGTGTGTACTACGATGAAATGCCTCACTCATACTAAGAATCATGTGCCACCAAGGCACACTCCTAACTCTTGCCTAGAGTTTGTCTTTAAAGTCTAAATTTTGGGGTGTAAATGGACTTGCAAGCCTGACAACTTGAGTTAGATCCCAGTGTATACAGAGAAACACTGTCTATAATAATAATGATAATGATAATAATAATGATGATTATGTTAATAATAAAGTATAAGTACAATAAGTATAAAATAAAGAAAAAAGTGTATCAAAGGATGTCTCACAGTTAATTGATACAGGTCAGTTCTCTAGGTCCCTCAAGGGCCCTTTTGAGATGTAATTCTCTTATTTCTAGAAACTTTTCTCGAATTAGTCTCTGGAAATTAGCTCCCTTCTGTTATACCTCTTCAGGGACTTCAATGATACCCATGTTGGTGATTTTGTGCAGTTTCCGTTTCCATCGCCTCTTTACTTATCTGTGTCTAGTTTCTTCTCTTATTCCCACTCTATTCAACATTCTTTCTTAAATTAAAATTAAAATCTCTTCTTAGTGAATGGCTTCTGATTTATTCATTGCAGAGGTAATTGTTTACTTTCTTTCCTGAGTTCAACCAAACTCTCATGCAGTTCTCCCCACATGCCCCTCCCCTTTTTTGTCTGTTTCTGTTCTTAGCTTTTAATTTTCAATTTAAAAATTTTTTAAAGGGCCAGGCATAGTGGAGCATGCCTTTAATCCCAGCATATGGGAAGGTGGAAGCAGGCAGATCTCTATGAGTCTTAGGCCACCTTGGTCTACACAATAAGTTCCAGGCTAGCCAATGAATTGTCTCATATAGTGAGACACTGTCTTTTTTTTTTTTTTGAGATTTTAAAAATATTTTATTTGTATTAGTGTATCTGTGTGCCCTGTGAGTGTGGGTGCTCTTGCAGGCCAGCAGAAGGTGTTGGATCCCCTGGGACTATTTTTACAGACTGTTGTGAACTGCTATATAGGTGCTCAGATTTGAACGTGTGCTGCCTGGCAGAGCAGCCCCATCCTCCCAGTATGGATGAACTAAACTCAGGTCTTTTGGAAGGGCAGCAAACACATTTATGGGGCCATCTCTCTATCTCAACAAATTATTTGTGTGTGTGTGTGTGTGTGTGTGTGTGTGTGTGTGTGTGTGTGTGTCCTCAGCGACTAGAGGAGGGAATTAGGTCTCCTGAAGATGAATTTACAATTACAAGCTACTTGATGTGGGTGCTGGGAACCAAACCTTCTGAAATATTAGCAAGCATCCCTAACTGCATCTCTTCAGCCTTATCATTTTTAAATATTATAAAAAAAATCTAGAGAGTATTTAATTTAGATTGTTTTTGCTAGTTTTCTGCCTCGTGGTTGACTTTTATGAAGACAGTTCTCAGCCACTTCTTCACTGTTTGTACTTGTTTGGGGTTTGCTTGTTTGTTTTGTGACAGGATCTCACTGTGTAGCTCTGGCTGGCCTAGAATATAAAACATAGACTAGGCCTGGCTTTGAATGTGCAGTAATCCTGCCTTTGCCTTCCAAGTGCTGGCATTACAGATGTGCACTGTCATACCAGACATGTTCTCCTTTTTAATCATTTATTAGTGTGTGGATGGGGATGAAGGGAAGGTAGGTATGTGCTCCAGTCATGAGCGAAGTCAGAGGACAACTTGTACAGTCAGTTTCCCCCTTCTACCTTTACATGAATCCCAGGGATTGAACTCAAGTCACAAGGTTTCCCCGCTTTCCCCACTGAGCCATCTTGACAGCCCTACTGCTTTTCTTCCTGATGTAGCAAAACATGGGTTTCACCTCCCTGATTCTCTTGCCTTCTGTGAACAGCTTCTAGTTGAGTAGGTTGCGTGTTCTTCTCAAGGAGACAGACTTCCTGTGAGATGAGGTGACAGGAGAACAGGACAGGCTGGAGATAAACTGGGACAGTCCTTGGACACTCTCTGGTAAAAGACCAGTATTTTTTAATTTACATTTTATTTTGTGCATATGGGTGTTTTGTCTGTATACCACATGAGTGCCCAGTGCCCATGGAGGTCAGAAGACCCAGTGCTCCCAACTGCTGTGCCATTTCTCTAGCCCTAAGGACCAATTGTTTTATTTTTAATTTGAAATCCAAGGTGGACCAATAGATATTTTGGTAAAATACAATAAAATTGATTACTTTGCTACAATCTAAAAAATGACATAAAATATAAGCTCAATTATTTTCTTATACTTAAAGAGATAGTGTTGCATTTTAAATAAACGTTAATTAGAAGAAACATAAAAACCTGTGGCTTTGAAAGGGAATAAAGCTACTTGAAAGAGTAGGGCAGTGGTGGCACACTCCTTTAATCCTAGCACTTGGGAGGCAGAGGCAGGCAGATTTCTGAGTTTGAGGCCAGCCTGGTCTACAGAGTGAGTTCCAGGACAGCCAGGGCTACACAGAGAAACCCTGTCTCAAAAAAAAAAAAAACTAAAAAAGTGTGATTGAAAGATGATCAGTGGGGCTGGAGAGATAGCATGAGAGTCTGAGTTTGAGCCATAGAACTCACAGAAAGCCAGATGTCAGAAGCAGAGACAGGTGGATCTCTGGGATTTGCTAGTTAGCTAGCTTAGGTCAGTCACAAGCTCCACACCAACGAGAGACCCTGTCTCAAAAAACAAAGATGGAAGACACTAGAGGAAAGAGTGTTGACTTCTAGAGCATACACACACACCCTACACATACAATTAAACAGGAGTCAAAGTAATTTCACCATATTAAATGCCTGTATGCTCACTGTGAACAAAACCAGTGTATAGCATTAAACTTTTTATACTGGCAATTATTAAGCTTGTTGATTTTTAACATAAAGGGCTGAATTGTTAACAGTTGTACATGCAGATAATGATGTGATAAATAATCTATGTTTTGTCTTAATAATTTACTTACTTTTTCAGACAGTCTGGCTATGTGTTCCTGGTTGACTTGCTACCCACTGTATATCCCAGGCTGGTCTCAAACTTACAACTATAGTCCTGCCTTAGCCACCCAAGTGCTGGGATTACATATGTGCACCCCCATGCCCTGCAGTAGTTATACAGCTAACAGCAATGAAAAAAGAGGTATTTTAATGTAATCCATCCTGTTGACTATACTCATTTGAAATACTCATCCAAGATACAATTTCATCCCTCTGTCTTCAAACATATACCCAGCAATTTATGATGTTGATACTGGAGTTAAAAAAACAAGGGATATAGCTCATCTCCAATGTCTTAGAATTTCATTGCTGTGAAGAGACATCATGACCAAGGCAGCTTTTATAAAGGAAAGCATTTAATTAGGGCTGGCTTACAGTTTCAGAGGTTCGGTCCATTATCATCATGGCAGAAAGCAAGGAAGCATGTAGGCACGCATGGTGCGGGAGGAGCCAAGAGTTCTACATCTTCATCTGAAGACAGCAGAGAGAGAGTCCCTTGCATATTGGGTGGAGCTTGAGCACTAGGAGTCCTTAAAGTCTACCTACACAGTGACATACTTCCTCCAACAGAGCCATGCCTATTCCAACAAGGCCACACCTGGTAATAGTGCCACTTCCCATGGGACAAGCATATGGAAGGAAATACATGAGTCTATAGGGGGCAAACCTATTTAAACCACCCCACCCAGTAAAACACATATTCATATGTTTTTGAACACATATATGCATTCTCTCTCTCTCTCCCTCCCTCCCTCCTTCTCTCTTCCCTCCCTTTCCCTTTCCTCCTCCTATTCTCATCCCCTCACAGTTGGAGTTAAGCAAGTTGCCTTGGCACACAGCTGTAATCCTAGCATTCAGAAGATGATGGTAGAAGGGTCATAGATTTGATACTAGCTTGGGCTAAAAGGTGAGTTTCAGGACAGCCTAGACTATATATAGACCATGCCTCAAAGGGTGTAAGTGGTACATGCCTTTAATCCCAGCATTCAGGAGGCAGAGGCAGAAGGGACAATCTCTGTGAGTCCAAGGACAGCCTGATCTACAAAGCAAGCTCCATGACAACCAGAACTACGTAGAGAGACTCAGTCTCAAAACAAAACAAAAGTTAGAGTTAAATATAAATTCTGGATTTTATGTAATTGTGGGAATAGTTGGCAAATTGCCTTTAACTTAACTCATTTACCTTTATAATATGGTTTCATTGTGTGTGACCAGGTTATATAAGCTCATTCTGTATATGAATCACTGTGCAAGCTTTACAACAACCAAACTCGTTCAACAAGTCTATTGTTTTGCTTGGCAATCATAGAATGTCAAAATGTCAAATGTTCATAGTGCAAGTGGTGGCACATACCTGCAATCCTGGCATTGGGAGCCTGACACGGGAGACCAGTTTGAAGACAGCCTAGATTACATGGCAAGTTTCAGACCAGCATGGGCTACATCATGAGATCCTGACTCAAACAAACTTCTCCCATCTCAGTACTAACGAGGCCCAACCCTGCTTAGCTTTGCAGATTAGAGATCAGGGATATTCAGGGTAGTGTGTATGTCCACAACTTCTCAACACTAACTCCATTATTCCACTATTTTTTTTTAACTTACCCGCTGTGCCAGCCCATTTTGAGTAGGCTCCTCATCTAGAAGTCACCTCTGTCTTCAGGGATAGAGATGTGTCAGTGACAAGAGAACTAGCAGAAGTGTCAGTTGAGTTTAAAGAGAACAAAAGAGTTGCAGACAAAAAAGCTGTAAAACAGAAATGTAACCTTGTCTCTTAAAGCAACACAAATGTGCCTCCCTACCTCCTCATTTTGCGTGTAAGGTTCATTTCCAACTGATAACACTTTTGCTCTTTTAGCCCCCCTCAATCCCCAAGTCTTTCTCCCCAAGATATGCCTATGGTTAACTTGAAAAATCAGTTCATACCCAGGTAAAAAAAGAAGCCAAAAACCCACACTGGGAAAAAGACAGCATCTTTAACAAAAGATGCTGGTCAAACTGGATGTCTGCATGTAGATGAATGCAAATAGATCCATACTTATCTCATTCACAAAACTCAAGTCCGAATGGATCAAAGGCCTCAACCTAAATCCAGGTACACTGAACCTGATACAAGAGAAAGTGGGGACTAGTCTTGAACTCATTGGTACAGGAGACAAAGACCCTGGTGAGATGTGGTGATCTCATTTCAAATACCACCACCACCTAACAGTCTTGTTATATAGCACAGGCTGGCCTTGAACCTTATAATTGTTGGTTGATTAAATCCAAATTACAGAAAGTAACTGAAAAGACAACTTCCTGAGCAGAACAATGATAGTGTAGTCACCGAGATCAAAAACTAACAAATGGAACCTCATGAAACTGAAAAGCTTCTGTATGGCAAAAAACACTATCATTCAGACAAAGTGGCAGGCTATAGAATGGGAAAAGATCTCTACTAATTATACAATCAGTAGAGGGTTAGTATCAAAAACATATAAGGAAGCCGGGCAGTGGTGACGCAGGCCTTTAATCCCAGCACTTTGGAGGCAGAGGCAGGCAGATTTCTGAGTTCCAGCACAGCCAGGGCTATCTTGAAAAACCAAATAAGGAATGAAAAAATAAATTGGACATCAAGAATACAGTAACCCAATTAAATAGTGGTGTACAGACCTAAGCAGTGGGTTTTCAAAAGAAGAAACTCAAATGGTTGAGAAACAAATATTCAACATCCTTAGCCATCAGGAAAATGTAAATCAATACAACTTTGGGATTCTAGCTTACACCTGTCAGAATGGCCACAGCTCATGCTAGGGAGGATATAGAGTAAGGGGAACACTCATCCATTGCTGGTGGAAGTACACATTTGAACAGCCACTGTGGAAATCAGTGTGGTGGTTCCCCAGAAAGATGGAAGTTACCTCAAGATCTAGTTGTACCACTCTTGGGCATATGCCAAGACTCTACATCCTACTAGAGACACATGCTCATCCATGTTCATTGCTGCCCTATTCATAATAGGCAGAAACTGGAAACAACCTTGATGTACATGATTGATAACTGAATAATGAAATAATGAAAATGTGGTACATTTATACAGCTATTTTAAAAATTATGAAAATTTCAGGTAAGTAGGTGGAACTAGAAAAATCCATCTTGAGTAAGGTAATTGGATCCAAAAGAGACAAATACTGTATGTTTTCCCTTATATGTGGATGTTAGTTAGCTCTTATACCTTCAAAAGGCATGCTACAATCCATGTAACCACTGAGGTTAGGTACAGAGTAAGGGACTCGGGGAGATAAGAGCTCCCAAAGAGTGAGAAATAGAATATATAGTTATAAAGAGATGGGGGAGACAAGCATGGGAGGATAGTAGACAAAAAGTCTACACAAATACCATTGTTTGTTTTGTGTTGGCCATCTACTGCTGAGCATGGGGACTATCCTTAAGTGTGGTAAATATATCCAGTATGTTATGGTTTCTGACTTTGTGTTTTTATGGGCTTTGCTTTCAGGTATATATATGCCTGTGTATTCCGTGTGTGTGTGT
>NC_045030.1:6875388-6878172 GCF_008632895.1 Mastomys coucha | reverse complement strand
GTTTTAAATTCTGGATTTTTTTCCTGATTCTTTTCCAAAGAGGGGACTATGATTAGAATATAGTATATGAAAAAATTTTCTTTCAATAAAAATTCAGACCATAAAGATATGTAGTACCAGAAAGTAATGCTTAAAATATGATGATCAGGGGGAGGAGGTATGGGATGTGGAACAGTTGGAGGGTGGACGAGGGGGGGAATAAAATCTGGAGTATAAAAAAAATTAATCAATTAATTAATTAATTAAAAATATGATAAACAGAAGGACACAAGGGCCATTAGAGGGGCCCTGATGGTCTATAATCTTACATAGATGAATAACAAAATAAGTGTTGGAAATAACTCCAATGAAGAGACTAAAACAGATTTCCTGAGAACATACCATTATGAAGACTGAAATTAGCTAATGGAGAAAGTTCTTTTTTATACAATTAAAATGAATATATGGAAAATGGTGGAAACTTGGAAAACATCATAGAAGTGTTAGGCAGCAATCAGTGATGGATGCTGATGTTCCAGTGACCAGCCAAAGGTAGGATTCTTTTTGTTTTGTTTTGTTTTTGTTTTTCGAAACAGAGTTTCTCCGTATAGCCCTGGCTATCCTGGAACTCACTCTGTAGACCAGGCTGGCCTCAAACTCAGAAATCTGCCTGCCCCTGCCTCCCAAGTGCTGGGATTAAAGGCCTGCGTCACTGCTGAGTCCCAGCTCAAAGGTATGATTTTTAAAACAAGATGCTATATAGCACTATCCTCTGAGCCAAACAGCCATCACCTTCCTAAGACCAACTATGTCTGCCTGCAAAGGATCATCACAGCTGCGGTGCTGGCCGCTGACATTCACTCATAGAAAGAGGTGGAGCAGCTCTTGTCACTGTCACTTGAGTATCCAGCCACCTTCACCCTGTCAGTTATATGCAAGTCTTTCTAATTGCATGTGGGCTTGGGGGTTCTAGAGACATGCTAGAGTACATAGGTTGAGGAAGACTCGGCGAAGGGGTCTCCGTGTAAGCAGCAGCTGTGGGGAAGCCATCTTCTGCCTCCATGCTGGCTGAAGACTTTCCAATGGGAATACTTTGGGGTCACCCATGCTCCAGTAGGTAATCCCTTGCCCGTGTTTTGTAAATAAGTCCAATAGACTTATGGTTCTTGAGGGTAAACTTTGGTGGAATCAAACTTGGCTTTGTTGTTGAGACCTCATGGGGGGGGTATACACTGTTCACACCCTCCCCCCCCCAACAGGGAGAAAATTCTTAAATTGGGAGAGAAAGCTAAACTTAGTCTTTTTTTGGTTGTTATTTTACATTCTTTAAAACTTGCATATGGATGTGGGTGTGTGAGCCATGGCACATGAATGGCAGTCAGATGTTGAGGTTTGGTCTTGTTGTCTATTGTCTGTTGTTATGCTACGTGCAGCCCCCAAGACTTTGAGTCTACATGTACTTTCAAGTGACCCTGCCCTGCCCCCAAGTTATTTCTGATTGGTGAATAAAGACGCCAACAGTCAGTAGCTGGGCAGAAGAGACATAGGTGGAGTTTATGTTTCCTGGGCTTTGGGGTCAGAGAACTCCACGGAGAAGAAGGTGAAGGAGGAAGAAGAGAAGCTGCCATGGGTTAGGTGAGCTATAAAAAATGTGGCCGTGAGGGCTGGCCGACTGGAGTTAAGAACAGCCCAGATGAAACATAGTAAGTAATAACTTGCGGTTATTGATAAAAAAAAAAGTAGATTCTAACAGCATAGAGGGTAGGAATCTGCCCAGCTCTTGTGCTGTTTAAGGGTTATATAAATATAAAAGTTGTGTGTATCTTTTATCCAGGAATTAAATGGTCAAAGGCAGGGTGGATACCCCTCCCCCGTCCGGGATTAAATAGTTTCTACAACAGTTAGAGGACAACCTATAGGAGTCAGTTCTCACTTGTCACAGTAGGGAATCACATGGACTGCACTCAGGGGACAGGCTTGGCAGCAAGCACGTTTCCCATTTCTCCAGCACCATGACTTCCATTTAACCATGAACAAATATCAAACCCAAACAGAAAGCATTCTATAAAATAACTGGCCAATTTTCAAAAACAGTCATGTGTTCCACATTAAAGATAATTAAGTAAACATGACAACCAAATAGGACATGTGCTCCTGGACTGGACCCCAGTCTAATAGGAGGACATTAGGACAACCAACTAAGCTGAAGGGTAGTTTGTACCTCTGCTTACAAGCAAGACATCATCAAAGGCACAGTGAGGAGCCAGAATTCCTAGAACTCACTGTTGTTAGTTTGTTTATATTTATTAAGCACCCACACATCTTATAATGTATTCCCCACCTATTGCCAGTTCCCACAAACCTGGGGTCTAGCCACCTATATTATACAGATTGAAAACTGATTCTGAGACTCTGAGATTTGCTCCAAATTGGTCAGCTAGTACGTGAAGCCACAAATTACATCTGTGTGTGACTGCAATACATTTCATCATGGTATGGCTAATACCCTACCTGAATTACGGGTCTCAAAAGAAAACAACACAGGTCCAAGCATTCTGTCCAAAAAGGCTGGAGAAAAAAGAACTTAGCAAATCGTAAGGCTAGAGGCCTGTTGCCAGGACATAGGCTTTTGACAGTGGAAACTGCTAGGGTTTTGTTTTGTTCCTGGGTTTTTGACAGAGATACTTGCTACGTAACCCTGCTGGATTCAAACTTATGATTCTCCTGCCATAGCTCCCTGAGCATTGGGTATGGATAAGAAGGAAAAATCAGGAAACAACCACCCAGGCTGGTCAGCATCTTTTT
>NC_045030.1:6874376-6875377 GCF_008632895.1 Mastomys coucha | reverse complement strand
GGGATTTGAACTCAGGACCTTTGGAAGAGCAGTCAGTCAGTGCTCTTACCTGCTGAGCCATCTCACCAGGCCCACTAGACAGCATCCTAAGCAGATGGCAATGTTACCACACATATCCTGTAACTTCCTTCCTTCCCCTCCATCATTCCAGACCCTTTAGCCTTGCTGCACAGTACTTTAAAATGCCCAGTGAGAACGTAGGTTATCCTATATGGGAGACAAAGAACCCAAAATTATATAAAAACTCTATTCCACTATATCGGGGCTGTCTTTGAGAGTGGGAACACCCCCGCTCCACCCCTGGAGCCTGGGCTAACATATGATAAACTGCTTTCTGCAAAAGAGCCTTTTGCCTATACCACTACCACTAGGCAAAGCCCATAAAATTGTTCATTTAATAACCCATTAGAAAGTTTATAGACTGGAGATAAAGCTCAATTGATGAAGTACTTGCCTAGCATGTCAGACCCTCACATAATAATGTGGGAGACTTCAACACCCCACTCTCATCAATAGACAGGTTATAGAAACAGAAACTAAACAGAGAACAATTCTCAAATTCATATGGAAAAACAAAAAATCCAGAATATCAAAAACAATTCTTTTTTTGTTTTGTTTTTGTTTTTGTTTTTGAAGACAGGGTTTCTCTGTATAGCTCTGGCTGTCCTGGAACTCACTCTGTAGACCAGGCTGGCCTCAAACTCAGAAATCCGCTGCCTCTGCCTCCCAAGAGCTGGGATTAAAGGCATGTGCCACCACTGCTCGGCTGAAAACAATTCTTAACAATAAAAGAACTTCTGGGGGAATCACCATCCCTGACCTCAAGCTTTACTACAAAGCAATAGTGATAAAAACTGCATGGTATTGGCACAGAGACAGACACATTGATAAATGGAATAGAATTGAAGACCCAGAAATAAAACCACACTCTTATGGACACTTGATCTTTGACAAAGAAGCCAAAAATATACAATGGAAAAAAAAAAAAGCATCTTCAATAA
>NC_045030.1:6873432-6873896 GCF_008632895.1 Mastomys coucha | reverse complement strand
AAAGTCCAACTGTATCAAGGACCTCAACATAAAACCAGATACACTGAATCTAATACAAAAGAAAGTGGGAAAGAGCCTCAAACTCATTGGCATGGGGGCAGGGGGAGTATTTCCTAAACAGAACTTCAGTGGCTCAGGCTCTAACATCAAGAATTGATAAATGGGACCTCATGAAACTGAAAAGCTTTGGTAAGGCAAAGGACATAGTTAATAGGACAAATCAGCAAGCTACAGATGGGGGAAAAAATCTTCACCAACCTCGTATCTGACAGAGGGCTAGTATTCAAAATATATAAAGAATTCAAGAAGCTAACCTCAAAAAAAAATCAATCAAAAAATGGGGTATAGAGCTAAACAGAACCCACAACAGAGGAATCTTGAATGGCAGAGAAGCACTTAAGGAAATGTTCAAGCTGTGCAGTAGTGGTGCATGCCTTTAATCCCAGCACTTGGGAGGCAGAGAA
>NC_045030.1:6870460-6872635 GCF_008632895.1 Mastomys coucha | reverse complement strand
GTGAGGATACTTCAATCCCACTTGGGAGCAAGAAGAAAGCAATCACAGGAGACAGAGTGAGGGAAGGACCTGGGTGGGAGAGTGGAGAGGAAGGGGAAACAGGCGGGGCTGGCGAGATGGCTCAGCTGGTAAGAGCACTGACTGCTCTTCCGAAGGTCCTGAGTTCAGATCCCAGCAACCACATGGTGGCTCACAACCACCCATAATGAGATCTGATGCCCTCTTCTGGTGCGTCTGAAGTCAGCTACAGTATATTACGCCAGAGCGAGCAGGGCCGGAGCGAGCGGGGGCCATTCTGAGTTCAATTCCCAGCAGCCACACACATGATGGCTCATGGCCATCTGTACAGCTACAGTGTATTCATACACATAAAATAAATAAATCTTTTTTAAAAAAAGAATGCAAACAGGCAACCTAGGGAAGTAGGAGGTGGGGGGACTCTCTAGAATGTACCAGAGACCTGGGAGGTGAGAAACCCTCAGGATTCAAAGAGAGGCACCTTAGATGAAATGCCCAACAGTGGGGAGAGGGACCTTTTAGAGTCCACCTCCAGCAGAAAGACAGAACATCAAGTAGAGGGATGGGGTTGCCATCCCTCAGTCAAAAACTCTGACCCAGAATTGTTCCTGTCTGAAAGAACTGCAGGGACAAAAAGAGAAGAGCCTGAGGGAAAGGAGGTCCAGCGACAGGCCAAATTGGGATCCATCTTAAAGGGAGGCTCCAAGGCCTGAGGCTATTACTGATGCTACGGTGCACTTACAGACGGGAGCCTAGCATAGCTGTCCTGTGAGAGGCCCTACCAGCAGCTGATTGAGACAGAGACAGATACTTATACTCAACCATTGGACTAAAGCTGGGAACCCCTATGGTTGAGTTAGGGAAAGGCTGGAAGAAGCTGAGGAGGAGGGCACCCCATAGGAAGACCAGCAGTCTCAATTAACCCAGACCTCTGAGATCTCTCAGATACTGTAACACCAACCAGGCAGCATACACCAGCTAGTCTGAGGCCCCCAACACATGTACAGCAGAGGACTGCCTGGTCTGGATTCAGTCAGAGAAGATGAACCTAACCCTCCAGAGACTTGGGGCCCCGGGGAGTGGAGAGGTCTGCTGGGGGTAGGGAGTGGAGGTGTTGGGGAGATCCTCTTGGAGACAGAGGGGAGGAGGAATGGGATGAGGAACTGTGGGGGGGGGGTGTGAACCGGGAGGGGGGATAATGACTGAACTGTAAAAAAAATGAAAGTAATTAAAAAAATGCCCAGCACTTGGGAGCTAGTGGCAGGAACATCATGAGTTCAAGGTTAGCCTCTGGTATATACAGCAAGTTTAAAGCCAGTTTGAATGAAGTACATGAGACTGTCTCGAAAAAGGCTCATGAACACAGAGGTAGCACTCATCTGTAATCCCAGCATTCAGGAGGCTACGGCAGGAGGATCACCCTGGATCACATAACCTAGCAGATATTACATACTAAAACTGTGTCTCAGAAAAGGCAGTTTATGGCTTCTGGTCAGTTGCGGGGGGTGTAAAAGAAAAATACGTGGCCAGAGAAAATAAAAATCGATTCTGTTAGTCCTTGGAGGTGGGCCAACAATATTTACCACACATAGAAGCTCAAACATTTTATAAAGGTGGGATACTTCATCAACACTAGAAGTGACCCAACAGTCCACCACGAGTCTGCCTTGCTTCTCACGCAGTCTCCATACTGTGACTTATGTTCCTGAATAAATTGACTTCATTTCAGAGCAAATGGACAGCAGCAGGTATAATAATCTTGGCATAACATTTATTTTAATTAATTGCTTTCTACCTAATGCAGACAGAGGGTCGCAGGTGCCATTTACCCTATAAGGATCAGTGCTGTCGTGGATCTCATTTGTCTTTTCCTAGAACATAGTTTCCAAAGACATTGTTTTACTTTGTATTTAATCATAACAGTCTAACTTTCATGGCAAAGTTTATGTCAGGTACTTGTGGGAGAAAATGGATTCTAAGATCCTTGCTGCTGTCTGTCCACAGATCTGGTCAGGTACCCAAGAACCAGAGTGGGAAGGTTTTAGGGCTAGGCAGCTGAATGACTCCCAGCCCCATAAACTTGGTGAGGAGTTGCCACGCACACTTTGCGTGAAGGCGGTATCTGAGGCGTAAACTTCAAGGAAAGTCAGTCTCCTG
>NC_045030.1:6852004-6869997 GCF_008632895.1 Mastomys coucha | reverse complement strand
CATGTATCTCTCGCAGTCCCCCGGGGCCCAGAGCACTTGGGCCCGGGGGATACAACACCAGTTCAGAGGAGATAGCTGCTGCTTTAGATCCAGTATGTTTTAGACAGCCTCAGAGGTACCTCAACTGTTGAGCTGCCAGATTTTTCATTTTCTCTTTTACAATGATTGTAAAAGCCTCATGTAATATTTAAAGCAATACACTCAGATTTTACACCACCCGTGTGTAGTCTGTTTGTCAAAGCCGAATCCCGTGCCCACCTGGCCAGAATCCCTTGTCCCGCGGAACAGGGACCCCGCGAGAAATCCCGGTCCGTGGCAAGGGGTAAGCATGCAGGACACTTGTGTGGTTTTAGGACAGTGTCCACTTTCTCTCCATGAAACCATCACCTTCACTCTGGCTTAACTTCTATAAGATGCAAAAAGAAAAAGATTTCCTTCACTGAGTGGAAATTAAACATCTGTCAAACAAACTACTGCCCCTTTCCAAAGCTGTTACACTCAGTGTTGTAGAGAAATGAGTGTTTTCTCAAGAGGCAGACACAGCCACAAGTAACCTAAGACTGTTTCTGGTGGAGGTGGTATACCACATAATACTAGCAGAAAATTAAAATTTCAAATACACGTTTTAAGAAAAAAAATTGTAACCATAATTCCTCACCTTAGAAAGCCCTTAATTTTCTAACCAAGTGTTTTTTCATCTTTTAAAAAGCTACAGGATAATTTAAACCTTTCCTACACAATCAAGTGCAAATTTATCATGTACGCTGCACAAATTCAGTAACAGGAATAGCAATTAAAATGCCTTCTTTACATTGGTACAAAGTCTCAGGAGGCAATGAGAATAAACAAATGCAGAAAACAGTATGGATTCACCCTTTGTATAATAAAACTGCTAGTCCGGTAAAATAATACCCTGTTTAATTAGGTTTTTATAATATAATTCAGAATTGCAATGACACAGATTTTGAATCATTAACTTTATTTGTCACTCTATATAGATATTGGTCCATTTCCACATGAACAGTAGCAATCATCCACTTCCACTTGATAGTCTACAGATTGAAGCTGTACTACACACAAACCAGAGTAACTCCACATGGGGAAAGTTACAGAAATAAAAATATTTTATATTCATGCTTTAAGATATCCCCCACAGATTTGTTTTTATATACCTAATTATAAGCATCTATATTCCACAAAGCTAGTCTCTTCTGAAATCAACATAGTAGCTTTAGTATTTTTAGTATCTCTACTAAACCACACGGATCACCAAACTTGCAGAAGAGATTAAAAACAGCTAGCTTGCAAGTTAGAACACTTCCAGAACTAAGCGATTGTATAAGCATATCCAGTATTTTGGGGCTGCTCTTAGTTAACATATTTCCTCCTGTCTCAGAGATATTTACATCAGATCAAGACATTTACAAATAGCTCATAGTGAATAACAGCTGAACTAGGTAGCCTGTGCAAGGAACTCAAGCATTTGAAAGCTTCTCTAAGAAACCCAGTGCATTCTCCAACACGAGTAACACAACTATTCTAAGTGGTTTACATTTCTTTCAGTGCATATTTCCACATATATTAAATGGAATGAAATTACATTATTAAATGGCTATGTCAACAATATTTGAGCATATTATGGAATCTATATCACAATTCAACTTGTCAACACTATAAATCACTCTAAAGACACAATAGGCACACACAAAGTAGAGAACGAAATCTATGTTTTCTTTTTAATATATTTAAGGTATACTGTCTACTTTAAACAACACTAAAAGATATACTTTAACAAAACAGCCAATTACCAAACCTATCGTCTAAGTCTAGCATAAGGAAAAAAACTCAATCTATTCGAATTTTCTGGTTTGTCATCCTATAGATGATGCTGTCATATCCAGGATCCATATTCCAAATGTTGTAAGAGGTGATTATCACAGCCAAGGCCAAGCCGATCATAATCCACAGTATCAAGTTGAAAACCACTGAATACTCCAAATTATACTTATATGCAAGGTTATAGGGACTCTGGGTGTTCTACAAATGAAGAAAGGAAAAAATATCAATAGGAAAGAACCTTAAGATTAAAGCATCATTCTGATTAAATGTCTATGATTTGCTACCTAACAGACACTTAAGACTTCCTAAGTGGAGTAATAGCTGCCTATCTACCTGCAGAGGAGCCAGGAACTGGCAGCTTCCTGGAGAAGACACTGGTACCAGTACTGAAAGAAGAAAGTCCAACTTTGTGAGACTTTTCCATGGTAACCAATGCAATTGAAGGTTTGCAGACCCTGGGACCCATAAGCCTAGCCCCAAACAAAACCACCGCTATATGAACCAAGAGACATGCACAAGAATATCTTTAACACAATGGATAACTGGGGCCAGTTCAGACAGTAGGACACAGAGCAGGAAGATGACTCAGCACCACTATATTTGTTTGTTTGGGTTTTTCAGACAGGGTTTCTCTGTGTATCCCCTGGCTGTGCTGGAACTCACTCTGTAGACTAGGTTGTAGGCCTGCCTCTGCCTCCCAAGTGGTGGGATTAAAGATGTGTATCACCACTGCCTGGCTTTCAGTAATATTTTTTAAAACCAACACTGAGCAAAGAACATCTAGGCATGCATGCAGTGTGGTTCCACCTGTACAGAATTTAAACCTGGGAAAAAATGAAACACCGTTTGAGACTTTATAGGCCCAGCATGGTAGAGTGATGAGGGGAGGACGGAGGGGGAGGAGAGAGAGAGACGGGGGGGGGGAGAATATGAATGAGAATAAGTACACATATAGTTCAATTATAAAGGAAACGCTTCACAGGATACTGTGGATAGCAGGGTAAGGGGGTGGCTCAGTGCTGGAGGCTTGCCTACAATGCCTGAATGTCTGGTTTCATCTCTAGCATCATTTTTCTTTTTAGATTTTTTTTTTTAATTTTATGTGTATGAGTACACTGTAGCTGTATAGATGGCCATGAGCCATGTGTGTGGCTGCTAGGAATTGAACCTCTGCTGGCTCCGCTCGCTCTGGCCCTGCTCAATTTACTGCAACTGCCTTCAGCCGCACCAGAAGAGGGCATCAGATCTCATTACAGGTGGTTGTGAGCCACTATGTGGTTCCTGGGATTTGAACTCAGGACCTTCAGAAGAGTAGTCAGTGCTCTTACCTGCTGAGCCATCTCACCAGCCTCCAGCATCATTTTTTAAAAATGGTCAAACGCATCAGAAAAATTGCAGAGGGGTAAGAGGACCTCCCAAGAACAAGTATACTCTCTCGATACAGTATTATATGTACCTTCAATTGTATTACAGATTAGCTAGAGTGGAAAATGTGATGTTGCAGCTGTCTTTCCATGTTGAAGTGGTACACATGTCAGACCTGGGGGCAGGGATCGACTCCTTATGTACACTTTCTGAAAAGCTAAATTTATTCTTGGGGATGACATCATTAGGGACATGTCTGTCATTTACTCTGGCTAGAAAATTTCAAAAGTAGGATGATGGCAGGAGAGGAGGCTGGAACTAAGGAAGCTATGGAGAATCTGGACTTGAACCTACATGCAGGGAGACATCAGTGACTGATTTCAGGTAAAGTAAGGGGTACAATCAGATTTGCCTTATAAACAAAAATAACAGCTTGGCATGATGGTGGCGGCAGTGGCTACAGCAGCAGCAGCAGCGGCGGCGGCAGCACATAGGAGGCAGACACAGGCAGATCAGGGCAGCCTGGTCTACACAGGGAACTCCAGGATAGCCATGGCTACATAGTGAGACCCTGTCTCAAAACAAAGACAAAGCAGAAGATGATATGGGAAGGGCCACCTGGAACACAGAAGGTTTTATGTTAACTTCTCAATTGGAGGCTTCCTAGGCGGTATACGTTTAACCCTCAAGCCCATATAAAGAAAGCCCTATGATTAACAGTGCCCCAGGAAATAAGCCCTGCTCCCAGTGCATAGGCAGACCACTGAGTGTCTTTCTGTTTCCTTTTGCTGGTAGGCAAACAATTTGTGGTAGTTTGAACAAGCTTGGCCCATAGGGAGTGGTACTCTTAGGAGGTATGGCCTTGTAGGAGGAAGTATGTCATGGAAGGATGGGCTTTGAAGCGCCACCCAGTGTAGAAGAGACTTTTCTCTTGGCTGCAGTCAGCTCAAGATGCAGAACTCACAGCCCCTCCTTGCCATGCCTTCCTGGATGCTGCCATGCTCCCACCTTGATAATGGACTGAACCTCTGAACCTGTAAGCCAGCCCCAATTAAATGTTGTTCTTATAAGAGTTGCCTTGACACTTGGGAGGCAGAGGCAGGTGGATTTCTGAGTCTGGTCTACAGCCAGCCTGGTCTACAGAGTGAGTTCCAGGACAGCCAGGGCTATATACAGAGAAACCCTGTCTCAAAAAACCAAAAAAAAAAAAAAAAAAAAAAAAAAAAAAAAAAAAAAGAGTTGTCTTGGTCATGGTGTCTGTTCACAGCAGTAAAACCCTAACTAAGATACTAAGATACTATCACTATTCCCCTTTACTGCAGGTGCAGCTGTTTCTGCCTTCCTAGCTTTATAAGGAAGTGTTCCAATCTCACAGAGATTCGATGCCTCTTGGCACATCCAACTGGCAGATCACTAACTACAGATTTTTTCTCTTTACTTTGTAGGACTGCCTTATTTGAGAGCTAAGCTATGCATCTGAAACTTTTATCTAGAACTTCTAGAAGTTTAATAGTGGAAACTGAGGAGGAGGAAGAAAGAACTCCAGGTCTTAGCTGTAGCTTAGTCTTGCTATGTAGCTGAACCTGGCCTTGAATTGATACCAAACCTTGTGGTGGTTTGAGTATGTTTGGCCCAGGAAGTAGCACTATTATTTGGTGTAGCCTTGTTGGAGGAAGTACGTCACCTTGGGAGTGGGTAATGAGACCCTGCTCCTAACCACATAGGAGCCAGTCTTCTTCTGTCTGCATTTAGATGAAGACATAGAACTCTCAGCTCCTCCTACACCATGATTTCCTAGATGTTGCCCTGCTCCCACCTGACTGAACCTCTGAACCTGTAAGCCAGCCACAATTAAATGTTGTCCTTTATAAGAATTGCCTTGGTCGTGGTGTAGGTTCACAGCAATGGAAACCCTAACTAAGACAGGAGTTGGTACCAGGGACTGGGGTACTGCTGTGATGGGCTTGACTATGCTTTTGTTTGGAAGAATGTGGATTTTGAGACTTTGGATTTGGAGAGCAGTGGAATGCTTTAAGTGGGGCTTAATGGGCTACCCTAGTAGGAATATGGAAGACTTTGTTGCTGAAGGTGATTTAAACTGTGGAGGCCTGGCTCTAGAGATTTCAGAGGAAAAGAATTTAATATGTATCCAAGGGACTGTTTTTGTGATATTTTGGTAAAGAATGTGGCTGCTTTTTGTCCTTTTCTGAAAAGTCTAAGTTAAAGAGATTTATAGTAATTTCATTGACAAAGGAAGTCTCAAAAAAGCCCATTAGAGACTTTGTTCTCTGGTTAAGTCTCATGAAGAACACTTTGAACAAGCATAGCAAGCTGAGAAAGGAAACATAAAATGTATGGTTCAAGTAATAATGGGGCACCAGGAAGTGAAATGGAGCTGAATCCTTTGTTCCAGGAGATAAACAGATTGAGGGAGTGGTGACTTTGTGGCAAGATTCCATCCAGCTAAGCTTACATCCAAGCAAGGTTGTTACTCTCAGGAGACAAAGGCAAGCAGATCAAGGCAACCCTGGTACAGAGCAAATTCCAGGCAAAGGAAGGCTTAAATCCAGACATCTTGGTACATACCTTTAATCCCAGCATTCAGAAGACAAAAGCCAGATCTCTAAATTCAAGGTCAATCTACAGAGCAAGTTCTAGGACTGCTAAATTTAGGCAATTGAGGGAGTTGGAAAGCAGAAAGATGGTAACAGAATAAGTAGGGGCCATGTTCCAGTCCCAGCAAGCAGCAGAACTCAGCAATTCTGGCCATGTGACTCTGGCTTTAGAGTCAAGAACAGAAGGGACTACTGGGACAATTGACAATTGATGTTTGTCTTAGTTAGGGGTTTACTGCTATAAACAGACACCATGAACAAGGCAACTCTTATAAGGACATTTAGTTGGGGCTGGCTTATAGGTTCAGCCCATTATCATCAAGGTAATGGCAGTATCCAGGCAGGCATGGCAAGGGAAGAGCTGAGAGTTCTACATCTTCAGCTGAAGGCTGCTAGCAGAATACTGACTTCCAGGAAGCTAGGATGAGGGTCTTTTGGTTTTTTGAGACAGGGTTTCTCTGTGTAGCCCTGGCTGTCCTGGAACTCACTTTGTAGACCAGGCTGGCCCCGAACTCAGAAATCCGCCTGCCTCTGCCTCCCCAGCGCTGGGATTAAAGGTGTGCGCCACCACCGCCTGGCCTAGGATGAGGGTCTTAAAGACCACACCCACAGTGACACACCTAATCCAACATGGCCACACCTTCTAATCCTGCCACTCCCAGGATTAGCAGAAGCTAAGAAATTAGCAGTGATTAAGAAGAGACCAGCATCACTAAGGTGAAATCTTCTGTGAAGTGTTTTCCCAGAGCACAAAGAAGCTGTGTTCCAGAGATAGCCAAGGTTGTACCTCGTGCTACAGCAGGACTTGGTAATGTGTAAGAGTCACCCAACTGGTTTTGAAGGAATGAAGGTGTCATGGAGAGCAGCTGAGACTGGGCACTGTGAGAGACCATGGAAGGCATGAAGGTGCAGCCTCAGTTGCAGTTGATGGCCCAGGACTGAAGAGGTCACGCAAAGAAGTTGAAGCCTGGCACCATGAAGGGAGCCCATGAGAGGCTATTGGTGAAGCCTAGATGCAGAGGAAGACCCCAGTGTATTGAAGATGCCAGTACCATGGGATGATCACCAAGTACAGCAGCAGTAGTGGAGTGGATCAACCTGAGCTTAGACTGCTACAGGGGACAGAGCTGGAGAAGTGACACCAGCCCTTTGGAGAATCCCAGAGGGTCATGTGTAGATCCCAGACACTGGAACAAGAAGCTATAACATTGAAGTTGCCTTGGAGACCCCAAGATGTTTGAAATGCCAGAGCCATGGGCTATCTGTTGAGGAAAGCTGCTATCAGGGAGTGGAACCAGCCTAGGATAAGAAGTTTGTTGCAGTCAACAAAGATGAAAAAGGAATTGGAGATCTGAAGACTACTTTGACATCAGACATGGAGATGCAGAGCTTGGAATTTATCCAACTGGTTTCCTGTCTTGGTTTGGGAATTACAGTTAAGTGACTGGATGAATCTCAGAAAAGACTTCAAACTTTTAACATTGTTGAGACTGCTATAGACTATGGGGACTTAGGAAATTGGACTAAATGTATTTTTTATTATGCTATGGCTAGGCATGGCCCCCAGATTCATGTGTTTGAACAAGGCTTTGGGGGCCAGGGAGTAGAATGTGGTAGTTTGTATATGTTTGGCCCAAGGAGTGGCACTACTGTAGTAGGTGTGCCACTGTGGGCATGGACTTTGAGACCCTTGTCCTAGATGTCCAAAAGCCAGTCCTCTAGCAGCCTTCAGACAAAGATGTAGAACTCTTCAGCTCCTCCTATACCATGCCTGCCTGGATGCTGCCATGTTCCTGCCTTGATAATGGACTGAACCTCTGAACCTGTAAGCCAGCCACAATTAAATGTTGTCCTTTATTAAGACTTGCCTTGGTCATAGTATCTGTTCACAGCAGTAAAACCCTAAGACAATCCTCCTGCCTCAGCTTTCTGAGTGTTTGAATTCTAGGTATGAGCCATCATACCTCACTGAAATGCAGTTTTAAGCAGATACCCTTCCATCTCAGTTGGATGTGGAAGGCAACAATCTCCAGCAAGTCATCTCCAGACTGTCTTAAATTGGTACTGGCTATATATAGCCTTTTTACTCTTACGCTAATCCTTAAGAATGAGCATGGAGGTGGGGCCGTGGTGGCACATGCCTTTAATCCCAGCTCTTGAGAGGCAGAGGCAGGCAGATCTCTGTGAGTTCGAGGCCAGCCTGGTCTACAGAGTGACCAGGACAGCCAAGGCTACATAGAGAAACCCTGTCTCAAAAAACTAAAAAAGAATGAGCACGGAGGACCCTGTAAATGGCCCAGAGGGGCTGGTATACAAACTACCATGTATCTGATGGCAGTAGGTGATGCCAACCATAAGTAATTTTTGTTTTTCTTAGACAAAGTCTCATGTAGCCCAGACCAGGTTAGCTACCAACCCATCCTATAGGTGAGGATGGCCTTTAAGTCTTGATCTTCCTGCTTCAGCCTCCCGGATGCTGGGATTACAGGTGTGAACTGTCAGGCCAGTGTAGTAACGGCTGCAGTACTTTCCCATCATGGTCAAGTGTGCTGAGGCTTTGTGTGTGAGACCATGCACCCTGATACACACTTTACCATGGGCAGCAAGCTTCTCTCTGACCCTCTATGTCAGTGGGTTCCAACCTTCCTAATGCTGCAACCTTTTCATACCATTCCTTGTGTTGTGAGGGTACTGTAATTTTGCTCCTGCTATGAAGTATAATGCAGTTACCTGTGTTTTTTGATAGTCTTAGGCCATCCCTGTGAAAGGGTCATTCAACAGCCAAAGGGGTGGTGACCCACAGGTTGAGGATCACCAGCTGTTCTTTGTGCTTTCTGTCAATGCAAGGACAATACTGAAATACTGATAAACTAAATTAAATTATAGAGAGGTGTATGCAGAGGGTCCCAGAAACTGAGGAATTAAGTCACAAAAATAACGTGTCTCAAGAAAAACAGAATCCAGAGGCTGAGACAGGCACACCACTCCCTCTCATTAACTTCTGATGGTTCCTTAATATTAACTATCTTAAACAGCACTGAAAGGTTTACTTTCTCTCCCAGCTGAACATTTTATGGTTTTTTCTTCTGTAGGAGGTTATTGAGACAGGGTCTCATATAGGCCAGGCTAACATCAAAGTCACTATGTAGTCAAGCATAATTTTCAATTCCTGGGCTTCCTGTCTTTACCTCCCAAATGCTAGGATTACAGGCCTACACCATCACATCAGCTTCAAGATTTTGAATTTGTTAATTACATTCTATTTATTTTGTGTGTCTATGGTCTGGAGGTCAGAGGACAACATTCAAGAGTCCTTTTGTCAGCTGGGCAGTGGTGGCTCACGCCTTTAATCCCAGCACGTGGGAGGCAGAGGCAGGTGGATTTCTGAGTTCAAGGCCAGCCTGGTCTACAGAGTGAGTTCCAGGACAGCCAGGGCTACACAGAGAAACCCTGTCTCGAAAAAAAAAAAAAAAAAAAAAAAAAAAAGAGTACCTTTGTCTCCTTCTACCATGTGGGTCCTGAAAATCGAACTCAGATTGCCAGGCTTATAGGAAGTATCTTTACTCACTGAGCCATTTTCCTAGCAGCCCAGGCTTTTATTCTTTAAAGTAAGCTAATTTCATGCTTTAAAGCAGGATCCAAAAACTTACTCACCTCTTGTTTTGTCTCAAGGATGGTCCTTGACTTCCTTACAAGGGAGGTATCGAATGATTTGACAGTCACTAACTCTACCACTGCATTCCCACCATAGAGACTATACATGTCATCTGCAAACTGAAAGTCAGTTATTAACATTATGACTAATGGCAAAATACAGTTTGTTTACATTTGTATCTTTGGTTAATAAAAATTTTATAAAACTGTCCCTTGTTATTCATAGGGAACTGTTTCTAGAACTTTCTACAGATTCTGAACTATATACTCTTACATGAAATGGCATAGTATTTGCATAGAACCTATGCTCAGCATCCTGAATATCCTAATCATCTCTAGAATGAATATATATGTGTATATATATATATATATATATATATATATATCTTAACATTATTGAAATGCTATATGGATAGTTGTTATATTGATTAGGGACCAAAGATAAGAATTATGGATATAAATGTCATATACATGGTATTGCTTCAAAAAAATATATACATTGTGGAATGGATAAATTAGCAAATTAACACGACACCTTACATACTGATTATTTCTGTGTCTGGACAAATACATATTTGTTAAAATTATTTGTAGCTTTACAAATAATTACATATTATGCAATATTAATACATCTTAGTACAAATATGTTTAAGCTTTATTATATAGTGTATCAAATAGGAAAAAGCCTTACAGGTTTGCTTATGTTAAAATATTCAGAAAAGAGTTAAGCCTTACTATACATTCACATATTTAAATAAAATTGGGGACTGAACTTGATGGCATATAAAACTAGGGCGGAAAGCAGAAAGGAGAAATGAAGAAATCTGCCCAAGTGCTCTCTGTTAATCATGGACCTCACAGATGCTTATTGATGAAGCCTCAGTGAAGAGCTTTAATTTTCACTTATTAGTAAACTCCCATTTATTAACACGTCAACTGTGTGAAGGCTACTGCGCTAGTGTGCTTAGTGTGAGTTTCCGACGTGGTGATGAAACCACTGCAGATGGACAGTGGAGATGGTTCTGCACGAAGTATAAATATACATACCACCACTAAGGCAGACTTAGAAATGGTTCAAATGGTATGCTTTAGGTTATACATACTGTCAGGATCTACAAACGCACAGTGCTGCCACTGCTAGCACTGGAGAAAGATTCCAAACACATACCTTTTTAAAATTGAGGATTAGTTGATGTTCTTTTGAGACGGGGTCTTACTTACCATGTAGCCCAGATAGGTCTCAAACTTGTAATCCTCCTGCCTTCCCCTTCCAAGTGCTGGGATTAGATACATATGCCGCCATACCTCCCCAAATCCCCTTCTGACCCTCTATATTTGTTATGGTGGTGTTACTGGGAACTGAACACATGCTAGGTAAGCACTCTGATACTGGGCTATATACCCAACCTTGCTCCTATACTATTCTTAGACATAAGAATTAGAGACCCTTTAAAGAATCAAGCAATCTTTCAGTTGGACTGAGTTGGTTCAGTGCTGGAGTGACTGACTGCTTGCCTAGCATGTGAGAGACCCAAAGTTCCACCCTTGCACAGAGAAGAAAAAGAAAAGGCTTCAACCAAAAGCATTCCTCAAAAGATTTCTCCATCAAGAGACTAAAATGGTCACATGCCACGCTCTCTTACCAGGAGCATTGCTATTTACCTTTTGGAGAGCATCAACAAGGATCCTAGAAGCATCCCTGAACTGTTCAGAGTCTTCCCCATAACGCTTCCCGAGTTCATCCAAACCTGCCAGCTCCAATGAATACAAGTCGGGAGAATGATCCTTGGCTAGATGCTTATGACGAGACAACTTCGAACGAACAAACAGAACAAATGAACAGAGTCAAATGCAACCAAGTGAAGTTTTACACCTGAATACATTAGCCAGCCACAGAACCACACCAGTGCACCATAGCACTAAAACAGTTTAGTGGCAGCAAAGAGAACTCCCTTAAACGAGTTTCTGATAAATTCAACACAAATCTCATTGCTTAGCTTTAAAAACTTAGATGTGAGTCAAGGCATGAAGTAGTAACTGGTTGGACCGCCATGGTTGGAGGAATTCACGAAGCATCAGTCTTTTCCTCCCGCATACCCTCCCAGACCGCCGCCCTACCCCCTGCACTAAGCTTTCAAACTTCTTGAACCAAGCCCTGACAAAAAGGTTTAGCCAAAGAACTTCAGAAGCTAGCAGACAAGTAAGAAGATCTACTTCAGTCATGAGGATGGTTTTAAAAACTACTTCCTAAAAGATAACTTGCAGATAGATTTTTTTTCCTTTTCGACTTAGTTAATGCTATCAATGGCCCATACCAATCTTCCTATTTTTGACTCACAGCAATGGATACCAAAATTAAGTCCTAATGTCTGACAAGGAATGGGTGGCCAAATTACAATTACAGCCAGGGTAGTTTCATTCCCAGGTCTACCTTTTTTGAGGATTTATGGCCTCCCCCGAGGGAAGAAATGCAGAAGAAACAGCCACTAACACTAGGCAGAGTCAGTGTTCCCTCTACCACCAATAGTTTCTCAGTGTTCGGGGGATCATGAATCTGGGCCACACTTAAGCTTTTCAACTGGCCTCATTTTACTGAAAGATTTCTAGGAAGCAAAACAGATAGGACTTGAAAGTCCAAGCAGCCTACTTACCAAACTTGAAATATCATGTAGCACTTGCAGTTCAGAAAGGAAGAGCAGGTCAACCTTCAGAGACCAAAGAGTGGACACTGCTTTAAATACACATCAGAGATCTGTACTTCCATTTACCAAGTAAAGTGCCACATAATACAAATACTAATCAAACAAATGTATATTATTTTTCTCCCTTTGTAGGTTCACTATAATTGAAATGAGGCAGCTCGGTTGTAAAGAAATGCTTAGTATTTGCAAGACTCGGTATCAGAAAAGCATGCACATAAAACGTTATTTCCTACCAAAAAGGTGATGGTTACTCTCTAGTACTACTCTAATGACTACCACTTGATAGCTCTATTTCTAACAAAGCCATGCCTGAGCATTGACTCCACTGTCAATGACCCCACTGTCACTGACCCCTTGGGGAAAACCACCTTAAGATCCTACCAGTGGGCCAGTTTTACTTACTTGCCTTGAACACTTTTCACAGCAGAAAATTAAGAATAATGGTTCCTAGTTACCCACAATAGCTATAAAGGACAAGAGGCCAAAACAGGGACGGCTGGCAGGCATGGTGGTGCATGTCTCTAACCCCGAGTACCTAAGAAAGGGAGGCAGGCACATCTCTGTGAGTCTGAGGTCAGCCTCATCTACACAGTACTAGGACAGCCAGTACTAAATAATAAGTGTAGCTCAAAAAAAAAAACACCCAAAAGCCCCCTAACGAACAAAGAAGGAGTGTCTCTCCACTGCAGCATCCTGAGTACATGCAAAAACTGTGAGTCCATAATAGTAACAGCTGTGAAAAATGGCATTGAGTCACCAGATCTTCATAGCTCAACCAACCTCCAAGAAGACTGGTTTGTGACCTGTCTGGATCAACTGGCAACACTAGTAGGAGAATGAAGAGTATTTACTAAATGGCAATTCAGAAAAGGTGTGTTTATTCACAAACACTGCGCCAACAGAAACAACACACTCCAGCAGTAAACGAGCCCAATTCTTTATTCTCTACTACTTCTGTCTTGCTAAGGTTTCAAGTAGCATATGGAATGGGAATTTAATAGTGATATTTATTTGATTCACTCAGCAACTGGACCACTTACTTCATTACTCCTACTCAGAGAATTGAGGGGGAGTGAGTTGAGAACGGAGTTTTCCTGAAACAGGCGATTACGGAGCTGCCGCAATGTGACTGAAAGGTCTTCAAACACAGAGTTTGCTTTCCCCACCATATATACTCTCTACAAGAAGAATCCAGAATGCTAGGTTAGCTGCCTTTTATGGATTCATTCCAACATACAGACACAGTACATAGCATTTTTCACACAATCACTTTAAAACTGTCATTAAATAACACTTCTTTATAAGGACTTTAAATAAAAACTTTGTCACTTACCTCCTCACTGGGAGCCAACTGCAAAACTACAGGCGTTTCCTCCGAAAATAAGGAGTGAATGGAATTTGCAACACTGTCTAAACTAAAAGGAACAGCCTGAAATGCAAGAGTAAAACTGCAATCATTTTTTGAAACAAAGTGGGAAGAAAATTACCCAGCTAGTATAAGCAAGCAGCCTCAGGAAGGCGCATACAAGGAACAAGTGTTTTACATTACTCTTGATATGTCTTAACTGTGAATAGTAAAGGGTTCACTCCGATGTCCAGTTCCATGTACTTTGAACATGTGGGCCTCTTCTACCATCCTTCACTCTCCCATCACTCTCCCATCCCCAGGCTCTTTCCTATGCCCTCTATTCTTTTTCAGTTGTCCCTTTTCCTTTTGGATTCTGGTTTCTACATGAGAGAAAACATGCAATATTGACTTTCAGATTCTGGGTTTTTTTTTTTCACCTAACATTGCTTCTTTTTGATCTATTCATTTTTCCCCTGGAAATGACATGATTTTTCAATCTTCTTTATGGTTCCACATAACATTTACCAGGATGTTTTGTGGTATTTTTTTTCGTACAATATCCTACCCAACTTTGTTTTTCTCTTTCAAAAAAAAGGGGGGGGATGGAACAGAGGTTTGTTGTTGTTGTTGTTTTTGAGGGGAAACTGGGAAAGGAGAAATCATATGACATGTAAATAAAGAAAATATCTAATAAAATAAAAAAATACAAAAAACCCCAATAACAAAAAAAGAAAGAAAGAAAAGAAAGAAAAGAAACTCCACACAAACCAAAACTCACACCAGCACTTTTGATGGAAACTTAGAAGACTCAAATCTTTTCCAAACACAAGAGTCCCTTTGAAGTCACAGGAGAGTCAAGAGCTCCTTAGTGGGCTAAGTCTATCTCCTAGTACATAAATGAGGAGGTGCTTATTTGTATATTTTTGGAGTGAGGGCCCTTTTTTTTTTGCTAAGACAGGGCATCCCATAGCCCAAACTGGTCCTGAATTCAGTATGTAGCTGAAAATGATCTTGAACTTCTTATCCTCCTACCTCTACCTGCACATTCAAGGATTACAAGTATATACCAATATGCTCAGCTTTGTGTATTTTACACAGCAATACATTTGAGTTGTAACATCTATTGAACATATATGTCACTGTAATTTTATCTGCTTGCATTAAAAGTGATAGTTTGAGGAAATCTGAGATACTGAATTTCACCAAAAGAGAAGCAAGCCTCATATAATGTTCTAACAATATTTACTGGTAATCTTCAGATAGAGGTAAGTTCCTTAGATAAGGTATGATGTATACCCCATCTCTGTGTGTCTGTGTACCATTTGTATACCTGGTTCTGGAGGCCAGAAGTAAGGTGTTGAGTCTAGATTACAGAATGGTTGTGAGCTGGCTGCCACGTGGGTGCTAAAAGCCAGGTCCTTTGCAAAAGCAGTCAATGCTCTTAATTGCTGAGCCATTTCTCTATCCCCTTAAATTTATTAAAGTGCAACATACATACAATGCAGTACACAAACCCTGCAGTAAGGAGATTTAACTAGATTTACAAATGGGTGAACTCTCCTAACCCAGCTAGATTAAGAAAAGAGCACCAGCAGCGCCCCCAAAGTTGTCCACCTCTACCCTCAGGGGTGATCAAAATTTGCATTTCTATGCTACTCTGAGTTTGTTTTGTCCTACACTATTTAAAAAAATAGATTACAAAAAAATTTTACTCTCGAAAATTATTGTAGTTCTGATATTACAGTATTAAAATAACAAGAGGCTAAAAATAAAGCACTGTCTGCTTTTTCAAACAGAGGACTCAGGTTTGGTTCCCAGAACCCACGTGATGGCTTAAAACCATCAATAACTCAAGCTCCAGAGGATCTGACGCCCTCCTTTGACCTCCAGGGGCACTAGGCATGCATGATACACAGACATATATGCAGACAATACACTCAAACACAAAGGTGTTTTATGTATGTATGTATGTATGTATGTTTGTTTGTTTGTTTTTGGAGACAGGATTTCTCTGTGTAACAACTGTGGCTCTCCTGAAACTCACTCTGTAGACTAGGCTGTTCTTGAACTCACAGAGATCTGCTGGCCCCTGCCTCCTGAGTCTGAGATTAAAGGTGTAGAGTACCATTGCCTGGCTACAAAAGAATTTTTAAAGCAGTAGTAGTATTTTTTTTTCAAGTAAGCAGTAGCTCAAACTGGCATCAAACATTATGTAGCTTCATTACGGACTCAAATTTGTGAACCCCAGCCTCCACTTCACAAGTGTCTGAATTACACTGTACCCAGTGTATTTTTCTTTTACTGGAGGTTTCTTGGTGACTTTTCATCCAGTACTTCCATTACTTCATAAAAGCTACTGTCAAAAAGCAGCAAATGAATGCCAATGTGGTACAGGCAGAAATGAAGGTAAGTACAGAAACCTTACTGACAAAATACCAGTGTCCAAATGAAGCTGATCAATTTCAGGATTTTATGACTGGAACAAACATGATGCTTTTCTCTTACTCAAGATGCACATTAACTCAAACTTCCAAAATGAGGTCACAAGAAGGAGAGGGGTAAGAGCAACGAAGCTGGCCAAAGCATGTTGTCAGAAGCCTCTGCAAGTACCTGCCTTCTGTGGACATCTCCTCAGGCTTGGGTGGAAACACCTATCACACTAACTTGCCCTGCCCTGCCTCATTCACCTAGTGGGGTAGCACCTGGCTCAGGAAAAGTTGGAGGCTGAAGGGTACAGCCCTAGTAATCAACCTGGAGAAGATAATGAATAAGTTAAATACCAGATTTTGGAGGAAAAGAAATAATAATATAGTCTATATAGTAATTATATAGACTCCTAAGCTCAAAGGGTAAAAAAGCCTGAGTGATCAGAACATAGTAACTTTTCCCACACTGTTTTAGAAATCTTTGCATGTTTATCCAAGAATTTCTTCATCAGGATCACTTGAAACTACAACAGTTAGCTGGCAAAAGGAAGCCTTGCCAAGTAGAAGTTAAGGGTTATTTCCGCCTTTAGATTGTGTGTGTATTGTTCCCTCAGCCTTCTATTGCTTTACCCGTTTTCTTCCAAGATAAGCAGAAGTAGCCAATCAAAGTCAATCAATAAAGTGAGCTCTTGTCATAGCTTATTCTCATGTGAAGTAAGGCTAGTCTACTTCAAAATGTTTAGTTTGGATGGGGCTCAGCTGGTAGAGTGCTTGTTATACATGATGCCCTGGGTTCAATTCCTAGCATCACATATACTGGTGGTGCATGCCTTGGTAACACAGAGTTCAAGGCCAACCTGGGCCAACCCTGTATCAAAAATCAAATTTGGGGTTCTATGCTAATAAATTTTAAATGGTGCTCTAGATTTTATATATTTGTGCATAAATGGAATAGATATGCATTAATGAAAAACACGGTGATTTTCATAGTAATCACATAATAAATTATAAATTATAGAAATTGTCCTGGTGAATCTGCCTTTTTGTCACCATCTTTCTAAATAAAATATTTTCACGATTATGTCTTGATTTTTCTAGTATAGTCACCATCCATTACCAAAAAATAAAGAGTTAGCTTTCCTGTATCACCGACCAAGGCCTGCTCTCTGCCCCCTCCATGGTGTGCATGAGAATTTGAAGGAGTCTGCAGTAAACCAGTGACCATTCATTCTTAGGACGGCGGGACTCATTTCTGCTGCCTAGGTTTATACTATACAATCATACTTTATACTTCCGTTCTTGCTCTTCTGGTTTACAAGAGAAATGATGAGATTTCTGTTTTGTGTGAAGAAAATATGTAAAATCTAACAGACAATTTTAAAATGTACAATATATTTACACTGGTCAGTGTTCTGCAAATTTGATACAAGCTAGTGTCATCTGGGAAGAGGGAACTTCAATTGAGAAAAATAAAATGCCATCATCAGATTGGCCTATAGGCATGTCTGTGGGGCATTTTCTTGATTAATGATTCATGTAAGAGGGCCCAGGGCACTGCAGTAGCACCCCTGGGCAGGTGAGCTTGGGTTGTATATAAAACAAGCTGAACAACCATGGAGAGGCAGCCAGTAAAAGCAGTGTTCCTCTACAGTCTCTGCTTCAGTTCCTGCCTTGAGGCTTCTTCCCTGAGTTCCTGCCCCAAGCTCACTTCATAATGGATTGTGAGCTACAAGCTGACACAAACCTGCTCCTCTCCAGTTGCTTCTGGTCATGGTGTTTATCACAGCAATAAGAAAGAAACCAAGGCAGTAGTTTGTTTATTATAATCACCATCATTCTATGCATTATACCACTAAAGCATGCTCCAGTAGTGCTACTTGTAGGGATACAGTTAAAGGTTATTAGTTTATTAAAATTGTATGCAGCTGTATGTGTGCCTGACAAAGCCAGAAGAGGGTATAGGATCATCTGGAACTGGAGTTAGAGGCTGTTGTGAATGGCCTGATTTGAGAGCTGGGAGAACTGAGCCCAGCTGTCTTCAGGA
>NC_045030.1:6845595-6851994 GCF_008632895.1 Mastomys coucha | reverse complement strand
GGAGAAACCAGTATGCTGAAGAAATCTACTATGTCCCCATGTTCATTGCAGCACTAGTCACAACAGCAAAGATATGAAGGCAAACAAAGTGTCTTTAAAAAAATGGATAAAAGGGCTGGTGAGATGGCTCAGCAGGTAAGAGCACCGACTGCTCTTCCAAAGGTTGTGAGTTCAAATCCCAGCAACCACATGGTGGCTCAAAACCACCCATAATGAAATCTGAATCCCTCTTCTGGTGTATCTGAAGACAACTACAGCGTATTCATTTATAATAATAATAAATAAATCGTTAAAAAAAATGGATAAAGAAAATGTCCTAGGGCTGGGGGTGTAGGTCAACGGTTCAGCAGTTGCCTGCTGTACAAGCCATCCTAGGTACCAGAAAAAAAATTTTTTAAATGTAGCACATATAGATAATAGAAATACCATTTAGTCTTCAAAGAGCCACAGGGCAGGATGGGGGTGGGGCGTGGAGACATTTTTTTGACAACATGGGTGAGAATATTATGCTAACTGAAATAATCCTGGTGCTGAACAAATAACATGATCTCACTGATGTGTAGGATTTAAGGAAGTTGATTTCATAGAAGTCAGGAGTAGGATGATGTGTTGTCAGGACTGGGAAGTGGACAGGGAAAGGGTATGACCCAAATGCACGGGTTTTGGATGTCTTTGGGACAGGGTCTTATGCCACCCATGCTGCATCAAACTTACTACATAGCCTGGGCCAACCTCAAATTTGCAGTACTCCCCCTGTCTTAGCTTCCCAAGTGCTAGGATTACACAGACACTGGTTCTTTATTGTGTCCAGAATTGTCTTGTGGTCTAGATCATAGCCTTGTGTGTGTGTGTGTGTGTGTGTGTGTGTGTGTGTGTGTGTGTGTAGCTGGGAATTGGACCTAGGGCTTCATGCATGCTAGGTAAGTACTCCACCTCTGAGCTATGAATAGATTTCCAGCCCACATAGTATGTTTCTGTAAGCATGTACTTGTAAATAGGATCACAGCAGAGTCTGAAAAAGAATTTTCCCAAAGTGAGCATCAACACAGATCAGACTTAGAATGTAACACAATTAGAAATTAAAACAGTAATTATTGAAAAAAGAGCTCATATATTTGGTAATAAAACATATTTGTAAGTAACAAATGAGTTAAGGAATCACAATCTACATTAAAATTGAAATATAAACAAAAATACCACCCATCAAAAATGTCTTTAAGCTCCAGTTTTGATGCATGTTTTGTTGTTGACATTTTTGCAGTGCTTGGGATGGGACCTAGAACCTTGCTTCTACTAGGCTACACATTCCACTACATCTTCAATCTTAATGCATTTACAAGTTTCTTTGGGATTGACCTGTTAAATGTAGGGCCAAGGGAACAGACAGCTTACTGCACCTGTTTTCTGATTCAAGTTGCAAATTCACCTCACCTTCATTTTTCTTTTCTTTCTTTTTTTTTGAAACAGGGTTTTCCCATGTAATAGTGCCCTGGCTGTCCTGGAACTTACTTACTCTGTAGACCAGGCTAGCCTCAGCCTCAGAAATCTGCCTGCCTCTGTCTCCTGAGTGCTAGAATTAAAGGTGTGTGCCTCCATGCTCAGCTCACCTTCAATTTTCAATCAAAGGAGCCCTGGTTGTGAAAATGTCTCCCAAAGTGTAGATTATCTGAATTTGGAAGGAACCTCTCTATAACTGTAATTCTGATGTTTTTCAGGTGATTCTTGGCACCTTACAACCCAGAATGGCAAGCCAGACCTTCTGAGGCAGCTGGAGTTTTACTAGTCTTCTTCCCAAGAACAAATTGAAGCATGTTATTGTCCCTAGCCTCCTGCAGAAAAGAAAATTTCAGTGTCAACTCCTGCTCACGGCACCTTCCTCTCTGGCACCCTATTGGAAACAGTGTGTCACTGAGTGGCCTTGCAGAGTGTAGATTTGTGCCCTTCTGAGCTTGCTCCCTCTGCTTTTGCTTTGAATGTTGCTCAGTCACCATCCCTCCACCCCACCATCATGATTTTTATCCCTCTGGAACCATAAACCCCAAAGCCGTTCTCTAAGTTGCCTCGGTCACAGTAGACTATAACAGCAATAGAAAAGGAACAGGAGGCAGTATCTCTTACCTTACAACTCTCCTCCACAGAGCATGACCACGCTCTAGTAAACTTACAATCACCACGTTATTTTTTGTCAAAAGAAACTACTTTCAAAACAATTTCAAAGGAAATTGTGTTTTAGAGAGGTTGCACTCAAAAAAGAGGTGTGTTTAGACTATAATTCACTTTTTAAATGAGAAAACAAGCCAAGATAATAAAGACAGTTCAAAGAAAGATACAGAGATTGAAATTACGTATGCACACATGCAAATTCAATGAAGATACTGGAATAAGGTTGCACAGGTAATACTGAGGTAATATTTAACAGAATAATGCTAATCTTGGGTGCTATTTATACTATTATGTAATTTGCATTCATATCAATTGACAGAGAAAGTTTCCAGTGCACCAAGTAAAAAATACTCACATTTTCCAAAGGGTAGGAGATGACACTGCCTGCAGGGAGAGCCAGTTTATCCACCCCCTTCACCATCACCATAATGGTAGCCCGTGGCCGGTGGAAGAGGTTACCCACAGCAAGCCCTGGCCAAGACAGGTCCTAAAGATTGAAATATACAAAACAGTTCTTAATTCTCAAATATGGAAACTATGTCCCCAGTAATACCTAACAACCAGAGTGAAGGGGTCCGGGGATGACACAGGCTGGAGACACTCAAAGGTGACATAGGCATCTTATTGAAGCAACAGGTACAATCTCCTAAGGAGGGCCATGGATGGCTGCTTCATGTTCTTAAAACTGTACTTATCACAAGGTTAACTTACAACTTTTGTGTAAAAAGCAAGCGAGTAGACAAAGCCCATGTGCTTTAGCCATGCTTTGCATTTTTCCAGCTGGTGAACTGTTATTTTCTTCCACTGAATCATTTTTTCTTTATGCACAGCATTGCTTTTACCTTGCAGAGACAGCAAGAACTGCCAAAATGTTCTCTCTCCACTAAGCACTTTATACATAAAATGCCTTTAACAGTGACTCATGTTGCCTTACTAATAATTATTTCTGAAGCTTACAGGAACAGCCATTGATAGTCAAATTTAAGCTTGCAGAGAACTAGGTACAAATTTTATCCTTCAGTGTAAACAACTGAGCCTGCTAACTCAGGCTGTCCAAAGAAACCAGAGCTTGTGGGCTGTACCCTTAGCCCAACTGCCAAGTAGTGCCCAAGCAGAGCCTGGAGCCTAGAAGTGACTGATGATGTCAGCAGGCAACTTATAAAGTGGCAAGAGGTTGTAAAAGCAAGACAGAGCAAGTGGCATCCCATCCTCCTAAGGTCTGTGTTTCAGGCTCCCTTCTACTACAGTTCTATCAGTAGCCAGGGACTACCACAGGTCACAGCTTCATTTAAGGAAAACACAGCCACTGGTTAGATTAGCTAACTTCAGATGAGATATAGGCATTTTAGCATTTGTAGCAAATTAACTGCACTGCAAAAAAAAAAAAAGACAACCTATTAATAGCAGCACACCTGTAATATGTAAATTACATATCAATTCAAAATAAAAATAAACTTAAATTACTAGATAGATACATCTACACACATAAAGGTTGTCACGATGATGAACAGAGATTTACTGATAAGGATGTATGAAGACTTGGTTTCAGAAGCACTTAATTAAGAGCACCCCAACTGCTGAGCCTTTAACATTTTGTCATCTGTAACAAATGTACCTGTGTTTGTCTCTTACTCTTTTTTGACTATTAAGAAATCAATACAAAAATGTTTTAAAGGCAGTTACAACTACTTATTTTTAAGTATACATACTTCCTTTACAGAGAAGCCCATGGACAGTGCAGCTACATCTGGGATTCGATCTCCTGGTATAGGCCAATTTCCATTTCGGAAAACAACAGACCCTGGCGATCTTAATATGCTAAATTCATTCCCTAAAGCACCTAAGGAGAAAACAGATTGGTAAATGAATAATCATAATTATATATCTTTAAAATTTATTACACATAATACATTTCCCCATTCTTCACTGGCTGAACATGCTAAATTATATTTGGACAAAATACTGAATCATAAATATGGAGAAATCTCCGGTGGGATTCTAGGGATGGCATGCAAGTCTTCATAGTATAGGCGCATGTGCTACTGCGGTGTGCTACTGCGGATTTCAAACAGCCTAATCCCAGACTGGAGCTATGCTCCAAGACTCATCAACAATTTACCCCCCAAAGCATCAGCTAAAAAGTACATATACTGTGCTATAACTGGGTACATGTGTAACTCTGTCAGGGAATATTCCTTTTAGAAATTGAAATTAGCAAATATTAACTATGCATAATGAGTTTCATTATGGTACTTTTATAGAGCTATAATGAATTTTGATCATATTTACCCATTATTCTCTCTTGCCACCTTCACTCCCCAGACCCCTTTCCTTCCTCTTCCTAACTAACCCTCTATTTTCATGTCTTTGGGGGGGGGGAATAGTGAACCAGAGTTTAATAAGGCCTGGACACAGGAGCATGGGTAAAGGATCATTTACAGGTATATGGGTTCCTTACCAGTGGCTATACCAAGAAAATCTGCCCACCCCCTGCAACCATTCACTGCCTATAGCTCTTCAAGGATGGGTGGGGCCTCATGAGACTCCCTCCCCCAGCTACTGCTAACTGCCTATAAATCCTCAGAGAAGGGTGAAGCTTTATGAGCCCTTCACAGTGTATGAAGGGTATCGATGGGCCTAATCTTGTGCATCTAATTACAGCTGCTGTGGCTTTAACAGTGCTATGACATGCCTGGAAGAGAGTGTTCCACAGCAGCCTTTCTTCAGGTTCTTACACAAGTTTTACATATTTATTTTACATGTAAGAGCATTTGCCTGCATGTATGTCTACGCACCATGTGTGTGCTTGGTGTCCCCAAAGGCCAAAAGAGGGTATTGGATCCCCTACAACTGGAGTTTCAGATGGTTGTGAACCACCATATGGGTGCTGGGAACTGAACACAGGTCCTCTGGGAGAGCATGAGTACTCTTAACTGCTGAGCTTCTCTCCAGCCCCAGGCTCTTACATGCTATCTGCCTTTCCCATAATGTTCCTGAGCCTTGGAGGACTGAAAGAGGTTCCTTCTAATGCTGTACATACCTGCCTACAGATGGCCCTTAACAGAGGAACATCGCAGTTTAGCAAGAATTAGACATCAGAGGCAGTTCTCCGGACTTTAAAAAGCAAAAATGCCCCCCCTCACTTTCTGGTACTAAAAAGGAATAAAACCTGAAATCTTTGCATTATTCTGCTTCCAGACCTGATCTCTATAACATGCAAATTTGTGACGTTTCTATTTTACTACTAGGCTGGTGAGCCAGTGCATCCTTACAGGTTAGTATACATCTTCGGATACAGGGTGTTTCCTTATGCCACCACATAGGCAACTTAGTGAAATGAGGACTGTCAAAAATGTGTGTGTCCATAGGTACACAGGCGTTACCAGGCAGGATATAGAACACTTCAGTCTTCAGAAATCAAAGTCCATGAATAGTGTTTTCAGTTGACACACCAGGATGGTGAGAAAATGTACCCTGTAATCACTAACTAATCAAAGCATGTGGCGTCTACAGCTAAAAAGTGAAGGACAAGAAGCAAAGGTATTGATTTCAAGACCTCCCCTAAGGATGGAGTATCGGACCTGTTCACCCATGTTCAAGTACTCAGTTTCGTCTTCATGGTGCTGGGGATGGTCTCCAAGGCTTGAAGCATGCATGCTACAGCAAGCACCCTACCCTTGAGCCATACCCTCAGAATGACAAGTAGCTAATAGAAACTTTTGGGTTCCTATGAGAAAACTTAGTTCCAAGTCTAAAACCAATCTTGGCCAGACCTTCTGTGGGAAAATGAGGCTTTGGTAAGGTATCAGTGTTATTCCCTCAACCGCAAGAAAGAAATGCTTAAGTCTATGCTATGTGAATGACACAGAAAGCAACAACAGTCAATGTTTTAGTTTGGCAGTATTGACAGTAAATAAAAGGCCTCAGGCTGGTACAAATACAGGGCCAGTTATGAGTTTCAATTCACCCCAGGGCCAGAGCAACAATTTCTAAACTTTTAGCTGAAGGCAAATTAAAAAAAAAATTACCAGAATGGAATGGTCATCTGTAGGCAAAAGAAATCTTGGTTTATTACCCAGTAGAACTGGACAGAACCTCCAGGGCAAAATTCAAAATGTAACACCTCAGGCATCTTGACAGCCTTGCTTTGTGAAGAAGGCTGGGGAAAACAGGCAAGGAGCCTATACTTTCCAAGAACACATACATTTCAGGAACCTCTCTGGACATGGAGACAGC
>NC_045030.1:6833828-6845530 GCF_008632895.1 Mastomys coucha | reverse complement strand
CAGCACACAAGTACTTAGAAAATCTTTTCCTTGACCTGAACTGGACTTCCTAACCTCCAGCTTCCTAGGCTTCCCTCCCTCCAGTCAGTCTCCAGATAACCTGTCCCCAGCTTCACAGAGAAAGCCTACAGACCACCCACTTGCTCTCCTCACCTAGCCACAGCTCTTCAACCTCTAGTCACAAGAATACCTTGTCTAACACAATCTATTTGGCTTTCTTACAGACTTTCATTCATCTGTCTAAGGAATTATTCATTTACCATTTATTGATCCAGTTTTGATATAGATGACACAGTAAGAGATAAGTGACTATATGGAGGTAGGCAGGGATTTCAGTGTGTCTTGTTCATACATTCCCAGAGCTGAGAACAGCACCTGACCCACAACTGCCTGGCAGATGTTTGCTGGGTTGATGAGCGAGTGAAGTCACACCCGGAACTACCAATTTCCTCCTCTCATCAGCACAAAACCAAGTCCTGTGTGCTGTCTAAACTTAGAACCACTAAACTTAGAACCACTAAAACCCCCTACAAGTGCCTTGTCAAAACAAAGCCATCTCTAAATGCTTCTCTTCTGGGGAAGAACCCTGGAACTGTACAGTCCAGTCTTTGCTTTTCGACTTCATCTAATGCTGCCTGCTTTGGCCCCCAGTCTCTGCCTACACCCTGAAACAGCACACCAAACCCTGAGACACAATTCTCCTCCCTTAATTGCCTCACTTCCCCATACATGTGACACTGAGTCCCTCTTTGAAATCCCACTTTGGTCTTCATGAAGGCAAGGTTTTTCTTTCCAGTTCCTCTGACTGCCACTGTACTCTCGGGTTCTACCCTTGAAAGCTGGGCTTCAGATATCATTTCTCTCTACCTGTTTTTATAATACATATGATATATGCATATGTCTAATCATTGATTACAATCCTGTACTGTATTATAAAGCACACACAAAACATTTTAACCTCTACAGTGTTCTTCCCAATGTAATCATGATATAAACCCAAGTTTAAAACATCTGACCATTCCTATTTAAAACAAAAGGCTTAAAAGAACCCCACATACAGGAAATTCTAGTACATACTCCCAGCACTCAACTGAATCATGTAGCATACTCTCTATTGGAAAGCTCAGAGGACTCAATTCTACATCATGTTCCCTGACTGAGCCCACCTACCCCTAAGAGGGTAAAAACACCCAACACACTGGCTGCTCCCAGGTCTTTATTCCTGTCTAGCTCTCCCCCAGCTTAGGCCTATACACTCAGCACTGACATTTCTTTGTAAGTCTCACTGCTCCCTCAAACTCAACAGTTGGTTTGAATCTGGACTCACTAGCTTTCCAGAGATTTCTGCAGTCTCTCTTCCAAGCAGCTAAATGGAAGAGCGACTGAATACTTCTTTAAGCCCTTCTGCCATGTCACAATCACCCACTGGTTTCAGCTGTTCTTTTCCTTATTATTTCCTGACCCTCCCACCCCACCCCACACCCCTACCATGGCCATCCCTCACCACATTTGCTGTAGCTAGCTGCCTATGACCCTGTCTTATTGCCCTCAGCTCCAGTTTTCTCTTCATATTTCCAAAATACAAATCTGTTTATTCACTCCTTGGCTTAAATGCCTGTGCTCACTGCCTAGTCTTTTGGGAAAACCAAAATGTCCCCTGGCCATCTCACCAAGCTGACTTCTGAGATTTCAACAAGCCTCCTGCTCTTTAGCTCTCATTACCCTGTGCTCACATGAACATACTGTTCCACTTGAATTCTTTTCCACATCTCAGCCTTTCCTATAATTTTCTTGGAGATACCTTCCTTGGGGAACATTCCTTGAGCTTCTCCAGTCTGTGTTTGAGAGGGAGCTAGTGTCCTTTCCTTGGAGACTCCACTGTCTTATGCAGTGAGCATAATGAATGATGGAACGGAATCAACTTTAAAAAAGGATAGGGGATACTTCTGTCCTCAAGGACATCAGAGACCAAAATCAACTCCCTTCTTTATATGCATCTGTACAGATACCATATGTTAGCTCATGGTCCTTTTTCTCCAGGCTAAATATCTGAACTTCTTCAAATATGCCTCAGAACTTGGTATCCATAGTCCAGGTTCCCTAGTTCTTTCTAGTTCCCTAACATTGTTTCAAAGCAAACAGTGAAATCTGAGCTCTTAAAGATATTTTCCACAAAATCACGCTTAGTCATTGTGGAAAATAACACTGTACCCTCACCTGACAAGAGCCAGCAGCTCAGTAGCTCAGGTTGTTATATGAACTAGACCATTTTAGCAAGAATAGCATGTCCAGACCACGTAGAGAAATAATTATTTTACCTTAGACAAAAACCAAACCAAAAACAGAAACCTCCGTGACTCAAAAGGTCATAAAGCTGAACAGAGTGGTACTCAGAAGGCATAGACAGGCAGATCTCTCTAAGGTCAGGGCCAGCGAAACTACAGTGTCAATGGAAAGGTTTTGTTTTTAACTTTTAAACCGAATTAAAACAAAAGAATTATCCCAAAGTATGTGTGTGTGTGTTTGTGTGTGCCTGTGTGTATGCATACACATGGATGTATGTGCAAGCATGTGGAATCTAAGGTCAACCTCCAGTGTCTTTCCTCAGGAACTGTCTATCCACCCTGTCTCTCATTGGGATGTGAAGCTCATCCATTAGGCTACAGTGGCCAGCAAGGAACTTGTAGGGATCCACTCATTCTCACCGCACCTCCCCAGCCCTGAGATTATAAGCACACACCACTATACCCAGTTATTTATATGGGTGCTGGGGTTCAAACTCATATCCTCATGCTTTTGTGGCAAGCACTTACCAAGTACCTTGAAAATCCTCCAAAGTATCTTGATTAAATTAGAATGGCCTTTCCAGAGCCAACAACAACAATGAAAAAGACCCTAACACTTTGGAGGCCTGAAAATATATGTTAACTATTAACACAGAGGGCTGGGCAACTCCAGGGTGGAAAAAAGCTTTGGTGTTCAAAACCATAGCTAGGTCTTTTTCACTTCAACTGCCATTCCAAAAGCAGGACCTCCCAGCATCACACACAGCACAGGCACAAGGTATCTCTTTGATACAAAGCACCCATTCTTCCTCAAGTTGTTCTCCACTTGAAATTTTTTTTTGAGACAGGGTTTCTCTGTATAGCTCTGGCTGTCCTGGCACTCACTCTGTAGACCAGGCTGGCCTCAAACTCAGAGATCCGCCTGCCTCTGCCTCCAGAGTGCTGGGATTAAAGGCATGCACTGCCATGCCTGGCTTCACTTGACTTCTTGTATCCTACTGTCTGCAACCCCAGTGTGTGTCCCACTACTCCCACGTTGCCACAGATCATTCCCTCTGCCATACACATATCGTCCTGGAAAGACATCCCGTACTTGGAAGTCATCTGATCTATCTTCAACTCCAGCTTTGATACATATTACCCTCATCATGCCCAGCTTTATTTATTCTCTGCAAAATGAGGATACTTTCTTCTAAGGACTACTGTAAAATGAAATGCATTACTACATGATCCTCAAGCCACAGGCCAAATATTAGCTCATTTCCACTCTTCTTATTCCATGTTAGAGAACCTAGGTTCCACTAAGAAAGCTACCATTTATTTGACATGTGATGCTTAAAGCATGATTCATACCTTACTCTCCAAATCCTTCAAAATGGGAACTGAAATCAATACTAAGAAATTGTCTGTGGACATCTTAAGAAATAATCATTATTAAAAAAACGAAGACTCGGGCTGGTGAGATAGCTCAGCGGGTAAGAGCACTGAGTGCTCTTCTAAAGGTCTTGAGTTCAAATCCCAGCAACCACATGGTGGCTCACAACCACCCGTAATGAGATCTGACGCCCTCTTCTGGTGTGTCTGAAGTCAGCTACAGTGTACTTATGTATAATGATGAATAATTCTTTAAAAAACAAAAACCAAGACTCAACTTCGCATTCTGATATGTATATATACGAGGGAGATAAGGTTTCATCCGTTGTTCATAACAACCATTAGAAATGAAGGTGGAAAAAAAGACAGCAGCTGGCGGCAGCTAAATCGTTAGCCAACCTTCCCTTCTAGGTTGTGGTTCAACAGTGTATTGAGAAAAGCAAATCTATCCTCCAAAGGGCCTCGAACAGAGAAGGAGTGATCGGGCAAATGGGAGGACAGGGTCCCAACCGGCTACGTGCCTTTCCCCGAAAGGCTGATGCCAGCTCCGGAGTACCCCCAGGTGGCCCTGCTCGGCTCCAGAGAGCACAAGGCCGCTCCGCCCGAGCCAGATCAAGGTCCAGAACCCCGAAGAGGGCCGCCAAGCCCAGACCGCCCCCTCTGCGGCCCCCACCATCAGCCGCGCCCGCCCAGGGTCCCCGCGCCCCTTAGCCTCCTGCAGTGCTTCCCAGCTACTCACCTGTCACCAGAAAGGAAAGGAGAGCGACAAGCACAGCCATGGTGCCGCGGCTGCTGAAGCGGAGATGAGATACACGAAAAGGGACGCCAGGACTCGAGAGAGCACCGCAGCCCGACCGAGTGACGCGCTCCCGAAGGTTCCGATCCCCAAGCCCCTCCCCCTTAGCTGCTCTGAGACAAGGTCTCGGCCAATCGCCAACTACGCCGCTATACGAGAGCGACGTAGAGTGAGTGACGTCACAATTGGGGCGGGGACTAACGTGATGAGTGGAACCCTCTGCCAATAGGAATTAAGAATTTTAAGAGCTGGGAGGTTCTGTCCCGCCGGCCCACAATGACCGGTCACGAGATGAAGGGTAGGGCCAGCGGTTAGAGCAGGTGGCCCCACCGGTTGCAGGTTCTCGAAAGCCCACAGTGAGGCTTACTCTTGGGTGTGGACCCTTTGTCCAACCTCCGGTGACGATTTTCAACCAGGGCATCGGTCTTTCCCGATCTTGCACCTCCCGCCCGCTGTGACTGACAGCTGTGGAAAGCACTGGGCTAGCTCAGGTTTTGCTCTCCAGAGTACACAGCCATTGAGTACCTGAGGAAGGAAGCCTGGCGCCTGGGGGAACCCCTGCCCGCCTAGTAGTGGTGCTTCTTAAAATATAGGACTCCCGCTTGTATCTGAGTTGTAAAGGGTGATTTTTAGTGTGTCTGAAATATTTATTTTATTTTTATGTATACGAAGTATCCATTGTCTGAAAGTCAAATATAACTGGGTATCCTGTTTTGATTTACCGAATAAGTCAAATATAACTGGGTATCCTGTTTTGATTTACTGTATCGAACAACCCTGCCTCCAAACACTGCATACGCAAGGAGTGATCTGATAGAATATTAATTATTTCATTCGGTCCTCCCTTGGTTTCTAATCCGAACAAGGTGTTCAGGGAGGCTATGTGGCGGCTAGACACGCTAATTAGACCAAAATCATCCCTTGGCTCATAGCCTCTTACCTATGATGTAAGGCAAGAAGTGACATTGCCCATAATTTGTGGTTAGAAAACAACTCCCCAGCTGATGACCTTGAAAGATGAATATGATTTTAATATGTAAGTGGAGGATGTGATAGGTGTAAAGAAAAAGTGTAGCATATATGGTAGGGAAAATGCCTTTTCTGGTGAACTTTTAACTGTTTAGTTTGACAGAAGAGATTTTATAGGGTAGAAGGACAGAGCTAAAATTTTAGGCTAAGATTTTAGTTTGTTCCTTCCTCGATCCTTTCTCGTTTGAGGATGGAACCCCAGAGCTATGCACAATCGAGGCAAATGCTCTACGACTGAGCCATACCTCAACTAGGAAAATAATTTCTTTTAAAAGATCTTGACTTGTACGCAGAAGAACAACAGTTCATTCAGTACAAGTGGAGGAGCCATTGGAGGTGTTTGGATGTTGTTCAGTGGACAAATGTAAGGTAGGTGCAGTTGAGTGGAAATGGCTCACCAATTCTCAGTTTACCGGCTGTTTTATCATTGGAATTGACTGAGGGAGAACAGAAGGGTTGCAGCACCTCCAGGAGTTCTCCAGATGAAACTTAGCTAGCCCAAGAACTGGAATCAACCCCACCACCCCCTTACTCAGAATGCAGTTTCTAGAAACTGCTATGTTTACTAAAGCCACTCTCAATTTATAAAGCACTCTGAACTTCCTCACTCAACCTCAGAAAGCTCTTAACTCTCAATTTTGTGTTTTTGTCCAACAGAGAATTTGCACACATGTGTATTTAAAGGACTATGAAGGGAGGGGGGGTTGTCTTTCTATTAGGAATGTAAAATTATTAGAACCAAAATGTCTAAAGCAGCTAATTTCAAAAGCATAAGCTGTGCCATGACTACCATGAACATTTAAAAAAATAATTTAAAAATTATTTTTCAAGGGCCAAGGTGTTGGCTCAACTGGTGAAAACAATAGCTGTGTAATACTGAAAATTCAAGTTAGATCCCTGAACCAATCTGGATTTGGTGCTGTGCATCCCAGCACTCCTGTGTTGAAATTGGAGGCAGAGATAAGAGAATAATTTGGAAGTTCCAGGGCCAGTTAGCCTGGAATGCACAGCATAGCAGCAGAAACCAGAGAGACCCTGCCCCAACAAGGTGGGAGGCTAGACCCAACCTCTGGAAGTTATCATCTATCACACACACACACACACACACACACACACACACACACACACACCACAATATAAGTAGATACATAAAAGAGAATTTAACATGAAGTCACTTCTGTACACACCAACTAAAATTCCATGCTGGTCCATCTTGTCACATGTTAGAGAACAGGTTTGAGGCAGAATCCCTGCAAAAGTGTGTCTAAATGAATCTCATTTAGAGATATAGCCAGGTAAAGTGGAACCGAGCTCCCACAAATTCAAGGGGAAGAAACATACAGCCCTTTTCTGCTCTTAAAAGAATCCTAAGACACCCTGATTTATTTTAATTTGAGAAATAGCAAAAACACTATAAGCAGATTAGAATATAAAATAACACTTTCATATGTTAACTTCATGCATAGTCTCTGTGTTGAGAAATACCTTTTTTTTTTCATTTTTTTACTTGTGAGTCTACATCAAAGGCTTCTTTTCAGCTGAGGTATCAAAGAGGCATTAGCATTCAGCAGGATAAACACTGTTCTAGCAAGCCTCCTCTTTGTGACATAGATGGAGATGCTGAAACCTAGGGGAGGGCAAATGTCCTCAAGGGCACAGAGATGCATCAGCATTTCTACTTTATGAACACAGCCCTCTGGTTCAGTCTTTAGTGAAGAACTGGCAACATGCAGTTAACTTTTCCATGGAAATGGTTACAGGTAGAAATGTGGCTGGGCAATGTGTGCAGTGAGTGAGGACCAAAGTACGATCTTACAAGAAAGCTTCCACCTTATCAGTAGCAACAAGAGACCTCAGCTAAGGCCAGGGAGAGCATAGACTTCAACCCTCTACAGCCCTAAGGGGAGACAGGAGATAAAGATGTCTTTCACACTGGGGCTAGAGAGGTGGCTTAGCAGTTAAGAGAGCTTGCCAAGGACCAAAGATAGGTTTAGTTCCTAATAGCCACATTAGACTCCAGGGTTTCTGATGCCCTATTTTAGCCTTCCAGGACACCACCACTTACATGTGAACCTGTGAACACATGAATACCCATGAACATGTGAATTCTGTGGCACATGTGAATACTGCACACATAAAGGTGGGTCTATCAAACTGATAATCCATGCCTAGTCCAGACCCCATGGACTCTGCCTCAGTCAGCTGTCTTGGATGGTGCTGCTACTGCTGCAATGGCTTCCCTGCCACAATGGCCTGAGATAGCTCAGAAACCAAGATCCCAAATCAAATTTTCCTCCCGTAGGTTGTTTCTATTAGGTATTTGGTCAGTGTTATGCAAATGTGACTAACATACCCAGTCCAATCCACAGGGAAAACATGAAACACAGTCTAAGAGATGGGCTCCAAAATGCTAGTCCACTCTTCCCTGAAAATGTCAACACTCCAAAAAATAAATTACTCAAATGAGTAACTGTCATAGCCAAAAGAGGCCTAAGGAGACAAGATAACTAAATGTACCGAGATGCCCTGGGTGGAATCATGTAGCAGGGAAGGGCAATCTGAATAAAGCAGGGACTTTGGATAATGACAATATATCTACACTGGATCATTAACTGTGACAAATGGATCATATTAATGCAAATAATAGGAAAGACTGGCTGTGAGGTATATAAGGGATCTCTTTACTGTCCTGTCAATTTTTCTGTAAATGCCAGAATGTTCTTTAGCAAAGAAAGGAAACATTGTAAAGTTAGTAAAAAAAACACAAGCCAAAAAAAAAAAATGGAAAAGACAAGCAGTTCCCATATTACATGTATTACTCAGTCAGCAAAGCTGTTAGAAAAACGAGTAGCAGACTTGCAGAAAGAAGCCCTTTATAAAAGAGGAAATCCAAAGGCCAGTTAGACAGAATTACAAGCTGCTTAACACTGGTATTAGTTAGGGAAAAGCAAGTTTGAAGCCCTCAGATGCCACATCACATTACGAGATTGGCAAAAATTAATTAAAATTAACCATGTGTAGGCAATTCCCTCTTTCTTTCTCTCTCCCTCTCTCTCTCCCTCCCCCTCTCTGTGTCTGTTTTGTCTATGAGGGTGTGCTCATGCATGCATGCATGTGTGGAGGTTTATGTCTAGTGTCTTCTTCACATGCTGACCTTATTTTTTGAGCCATAATCTTGTCTAACCTGGAGTTTGCCATATCGACTGGCTGTCTAGTGAACTCCAGGGGACCCTCTAATCTCTGCATTCTCAGTGCTGGGATTACAGTATGCACTCCTATGCCCAGCTTTTTTTACTCCACTGAGCCTATTTCCCTATTAATACTTGTATCTTTTAAAAATATTTTTATTTATTTTATGTATATGAGTTCACTGTAACTGTACAGATAGTTGTGAACCTTGATTTATTTACTATTATAAATAAGTACACTGTAGCTGTCTTCAGACACCCCAGAAGAGAGCGTCAGACCTCATTATGGGTGGTTGTGAGCCACCATGTGGTTGCTGGGATTTGAACTCAGGAACTTCGGAAGAGCAGTCAGGTGCTCTTACCCGCTGAGCCATCTCACCAGCCCTTAATACTTGTATCTAACAACAGCAAAATTATGATGGTTCAAAAGCAATTTGCTGTCTCCGAGATGCATATGTAGCTGCTGACTTATCTAAGACAGGTTATGCACATAAATTAGAACTTCCAAGGTGTGCCAGAAACTCAGTATCCATTTCTAATTCCCACCTATTTTTCCTCTCATATCTCAGGCTGGAAAGCTAAAAACTACACTACCCAGATTCCTTTTCACTGGAGGTTTCCAGGTATGGTTTGGATTTCAGTGTTGAGATGTGTTCTTGTGGTATTTTGGAAAGCAAAAGCAAGACAGAAGTCATGCTCTTGCTGTTGTGGTACTGGCTAGGAGGATGAAGCAAAGGCTCCAGACACCATTCTCAGGTCCCAAAGAAACCTAGGACAAGGCTCACTCAGTGCCTGCAACTCTTCCCTGTACATTTCATCCTGCAACTCTCTATTCTAAACCTCTCCAGCCCAAGAGCTGGGCTTCCCTTCCCCCAGCTTCTCTTTTCTATAGAAACCAGTCATTTTGGCCATGCACTCTCTTGCTCACTCTTGGCCTCTTGGTTCCCATGTTATGTGCAAAAGGCTCTGGGTTCAACCCACAGCACCAAAGAAAAAAATCATATGTGTGATTTACACATGGTAGAATGCATTCTCTTTTCTTTTTGTGCTAGGGTTGGAATCCAGAGCCTTGACTATGCTAGGCTAGTGTTTTTCCATTGAGTTACATCCTCAGCCACAGAGCACACAAATGTTAAGCAAATAACTTGTGCCTCTGCCTATGTGTATCCCCCAAAGTGAATGAAAACACAGAAAATTTCCAGTACCCCAGCAAGTTTCCTTGTGCCCCTTCCAAGTTTTGCTTATCCTCAAAAAGAGTAGATATGCTATTATAGTTGGATTGATTCTGTGTGTGTGTGTGTGTGTGTGTGTGTGTGTGTGTGTACAACTATTCCAAATTCATGAGAATCAATATCTTATGACTCAGTTAAATAAAACACCCATGAAAACTTGTATGAGATTACCCTCTATTTTAGTCAGAATATATATAATTAGGAGACAAAATATTTCAAGCAGAAAGATTGCAGGCTGAGAATTGCAGTTGCTGAAGAAATCACTGTAAGGGCCAGAAGAGCTATACCTTAGTCCTTAGCCCCCTCCATTAAAAATATAGGACAAGTATTCTCAGATTTTTGCCTGTTGGATGAGTATATTTAAATTAATATGAATAGAGAGCATGTACACTCATAATATAATATGTTTACAATGTACTCTGAATCCTGGTTCTGATAACTCAGGGCAGAATCTTTGGAAATAAGCTAAAATTATGGTCTGTCTGAAAAAAAATCTATGTTCTATCTGAAGTGGGGTACCAAAGATCAAACTACTGAATGGGTGTTTCTATTAGTATGTAAAGTAGGAAAGAGGGGGATTAGTCTGATATTCAAGTACCTTTGCTTTCTGTTCCTGTAACAAGATGCTTGAGGCTGAGTATGAAGAAAAGAGGTTTATTATTGCTTACAGTTCTAGAAGCTAGGAGTCCAGGATTGGAGAGCCTGTTGGCTCAGCCTCTATGAGGATGGCATCAAAATGGGGAGAGAGAACATGTCACACAATGAGAAGGAAAACCACAGAGAGTCACAGGTCAGGCTTTTGTTTGTTGGCTTGTTTATTTTGTTTGATACAGGGTCTAATGTAGCCCAGGCTGATGGTGCCTTAACTTGATGTACCCATCAGGATCATCCTTAATCATCTTGTCTTCAACTCTGAAGTGCTGAGATTACAGATGTGTGCCACAGTGCCTAGCTATACCCACCCTCTCATTTAGGAGTCTTGAAGACTGAACCCAGGGTCTCCCCAATCCTAGGCAAGTGTGCTACCACTGAGATATATCTCCCTAACTCCATGCCAGGCTTGCTCCTGCAGGAACTCACAGGAGCCCCAAGAGGACTCATGCCTGTTTCTGTCAGGAGCTCATCACCTAACTACTTTAACTTTCCCATTTCTTTCCCCCTTCAACAGTCAGATTTCCCTTCCTTCCAGGTCTTCTGGAAACATGTGGCTATCATGTGTTCCTACAATGTGTTTGCTGATTAGCAGTGTGGAACTGCTGCTGTCCCTGGGCTCAGCTCTCAGTTGTGCTCTGCCTCATCACCCTGATCACAACTTCCTCCATTTCTCCCCAATTTTTGAAGTTATTTAAAGCTTCCAACAAGTATCTTTCAGCTCCTATTTTCCTTCTTTAATTAAGTAATTAAGTAATTAATTAACAAATTGAGACAGACTCTCACTCTGCACTTACTGTAACAGCCCAGGCTGGCCTTGAACTTGTAAGTGATCCTCATGTTTCACCTTCCTGATTGCTTAATAACAGGAGCCACTATGCCTAGCCTTCTTGTCTTGGGAGAGCACACGGCTCCAGCCCCTTATCTCATCTCAGGCGGCCACACCAGGAACTCCTGTTCCTCAGCTCGTGGGAGGAGGATGGGGAGTGGAATCTAGGAGCTTGTCATGTGTTGTCCAAGTTCTTGCTCCCTCTGTACAGACCCTGGGTTGCAAGGAGAACTAGGAGTGGTGCCAGGAGATAGGACACAGTGGGGAGATGTGTGTGTGTGTGTGTGTGTGTGTGTGTGTGTGAATGTGAGAGAGGGG
>NC_045030.1:6828631-6833688 GCF_008632895.1 Mastomys coucha | reverse complement strand
TCTCTCTCTCTCTCTCCTCTGGGTGTGGAACCCAGGGCCTTGTGCATACTTGGTAAGTACTCTACCAGCTAGTCTCTCTCTCTCTCTCTCCTGGGTGTGGAACCCAGGGTCTTGTGCATACTTGGTAAGTACTCTACCAGCTAATGTCTAGACCTTCAAGTGTTTATTCTAGAATTCTATATGACCTCCCCCCTCCAAGGCGATGGTGGCGCACTCCTTTAATCCCAGCACTCAAGAGGCAGAGGTTGATGGATCTCTGAGTTTGAGGCCAGTCTGGTCTACAGAGTGAGTTCCAGGACAGTCAGGGCTATACAGAGAAACTCTGTCCTGAAAAACAAACAAACAAACAAACAAACAAACAAACAAACAAAACCCTATATGACCAAAGTAATATACATGGATAAAAGCATGGTTCTCCTTTCTTCCCTCTGTTAACACTCTCTAGAAGTAACATTAAGTTTTCTATCTAGACTTCTTCCTATACTTGTTCAACCATATATACTCTACGTTTAGTAAAATTAAAACATTATACATTCCTGTTTATTTTACTTTAAAATCAGTTATTGTGTCACAATAAGAAGTAGAGATATATCTTATTCTTTCATTCTTTTCTTTTTACTGTTGTAAAACAAATTTTTGCATGTGTTTCTTGCCTGTGTGTATGTTCATGCCTGGTGCCCAAGGAGTTCAGAAGAGGGTATTGGATCCCCTGGAATTGGTATTGCAGATGGCTACGTGCCACTGTGTCAGTGCTGGGAAGTGAACCCAAATTTTCTTCAAGAGCATCAAGTACTCTTAACCACTGAGCCAGTTCTCCAGCTTATTATTTTTATAAATAATTACATAGTATCCCATTGTCTGAGGCCAGGTGGTTCCTATAATTTGTTATTTTCAAGCTAACCAAGTTTATCAGAACCAAATGATCACACAGTAAAATCTTATATACATACCCACGTGTGCACACATGGACATACATTCTTTGCAACCTTACTGGGCCTTATAGAAAGCAAACAGTTGAACATATCCTTCTACAGAGCTTCTGCAGCTGGAATGGTAACTAAAGAGGTTAGTCTTTTTGTTTTGTGACTTTCACCTTTTTTTTTTTTAATGATAGCATCACTCTTTTACTAGGGAGAAAGCTTGTATGAGTCATTACTTTCTTCAGAGTATCTGGTTTTCCATCCTTCAGGCATCTGGACATCACATTGGGATGCAGATGTGGGCTAAACCTTGTTTTTCATGCATCTGTCATGTTCTGTCTAAATCTCAATGAAGCCTACTTTTTGCTCTGGCCCATTTCATTATACTCCTCCTCTTTGTTAACCACAGTTCAGTTAACCATTGTGGCTGCATAGCACCCTGGATAAGAGTTGTCTTCTGGTGTCTTCCAGCTAGCTGCATGGACAAATATTTTATTGATGTACTTGAGCTCCCAGGCAGCACCAGATCCTTTGTCAACAACCAGGAGCTTACCATCCACTTTTGATTTCTCAGAGCAGCTGTAGCTCCTCTTTCCTTCTTTGCCTGGCAATCTGGTCCTTGTTCCCACTCTTAGACCCAGCATCTATATCTCTTCCTGTGATGCTCTGGTTTCTGGTATCTCTCTGGGTCCTTGTAATGAGGTATCTTGGTAGTGGAAGGTACATATTTCCTACTATATTCAAGAATGTGCATATTGGCTTTTGGAGATCTCGTTTCACCCAGGTTCTCTTTAGCCTTCTTGCTTAAGTCTCTCTATTTTACATATGATGGGGCCTGTATGAGCTTGCTGATGACAATGTCATTTTGAGTCAGTGCAGTCTGGATCTCCAATGCTCAGATATATCCTTGCTATGGATAATGTTAGTTGCTGTTAGTGTCATCATCCTCATGAAGGTTTACCACAGGTCATTTGGCTTATGTGCTTTATTCTCAGAAGGTACTTGACAAATGTTGAGGCCTGGATATGTTTTAAATTTCTTCGTACTTCCAGAAATCCCATCTTTCTGGGTTTCTTTCTGGGTCCTTTTCATCATCAGCCGTTCCTCTTGTTCTTTGAGGACAATTTTTTCTTGAACTTTTTGAAGGAAAGCAAAACCCAAGCCTTTTACCCTTTGGGTGTGTTGAATGTTACCATCCAATTTGGACTCAGAGGCTAATTGGTTTCTTTGCTCTGCAAGAAATTGTTTGGCCCTGACAGCAGCCTCATAGATATAGCTCCAAATAGTTTGGCTTCCTGGTCATTCTGGCTCAGGCCCTCTCTCTGTTCATTGGCCTGGTATTGATAACCTCTGCTTCTCAACATCTCTTTTCCCCTCTCAACTCTTTCTTGAGAGAACTTGACATAATAACTTTTCTTTTTCTTCTTTTGCTTGGCTGGGTCTTTCTTCTTAGTATGTCCCCTTGAAGTCTCATGCTGAGGACACTTAGATGGTAAAGTCTTAGATGAAGACTGGGTTTTCAGAAGTCTCCTGAAGTCTTCATTCATGAGTTTTGGCTGGTGGAAGAAATGAGGACCAACTGCCTTGCCACAAGGTGGGGTGAAAGGGAAGGACTATGACTTATAAGCACAATCAGACATTTCCCCAGTGGCCCTTCTGATACCCCCAAGGATAGGATCGAGCATCCTTACTGAGCCTCTCCTAATATCACAAATTTTCTTCCAACCACATTAGATGTTTGGACAATGATCAATCTGCAGAATGACTACTGGAAATTATCCTTTCTTAGGCTGGGAGTGTTCCTCAGTGGAGTGCATTCTTGGGGGTTCATTGCCCTGGGCTCTGTCTTCAACACCACAAAAAAAACCCCAGCTTTTTGTTAAATTGAAAAACATGCTGCATCCTTGCAGATATACAGCTCACTTTTGTGCAGACAGGGTAACCGAATCTACACCAGCAGGTAGTCTTGTGCTCAGTGGCATCTAAGGCTGGATCCATGACAGGGATCCAGGTTCAGTAGCTCTTGTCAGGAGGCTGAGGCCAAAGGATGCTATGTCTGGGGGCAGCTTGGGCTATATAGTAAGACTCTGTCTCAGGAGAAGCCAAATATAAAACAAAATATCAAATTGCTTCTTTGTTCAGCCCTGAATTTGGGCATTCTGGTTTTTTCCAAATGCAACCAAAAGACGAAAGGTTTCCTGTTTGTACAACACTATAGCCACAGTCTCAGTTCTAACACTGTAGCTACTGCCTTAATTATGACACTGTAGGTAGCCATGGCCTTAGTTCTAACACTATAGCCACTATCTCAGTTAAAACATCGTAGCCACTGTCTATTTATAGCACTGTAGCCAGTACCTCAATTATTAGTTCTAACATTGAGTCACTACTCCACTTATAACTTGGCTGCCTCCACTTTAGAGTCCTCTGAGTCTAGAAAGAGCTTGTATAGCTGAAACTGTACCTAGTTGTTTCTATATGTGTGGACTGTTTGGGTCAGATACCTGCTTTCACTAGAGCTGAGGAGCAAGGTAAGGAATAAGTAGGCTCTACCTAGCTCAGATTTATGGGACTACAAGAGTGGCTCAGGCATGCCAGACAGAAATGGCTCCAGTTGGTTCATAATATAATACTTAATAATTTAATTTTTCCCAAGCCTTTTCCCACAGACATTTAAAATGCTTCCAATATTTTGCACTTACATGAAATGCTGATGCACAATCTATTTAAAAATATCTATATAACTTTTTAATAACTGCAAATATTTTGCATCTTACAATTTTATTTTTGCCAGAATCTAGACTTGAACCTAGTCCTAGCTGATGCTAAGACCCACATCATGTTTCTTAATATATGTCAAATAAAGTTTCTGGAAGACTGAACTTGGAAAAGAAAGTACCAGAAGTTAGTCATAGATAGTACTGTTTTCCTAGTTCCTATTTAGGGTACTGTGTCCAGATCTAATTAGCTTTTAACCTCCCTGGGTCAGTTTTAAAATGATTTGCCATCTTTGTTATAGGTATGATTTTCCCCCAAAACAAATAAAAGCAAAATTCTGTCCTTACAAATTAATTTTTAAACCTGGGAAAGTCCAAAGCTCAAACTATCAGTATAGGAAATTAAATCTCTCACACTGGAAAATATATCCAATGCCCACTTAATAATTTAGTGCATCTAGTAAAATCTGGAAGGATGTTAGACATGACATACATTTCCTGTTTGTGGGAGAAACATGTTTTTGCTGCATTCTACATTGCTCTATGTCTTAGTTAGGGTTTTACTGCTGTGAATAGACACCATGACCAAGGCAACTCTTATAAAGAACAACATTTTATTGGGGCTGGCTTACAGATTCAGAGGTTTAGTCTGTCATAATCAAGGTGGGACCAGGGCCACATCTAGGCAGGCATGATGCAGGCAGAGCTGAGAGTTCTACATTTTCATCTGAAGGCTGCTAGTGGAAGATTGACTTCCAGGCAGCTAGGAGTAGGGTCTTAAAGCCCTTGCACACAGTTACACACCTACTCCAACAAGGCCACACCTCCAAATAATGCCACTCCTTGGGCCTAGCATATACAAACCATCACATTCTACTCCATGGCCCCCACAGGCTTGTTCAAACATATGAGTCTATCAGGACCATATCTAAACATAGCATAATGCAAAACACATTTCCAAAGTCCCCATAGTCTATAGCAGTCTCAACAGTGTTAAAAGTCCAAAGTCTCTTCTGAGATTCATCTAATCACTTAACTGTAATTCCCAAAGCAAGACAGGAAACCAGCTAGGCAAACTCCAAACTCTGCATCTCCATGGCTGATGTTAAAGCTGTCTTCAGATCTTCAATTCCTTTTTCATCTTTGTTGACTGCAACAAACTTCTTTCTCCTGGGCTGGTTCCACTCCCTGTTAGCAGCTTTCCTCAGCAGATAACCCATGGCTCTGGCATTTCAAACACCTTGGGGTCGCTGAGGCAACTTCAGTGTTACAGCTTCTTGTTCCAATGTCTGCGATCTACACATGACCCTCTGGGATCTTCCAAAGGGCTGGAGCCACTTCTCCAGCTCTGTCCTCTGTAGCAGTCTAAGCTCAGGTTGATTCACTCCACTACTGCTGCTGTACTTGGTGATCATCCCAT
>NC_045030.1:6826588-6828365 GCF_008632895.1 Mastomys coucha | reverse complement strand
CTCTGTAGCAGTCTAAGCTCAGGTTGATTCACTCCACTACTGCTGCTGTACTTGGTGATCATCCCATGGTACTGGCATCTCCAATACACTGGGGTCTTCCTCTGCATCTAGGCTTCACCAATAGCCTCTCATGGGCTCCCTTCATGGTGCCAGGCTTCAACTTCTTTGCATGACCCCTTAAGTCCTGGCCCATCTACTACAACTGAGGCTGCACCTTCACCAATGGCCTTCCATGGCCTCTCACAGTGCCAAGCTTCAGCTGCTCTCCATGACCCCTTCATGCCTTCAAAACCAGTACAACCTGGGTGACTCTTACCTATTACCAAGTCCTGCAGCAGCACAAGGTACAACCTTGGCTATCTCTGGAACACAGCTTCTTTGTGCTCTGGGAAAACACTTCCCAGAAGATTTCACCTCAGTGATGCTGGTCTCTTCTTAATCACTACTAATTTCTTAGCTCCTGTTAACCAGCATCAATTGTCCCAGTAGTCCCTTCTACTTTTCACACTAAAGCTAGAGCCACATGGCTGAAGCTGCCGTGTTCTCCTGCTCTCTGGGACTGGAACATGGTCCCCCTTATTCTATTACCAGCTTTCTGTTTTCTGACTCCCTGCTCTGCAGATTGACCTTGAACTGAGAGATCTGCATGGCTGTGTCACTAAAGCTGTGCACCATCATGCCTGGATCTAAATTTAGTTGGGTAGGATATTAAATCCCTTAATCTGTTATCTCCTAGAACATAGGATTCAGTTCCATTTCACTTCCTAGTGCCCCTTTAATACTTGAATCATATATTTTATATTTTTCCTTTCTCAGCTTGCTATGCTTGTTCAAAATGCTCTTCATGAGACTTAACCAGAGAACAAAGTCTCTGCTGGGTGTTTCTGAGATTTCCTTTGTCAGTGCAATTAATCTGAGTCTCTTCACCTTAGCCTCAGGCAGACTCTTCAGACAAGGGCAAAAATAGCCACATTCTTCACCAAAATACCACAAAAACATTTCTAAAATCTGATTTTGGAGTATGACTAATTTATTTTGGGGTGCCTGATAACTTACATTGCTAGTCAAGCAGTCCATGCTCTATATAATGTCATTTTAACACTAGAACCTTTAAGTCATAGAACATTTAATTGAAGTAGTAACTCACCTCCCTGAAACATATATTGGATATATAGTTCAGTGTAACTTACCTTCTTTTATTCTATGCTGAGAATCTAATCCAAGGCCTGGAAAAATCAAGGGAAATATTCTCCTGCTGAACTGCATTCAAGTCCAAAATGTAACTTAATTTTTTCCTAAATGAGTCCTTCTGTGATTTTTCCTCCTACATATCCCATTTCATATACTCAACACAGTTCTTCTTCCCTGAACCCAGCCAACTGAAAGTGAATTCTGACTTTTCTGGTCCTTCAGAATAATTTATCTTTACCTTATATTTATTTATACAGGGTCTCACTATATAGCCTAGAATGGTTTCAAACTCTCTATCCTCTTGGGATAGAGAGATGGCTCAGTTGGTAAAGTGTTTAACACACAAGCATGATGACCTCAATTTAATCCTCAGAACCCAATGAAAAAGCCAGATGTGACTGCGTGTACTTGTAATTCTCACACTGCAAAGACAAACACGGGTGGATCACTGGGACTCATTAGCTAGGCAGCTGAGTTGAATTGATGAGTTCCAAGCCAGTAAGACACCCTGTCTTAAAAACTTAAGTGGATGGCACCTGAGGAATGCCATCTGAGGTTGACCTCTGGCTCTCTGGCTCTCTCTCTC
>NC_045030.1:6821610-6826508 GCF_008632895.1 Mastomys coucha | reverse complement strand
CTCTCTCTCACACACACACACACACACACACACACACACACATCCATTCTTCTGCCTCAGGCCCCTGAATACTGGGATTTTGGATATGCAATACTACTTTATCATTCCTTCCGTAGACAGCAGGATACCTTTTCTGTTCAGAAGTTCAATTGGTGTCTGAGCAAAAGCAGTCGCTCATTCAAAGTTGCCTGGGTTCTGTTTATAAGTGTATTCAGTACAACATCAGTGGCAGTTGGATTGCACATCCCCTGAAAGTACACTGATGAAGGACTTGCAGTTAAGTAACTTAGTGACTGCACCTCTGCTATTTGTGGGAGTTTGGTTTCAGAACTTTCTTGAATAGCCAAATGTCCTTGGGTGCTCAAGCCTCTTATATGGAATATTTGCTTCTATAGTAGTGTTTGCATAGAACCTACAGATATCCTCCTGTAAACTTGAAATGACTTGTAGATCATACCATTTCTAAGACAATATAAATGCTAAGTAGCTATACTGTGTTGTTTAGGGAAAAGAAGCTAACAAAAAGAGTTGGTACATGTTCAGGAAAGACAAGTTTTTTTTTTTATAAGAGTTTAGATCTGGGGTTGCTTAAATATTTATACTTGGAGCCTACGCCTAGAGAGGACTGGGCCAACTATGCATTCACACTTTGGAATGTTCTACAGTTGTAGTAAAACCAGAAAGGTTTAAGGATAGATTGTTAAGAAATAGTGTTGAATGAAAAAATTAGAGAACTGCATGCCACTACTTATATAAAAGGAGCAAATAGATGACAGATAAATAGAAATGCATATTTGCTTGTACAGATATAAAACATCTCTGAATAAAGCACAAGCAACTGATAAAATTGCTTACTTTTGAGGGGGAGGAGCAAAGTGGCTGAGGAGAGGAGTGGGAGAAGCGCTGTCTTTTTGGTTGTCCTGTCACCAAGATTGAGAAACACAGGTCAATGTTCCCAGCTAAGCAGCCTCAAGAATTCTCTTTGAAGCCTTAGGGACATTACCCAAGTATGGTCTAAAGTTTGACTTCCATCAGGGAAGAGAATTTCAGGATGAATCAGAGAAGCACAGTTAGCAAATGTACTAACTAGAAAGGCAAGGCTCACTTGAAGAGAGCTGAGTAACGCTGCCTTTATGCCTTAGTGGCAGCTATGTGAGTGATTTGTGGCTCTGAGGTTACTTAATCTTCAACTAAGGATAGGTCTTAGCCACAGAATATGTCCTTGAGGGGAGACTTTCAAAGTACACTGTTCAGGCTTGCAGGTGGAGAAGGAAGGGAGTGCCAGCAAAGAGAAGGCCATTGATCAAAGGGACCCTTTCTTATCCATAGGTCATGAGGAGGTTGGATTTAAGGCATGCTTCTTTAGCCATCTTAACAGTGTCATTTGGGATGTTTCCCAGAGTGCTCTTGTACAGGTGGTTTAGTAAATGATGTCAAAATTCCTGAGTAACATCTAGAAGGAAACATAAATGTGAACTGAGAGAGTAGAGGAAGGAAGGCCTTTCCTTTCTCATGCCCCCTCTATTTCCTAACTAACTCCCCTGCCTCAGGACCTTAGTACCCTTCAGAGATTGGATTCATACTCTCTCACCTCTGAAGGCACCAGAATCTGTGGCTTTTCCAGATCCTTTGTACGGAATGGTGCAGTGTTTACATTTAATCCATGTGCATCCTCCTAGCATCTTTAAACCATCTTTAAATCACTTGTAGTGCCTAGTATGATATCAATGCTCTGTAAATGGCTATTATATCGTTGTTTAGGAAATAATGACAAGAAAAAGTCTGGAGATACTCAATAAAGGCACAATTCGGATTGTATTTTTCTATAGCAGGTTGAATCCACAGATGCTGTACCCATAGATATGGAGAGTCAACTATACAGCTTTTGTTATCTTATGTTTTTAAAGGTCTTTTTCATGTGTATGTGTTTGTGTCTAAGTGTATATACATGCACCACATGCATGCATGTGTCTGTGAAGCCCAGAAGAGTTAGTGGAGTTATAGGTGAGCCACCCAGTGTGGCTGCTGAGGACCAAACTTAGATACTCTGCAAGAGCAGCAAGTGCTCCACCCACTGAGATATCTTCCCAGTCTATATTTTGAAGTTTGAACAGTGAAAACACAAGACTTGCACAAAGACATGAATAAATGAAATAACAATGAAACAACCAAAACCGGAAGGTAAACGCCTAAGAGGAATGTATTAGTTAATTCTCTTGTTAGTGCAACAGAATATGTGATGAAGGCAAGTCAAGGATAGAAGGTCTTCCCAGTTGAAGAGCTTATGGTGCATCGTGGCGGGGGAGGCACAGTAGCAGGAGCAGGATGCAGCTGGAGGCAGAGAAGGAAGACAGCTTCTCATTTCACTTTCACTTTCTCCATTTTATTTGGTCTGGGATCTCAGCCCATGGAATGCTGCCACCCACCATGAGAGCAGAGTGGGTCTCCCTGCCTCAGTGAACCTACTGTAGAAGCTCCCTCACAGATATGCTCCTAGGTAATTCTGGACCCCGTGAAGGTGACAATTAAGGCTAACTGTCACAAAGTGGAAGCAGGTTACCTTGAGAACTCTTGGACTCTCCTGCTTTACCTGTACAAACCTTATGAATGGTCATTGCTGGAGAAGAGGTATGGCAAGGCCTTTCTTGTGGCCTGATTAGACTGCCTTTCTCAGAATGGGGAGAGCTCTTGGTGCTAGGTGACTGTCCCAGGGCAAATAGGTGGGAAAGTGAGAGAAATCCTTGGGAACTGAGGGACCAGAGACTCAGCTCTTCATGTTTGCGAAATTAATCTTCTTCTCAGGTGGCTTGAGATGGTCAGTTGCCATAGAATGGATGTAGGAATCTTTGGGAAAGTCACCAAATAGGAATAAGCTGAACTAAGTAAGCTCAACATGGTGACATAGACTGGGAAAGCCAGCTTTTTCTGTGATGGGACTGGGCTTGTATTACATTGCCCACTTCCTTACCCTTTTATCCCCAGAGCATTTTCCAAGTGCTGGGGAAAGGTTAAATGAACGAGTCTAGTGTTGCAGATTGCCATGAGTGGTCCCTAATGAGCCCTCACACCCTGTAGTCCTACCATCCTGACTCTAAGCCAGGTAGTGGCAACATGTCAGTTCAGCTCACAACCTAGCAGGCAGAATCAATCCCATGGCCCTGCATAATGGCAAGATTGGGAGGAGGGGTGGCACAGGATACAAGTTCTCTAAAGCAGGATTGGCTAAAATCCTGACACCTCCTCTCTGGTTCACCCGTTCATAGACTTTTGTCTTTCTAATAATGACAAATATTTGTCATAGGATTCTCTTCCATGCAAAATGTTCTTTGATATATATATATATATATATATATATATATATATATATATATATATATTATTATTATTATTATTATTTGGTTTTTTGAAACAGGGTTTCTCTGTGTAGCTTTGGCTGTCCTGGAACTCACTCTGTAGTCCAGGCTGGCCTCAAACTCAGAAATCTGCCTGCCTCTGCCTCCCAAGTGCTGGGATTAAAGGCGTGTGCCACCGCTGCCCAGCAGTTCTTTGATCCTTAGAGGAATTATTGGAAAAGTAAATGGAAGTTGCGGTGGTGGCATATACCTGTAATCCCAGCACTTGGGAGGTGGAGGCCTAAAGATCAGGAGTTGAAAACCAGCCTTAGCTACATAGTGAATTGGATGTTAGCCTCAGCTGTGTGAGACCTTACTTTTGCCTAAAAGGTAAACTGAGATAAAATAAAAACCTAAGAGTTTAGTTACTGTCTTAGTTGAGGTTTCTGTTGCTAAGACGAAACACTGGGACCAAAAGGCAGGCTGGGGGAAGAAAGGGTTCATTCAGCTTACACTTCTGCATTATAGGACATCATAAAAGAAGTCAGGACAGGCTCTCAAGCAAGGCAGGAACCCGGAGGCAGGAGCTGATGCAGAGGCCATGGAGGGATGCTGCTTACTGGATGGCACCACCCACCATAGGCTAGACCCTTCCTCATTATCACTAATTGAGAAAATTCCTCTCAGATGACTTCAGTCTGTGTCAAGTTGATATAAAACTATCCAACACTGTTATGCAAATAGAAGTTCATGAATTGGGTGGTTCCCACCAGGAGTCATTTAGGAGCTCCACTTGGAGAGGTAGAGGGGATGGCTTTCACAGGCTGGACAGGGACAGAGAACAAAGGAAACTGACTGCAATGACAAGGCTACCTTCTTTAATCTATACCATCTGAAAAAAACCCATTATAGAAGTCTATATCTGGTGGCTTGAGCCTGAGAGGCCAAACCTGCTCCATCTTGGGACAGGCCTCCATCCTAAAGAAAAGAAGAAAAGCCTGAGAACTTGACCTGCAGCAGAACCCAAGCTGCACCCACATACAGGAAGGACCCCACTGCTTGTCCTTGGCTAGAGTTACCCCCTAGCTACTTCCTAGCAACAGTTACTCAAAGATTAGTCTGATTGTTTCAGATGTACTTTCAGACCATTTGTGATTATATATGGTCTTGCTTCAGAGCACCCGCCTGTCAGCTTATAGTCATTCTATTAGATGCTTGACTGACTGCACACCCCCTCCCTCACCCCTTTACTTGCTCCTATTTTCCACTAAAAACTTGTCTTGCTGAGGGTTCCAGGCCACTCTGCTTTCCCTTCCTGTCCTCCTGTGTCAGGGTTGGGTTGGAGGAGGGCTCAAGTCTGAGCTTGTAATAAAGAGACCCTAATGCTACTACATTGAAGATGGATCCTTGGTAGTCTTTTGGGGTTCACAAATGCTTCCTGGTACAACAAGCCCACATCACGTGTTTTTCTCTACTATGAAGAATTACAAAGACTATGTGATAACTCAGTGAGGAAGGTGGCACCAATATTGTAGTGTTTTTTGTTTTAAAGATTTCTTTATTACA
>NC_045030.1:6810987-6821402 GCF_008632895.1 Mastomys coucha | reverse complement strand
AGGGAGAAAGGAGTAGAGGGGTAGAAGGCAGCCATGAGCACTTGGAAAGGGAGGGGAGTAGGGAGAGAGGGGGTAAGGAGTGGGAGTAAGAAAGAGAGGAGGGGGCAAGCAGCCCCTTTTATAGTGAATCATGCATACCTGGCTGTTGCTAGGTAACTGTGACTAGACTACTAAGTGCCAACAGAAAATGTTTGCTATACAAGTGTGACTACCTCAGTCTGGACTCCTTAGCACCCAGGTAAAAGCTGGGTGCAGTGGTACAAGACTATAACCCCAGCACCAGGGAAACAGAGACAAGTGGTTTTTTGACATTGACCTCTAGTCTCCTACACACACACACACACACACACACACACACATGAAACAGCTGACAGAAATTATAATGTGTCTCTAAAGTTGATGTGCTGGAAATGTAATCTTCAGTGCATCTACGAACCAAGGAGTGCTAAAGATTGCTGAAAACTAGCAGAAGTCAGGGGACAGGGGACCTTCTAGAAAGCCCTTCTGAGTGTATTCAGGGAGTGAGACCTAGACAAAAGTGATGAGTTTGGACCCTTCTCTTTCTTTGCCATGCCACTATGAGGCAATAGAGCAAAAGATACTCTCCAGATGTGGCTCCTCAGTCAGGCACGCCATGCCTTCAGAAGCTTCGAGTGTTTCGTGATATCATGGGAGACACACTAAGGCACAACTCAAGCTGCATTTCAATTCTGTCTGCACATGAAGCTGAAGTCATTTGTGAGACTTAACTGACTGCTCACAGATGATTCTTCAGGCTCTGGCTCCATTTGAATTGAATTTAACAAGCTGAGAACAATGGTATTTGTCTGTTGTCTCAGCATTCAGGATGCTGAGGTAGGTGGATAAAGCAAGTAAGGCCAGTGAGACCTCGTCTAAAATTATTTTTTAATTACTCACATATGTTGGCATACCATCCATAATTTCAGTGTTTGGAACATATAGGAAGAAGGAGCATGAGTTCAAGGCCAGATTTGGCTACATTCTCAGTTCAAGGTCAGCCTGGACTACAAGAAAACCTTTCTCAAAATAGAACTAACTAATTTAGTTTTAACAAAAGGCTCTGAGCTAAACATTATTGTTACCATCATATTTTATCTCTAAGAAAACTAAGACACAGGCTAGGCATGATGACTTGTGTCTGTACTCCTAGCAGAGACTGGGGCAGAAGAATTGCTGTGGGTATCTACTACGAACAGACAGGCTTAGCCAGGAGTAACCTCAGTAACCCTGGCTCCCCATCCATGTTTTAAAAGTATTACGATATTATAAATTTCAGAGAAAGACAACCAGCTTGGGTTACATGCCTCTACCTATATAGCAAGGCTGTAAAAGTAACTTCTATTTCCTTGGGTGAATTGTCATCTTGGAGGCTTACTGCTGAATAAGCTCTCCCTTTCTAGCTCTTTCTGAACTGTAGTTGGCTGGTTCAAGTCAGCTGTTCTGGCTCAAAGTCCTCTAGAAGCTGGCTTCTCTCAGAATCTAGCTTCTCTCAGCTTCTCACTGAATTGTTCTGCTTGGTCTCAAACTAACTCTGGCAATTCTAAACCACAACATATCATATGTGTTTTGTCAAGGCCTTTCTTTATTAATGGAGTGGTATGAATTCCCCCAATATAGTGGCACTGGCCTGAGGTCCCATTAGCAGCACAATACTGGGTATGGACACTCAAAACTAATCTGGATGTTTTGTTTTGGTTTTAGTTTTTTGAGACAAGGTCTTGTGTAGCCCAGGCTAGCTTTGAACTCACTCTAACAGGATAACCTTGAACTTCTGATCCTCCTGCCTTTGTGCTGTGATTATAGTCAGGCACCATCATGACTAGTTTTGTCAGTACAGGGGCTTGAACCCGGAGCTTTGTGTATACCAGGCAAGCACTTTAGATCCTCAGCCCAGGATGCTTTTTTTATTATTATTAATTTCTTTTGTTTGCTTGGGTTTTGTTTTGTTTTGTTTTGTTTTTTGTTTTTGTTTTTATTTTTTTGGTATTTTCGAGACAGGGTTTCTCTGTATAGCCCTGGATGTCCTGGAACTCACTCTGTAGACAAGGCTGGTCTCAAACTCAGAAATCCACCTGCCTCTGCCTCCCAAGTGCTGGGATTAAAGGCATGTGCCACCACTGCCCAGCTTGTTTGCTTGTTTTAATACACAACTGATTATGCTGCTGATTTTGTTTATTTGTTTTTAATCATATCTAGCCACAAATTAGAATCACTCCAGTAAGGAGCCACATCTAAAGGATTACCTGATTGATGGGCAAGACCCTCCTCCTACTGTGAGTGGCACCTTCTGGTAGCATCCCAGATGAAAAGGGGATTTCAGAAGGAAGCTCATCTCACCTTTTGCTGCCATCTCACCTTTCGCTGCCTTGGCTTGCCCTCCTCACCATTGGATTTGCCTGGTTGCTGCTAGTTAAAAGGAAGATGTCCCCTGTAGAGGTAGCCTCTGTTAAAACCCCAGACTATGGTTTTCCTTCATGAGAACTACTAACATGTGGCTGCTGAGCACTTGAAACTGTGGCTGTTCTGAACTGCAATGTAAAATACATGCCAGATTTCAAAGAGCACAAAACCCTAATATAGACTGTGTCGTGGGTCACATGGATCACAGATTGAAATGATAATATCTGGCTCTCTGGCTCTATTGGGTTAAGTAAACATTAGTTTCACTTGGTTTTGAATTTTGACAAAATATGGTTATTTTGTCATTTTGATTCAGGCAGTGCAGCTGTACTGGCCAAAGTGATTGCACGTCCCTCTCGCCCTCATTTATTTAAATGCCGACATCTGAGACAGACCAGCAGTGCCCAGCCCAGGCTGTCTTTTGCACGTTGCTGGCTGCTGCTGGGAAGGCTTACTGCTCAAACCTGAGCCTCTGCACACAGGTCTTAGCCAGGTATCAGTGGATCCTAGTGCCAGGGAGGCTGCCCTGTGATACTTCAGCTCGGTCACCAAGGCCACCTGTCGTCCCCCTTCAAACCGGAACCTCAGGGCTTGCCTTTGGGTTTAACTGCCTTAAATCAGAACTTTTAGTGTGTGTGTTTATTTCATTTTCATCATCTCTATTACATGTATACTACACATTGTGAGCATATTCTCCAACCACCACGAGAGCCTTTATAAAAACAAACAAAAGACCATAGAACCTTTAAGAGGTGGGCCTGACAGGCAGAAGTGGGTCACTAGGTAGGGGCAGGCCTCTCTCTGTGTGTGTGTGTGTGTGTGTGTGTGTGTGTGTGTGTGTGTGTCTAGACAGGCAGGTTTTGTCATGGTGAATATGTGGAGATCAGAGGGCAACTTTCTGGAGTGAGTTCTCTCCTTCCTTCATATGGATTCCAGACACTGAACTCAGGCCATCAGACTCTGTGGCAAGTACCTCTACCTATTGAGTCACCTTGTCAGCCAAAGGAAAGAGAAGTTTTTGTTGTTTTTCTCTTTGTTTTAATACGGGGGGTTGGGAGGGGGAGGAGAAAAAAAAGAAAGAGAAGAAAGTAAAGCTATTTGGTTGCTGGGGCAAAGATACCAGAAAGCAGAGCAAGTGAGGATTCCATTAGCCTTGGCTGCTGCTGCTGCTGCCGCTGCGCTACTCTAGAGCATCATTATGGGGAATGCCAGCAAGGAAAGAGCCTTTGAAACCATCTGTTTCAGCAAGAAGGTCAGGTGCTACCCTGACCGAAGGGCACCAGCACTAGCTTGGCACAGAGCCAGCTAGCTAGTTCTTGGCCCAATGGCAGAGAGAAGTGTCTCTCCGTAGTTTGTGTGACCACCACCCAAGCCTGGCCAAAGTGTGTTCACAGGGGCACGTGACTTATGTCATTGGGCATTCTGCTTTCTGCGGCAAAGTTCAGGGGTGGAGGCTATGCCTTCTGTGAGGGTGACTGTCAGGAAGTAGGCAGAAGTGTCGCACTTTGCCCACCCTGTGCTACTTAGAAACGGGGGAAGCCTTTCTTCACACTCTTGGAAACTGCCTGTTACAGCCAAGTTAAACTTTTTCCCATAACATTTCTCTATAGCTCATACTAATGTAAAAGCAACCCTCTAAACAGCAGGGTTACCAGCAACTCCTAAAGCTGTTTTAATGCTGCAACCCTTTAACACAGTTCCTCATGTTGTGGTGACCCCAACCATAACATTATTTTCATTGCTTCTTGTAAATGTAGTTTTGCTATTGTGAATTGTAATGCAAGTTTCTGTGTCTCCCGATGGTCTTAGGTGACCTCTGTGAAAGGGTTGTTCCACCCCCAAAGGAGTCTCAACCCACAGGTGGAATCGCTACACTAATGGATTTCCCAAACTGCAGATAGTACTCAACCTTATCTACACAGCATTTTTCCAGTGCTGATGGATAACAACATATCTATGATAAAGTTTAACCAATTAACTTTTACCACCAAGGATGACCCAAAGTGTCTGATCCTCTTGTGTTTAACTTCTGAGCTCTGGGGTTCTAGGCACTTGGTTTATGCAGGGACTGAAGTCAGGGCTTAATGAAGGCCAGGCAAGCATGCTAGCAATTGAGCTACATATCCAGCCAGTTAATAAATCTTTTAATGCTACTTCTGGGGTGGAGGGGCAGTACTGAGGATTGCATTCAGTATCTTGTCCAAGTTAAACTCTACCTCCAGCCTCTCGAGTATCAATTACTTGATTTCCTTTAATGTGAAACCTTTATTGGGCTGTGAATTCCATGAAATATAATTTAGGGTTGCCTTTCTATGGCACTATGCTTTCACCAGTATAGAGAAACAAATGCACGTGTATATTATTTTGAACACACCAAGATTTTATTTCACATGCTTCCTGATTGTTTTAGCATAAGTCTAAAGAAAAGTTTCTCTGTGACCAATATTGGCATTTTCATGAATACAAAGTATAATTTACAAGACAAGCCTTTGACCCCAAAGTCTTACTTTGAACTCTATTGTCACCTCACTAGTATGTGGCCTTGGGCAAGCCAGAACTTTGGATCTACATTCATAAGGTGATGCCATTCTAACCTTTTCTGAGTTCTGTGTTCTTGTACAAAAGTCTATAAGGTCCCCTATATAACATCCCTCTGGCAACTCGGAAGTCCTGTGAAATGACAGTTACTGGGGAGTCAGTGAAGCGAGCTGCCTTTAAAATAGTATGTATGCCTGTCATAAGAAACCTTTGACTGCCGGGCGGTGGTGGCGCACGCCTTTAATCCCAGCACTTGGGAGGCAGAGGCAGGCAGATTTCTGAGTTCGAGGCCAGCCTGGTCTACAGAGTGAGTTCCAGGACAGCCAGGGCTACACAGAGAAACCCTGTCTCGAAAAAACCAAAAAAAAAAGAAAAAAGAAACCTTTGACTGAAGCAGGTTAATATAAAGTGGCCAATTAAGTAAATAAAGACTGAATAACACACTCTATGTTCTAGCCTATTCTACTGAGTCTTTGGAAAGAATTCTTTTCAAGGGGGCATTTCTAGGTCTGAGGCTATGTATTTGTTAGTGTCTAAACCTACAAGATGCAACTACTAATTTAAAAGTAGGAGGATCTTGCCACCCCCCAACCCAACCCCTAGAGTGCATCCGTGTGTTTGTGAATGTTAGAAGGTCTACTTGAACCCAGGACCTTACACTTGTTAGGCAAACACTTTGCCATTGAGCTGTTTCCCTCAAGAGTGTAGTTTGTGTATCTGTGTGTGCATGCATGCCTGTGTTTGAGCCAGAGTGCGTTTGCTTATGTGTGTGTGTGTGGAGGCCAGAAATTGATTTCTCCATTTTAGGTTTTAGAGCTTGTGGCTTTGGCTACCCTGACAATCCAGAAAGTACCCTGCAGTGGCCTGTCTCTGGATTCCTCTACTAGCCCTGAGGTTACAGGTGTTCACTGACACACCCAGCTTTTAAGTGAGTGTCAGGAGCTGAACTCAGGTCCTCACGCTGGCATGGAAAGCATCGTGCTCACTGAAACATCCTCCAAGCCACAAGAGTATCTTCTTTAATCTAAGTATTTGAATAATATATATATATATATATACATACACACACACATACACACACACACATATACCTTGGCACAGGTAAATGAGGACTATTTTACGTTACATACAAGGTTCAGATAATTCAAATTCAAAGATACCTAGCTCTACCATTTTGTCAGGAGGAGCACACCTGTTTCCAGAGGCGTCTGTAAGGTAGTATTTGTTACATAGGAACTGAGGTGATGGAGTTGGGTTAAAAAAATAATTATTAAAAACATGTATTACTTTGTGTGCATATGTATGTACATGCGTGTGTGTATGTGGGTGGGTAAATACATGTGTGTCTGTAGGTCTGTTCTGTGGGTATATTTGTGTGTGTGCATGTGAGTTTGTGGGTGCATATGTGTGTATGGTGCATGTGTGGGGGTAGATGCAGTAGGTGGGTACATGTGGGGGGGATGTGCATGTGTGTGGGCAGATACATATAGGTTGGTGTCTGTGTGTGTATGGGTATTTGTGCAGGTGGGTACCTGTCTTAGAGTTTTATTGCACCATGATCAAGGCAATTCATATAAAGGACAACATTTAAGTGGGCTGGCTAACAGTTTCAGAGGTATAGTCCATTATCATCATGGCAGGAAGCATGGCAGCATCCAGGCAAGCATGGAGCTCTAGAAGGAACTGAGAATTCTACATCTTGATCTGAAAGTAACCAGAAGAGACTGTCTTCTGCAGGCAACCAGAAGAAGGGTCTTTTCTGCCCTGGGTGGAGCTTAAGCATAGGACCTCAAAGCCCACCCCTTACAGTGACTCCCTCCCTCCAACAAAGGCACACTGTTCCAACAAGGCCACTCCTTCTAATTGTGTGACTTCCCATGGGCCAAGCATATTTAAATCATCACAGTGCCTGTATATGTGTGCATGTGAATGGGTGGGTACATGTGTGTGTATGTATGTATGTATATGTGCATGTGTGTGAGTGTGTGCATGTGTGTGTGTGAGTGCATGTGTATAGAGGGTGGGGTGGCTGAGTGCATGTGTGTGGTTGTGCCTGGTCAATGGTGCATATGTGGAGGCCAAAAAAAAAAAAAACTAGCAGGAGTCGCTTCTCTGTTTATCTTGTGGGTTCCAGTCTGAACTCAAGACTTCAGACTTGGAGGCAAGCACCTTTAGCAACTGAGTCATCTCACCTGCTCCTGTCTAGTTTTGAATGTCTCACTGAAGTGGTAGAATGGTCAGTCCCTGCAACTCTCAGGCAGGTGGCACAGGACTGTTACTAAGGTCATCACAGCCAGGGTTTTTTGTTTTTTTGGGTTTTTTGTTTGTTTGGTTTTGTCCATTACTACAAAAAATGGCTTTGGCTCTTACTCTTGTCCTCTATTGTGAAGTTTCCTTGGGTTGGGAAATGCTAATGTAGTCCCAGTCACAACTGCCAGCTCAATGTCCTCTTAAGTCCCAACTTGGAACTGAAAGCTTTCGTGTGTTGCCAAAGCTACATGAAATCTAATAGTAGGAATGTTAGCAATGACTTCTCCAACTGTAATCTATAAAGCACTGTGAGTTTTCCAGCATCGTTTAATCCTTAAATTAAAACCTCCATTTCCTGGCTTCCAAAGAGTTTGAGAAAAAGTACTTTTGGGAAAAAACAACAATAACAACAACAACAACAACAAAACCCCAAAATACCTCCCTGTAAACCCTTCACCCTGATGAAGCACTTGTCCGTCCTCAGCCGTTCTCAGAGACAGGCCCATGTCTAGCTGGCAGTGACTCCTTTTGGAGCTGTGGCACTACAACTTCCAGCAATTTTCCATGTTGCACTCCTAGGGGTGGAGTGGCTGGAAGTGAGTGGCCACTGTGGCTGCACACTATGATTAGTGGTATTTATGTGAGTGTAAATGTATTTACTTTTGAGTCAAGGTCTCACTTAAACTCAAGGCAATTCTCCTGCCTCAGACTTCCAAGTACTGGGATTATAGTCATGAGCAGCACATATTTATAGGGTTTTGCTATCCAAGACTGGCTCATGGTCCTCCTGCTTCAGTATCAGGTTTAACATACAAATTAGTAACATCATCAACAACAACAATAAATAATAGTAATATAGGAAGAGTACAATAGTACACTGAACAGAAGCTATTTGGGAGAGCTAGGAAGGTGGTGCATATTGATAATCCCAGGAACTTGGGGGTATTGCTTGAGCATGAGTTTGAGATCCAATCAGGCAATATAGAGAGTATTGCAAGAAAACAAACCTATTTACAACTCAGGAATTGTATATTTCTATAATTTTCCATTTCATATTAGCAAACCGCTTGACTATAGGAAACTAAAGCTGAAAAAAACATAGCAAAGAGAACATTACTATGGTGTGTGTGTGTGTGTGTGTGTGTGTGTGTGTGTGTTATATAGAGATGCTTCAGTGATTAAGAGTATCTACTGTTCTTGCAAAGGACCACATCAGGCAATTCACAACAGCCAGTAACTTCAGCTCCAAGGAATCCAACACCCTCTACTGTCCTCTGTGGTATTTATACTCATGTGCATATACCCACATATAGATACATAACCACATAGTTAAAAAGAAAAAGAAAGCATGGTGGGTGTAGTCATATATTTTTTTCATCCTACTTTAATAAGGGTTCAACCTCCCCTCTAGCCCACCACCCACCAGAGGTACTGAAAAAAGAAAGGTTATTAGGATACATGCTTGAACCACCACTGTCTGTGGGGTCATATTTATATTCTTTCTAAACATCATGTATCCTTTCACATGTTTGCTATAGCAAACATCCTTTCACCTGTGCCTGCTTCAGAAAATCATGTGTCTGCTTTACCAAAACATCCTTTCATCCCTATGCTCCAACAAAACATCATTTGACATAACTAACTTTTCAAAGAGACTAGAAGTTTCTACTTCAGATGGGATTTTATGCAGAATATGAAATTTGCCATAAATATTGTAATAAATGACCTAGTACACACAAGAAGGAGCTACGTGAGGTGACAAACAGGAATGTATACCTATGTTATGGTACTATATTGTGGGGCTATGTTGTGATGGTTTGAATATGCTTGGCTCAGGGAGTGGCACTATTAGGAGGTATGAGGAGGTGTGGCCTTGTTGGAGTAGGTGTGACCTTGTTGGAGGAAGTGTGTCACTGTGTGAGTGGGCTTTGAGACTCTTCTCCTAGCTGTCTGGAAGCCAGTCTTCTGCTTGCCTTTGGAACAAGATGTAGAACTCTCAGCTCCTCCAGCACTATGCCTGCCTGGATGCTGCCATGTTCCCACCTTGATGATAATAAACTGAACCTCTGAACCTGTAAGCCAGCCCCAATCAAATGTTGTCCTTATAAGAGTTGCCTATGTGGCTGAGAGACTATTCTTGGGACATTTTGGTGAAGAATGTGGCTGCTTTTTGCCCTTGTTCAAAGAGTCTGCCTGAGGCTAAGGTGAAGACAGTCAAGTTAATTGCATTGACAAAGGAGGTCTCAGAACAATCCAGTTTAGACTCTGTGCTGTGGTTTAGTCTCATGAAGATTGTTTTGATGAAGCATAGCAAGCTTCAAAATAAAAAGTACAAAATGTATGGTTCAAAGAATAAAAGGGCACTAGGAAATAGAACGGAGCTGAATCCTATGTGCAAGGAGATAAACAGATTAAGGGAGTGGTGACCTGAGGCAAGATCCCACCCTGCTAACCTTATTTTTTATGCTTTTGCAGTTGAACAAGGGACTTGATTATTGTTTTCATTTGGACTTTTAATCTGGAATGAACTACAACCCAGAAATGAAGAGCACAACTGTGATCCAGGTCTTGAGGCTGGAAGACAGAGGCTTTTGATCCAGATCTGAGGAATAGGGGCCATAAAAAGTTTAGGTTCACACATGGTGGTATACGCCTTTAATCCCAGAACTCAAGACCCAGAGCCATGGAGATATCTGAGTTCAAGGTCAGTCTACAGAGGAAATTTTATGACAACCAGGCTTAGGCAGTGAAGGAGTTGGAAAACAGAAAGCTGGTGACAATGTAATAGAACAAGGGGGGTCATGTTCCAGCTCAAGCAAGCACCTGAACTCAGCAGTTTCAGCTATGTGGATTTAGCTTTAGTGTGAAAAGTAGAAGGGACTACTGGGTCAATTGATGCTGGTTAGCTGGAGCTAAGAAATTAGTGGTGACTATGAAGAGACCAGCATCACTGAGGTGAAATCTTCTGGGAAGTGTTTTCCCAGAGCACAAGCTGTGTTCCAGAGATAGCCGAGGTTGTACCTCGTGCTGCTGCTGGACTTGGTAATAGGTAAGAGTCACCCAGGTGGTACTGGTTTTGAAGGCATGAAGGGGTCATGGAGAGCAGCTGATGCTTGGCCATGGAAGGCCATTGGTGAGGGTGCAGCCTCAGTTGTAGTAGATGGGCCAGGACTTAAGGGGTCATGCAAAGAAGTTGAAGCCTGGCA
>NC_045030.1:6800727-6810794 GCF_008632895.1 Mastomys coucha | reverse complement strand
ATGGGATGATCACCAAGTACAGCAGCAGTAGTGGAGTGAATCAACCTGAGCTTAGACTGCTACAGAGGCCAGAGCTGGAGAAGTGACACCAGCCCTTTGGAGGATCCCAGAAGATCATGTGTAGATCCCAGACATTAGAACAAGAAGCCTTGGAGACCCAAAGATGCTCGAGATGCTAGAGCCATGGGATACCTGTTGAGGAAAACTGCCAACAGGGAGTGGAACCAGCCCAAGAGAAAGAATTGTGTTGCAGTCAACAAAGATGAAAGGAGTTGGAGATCTGAAGAGAGCTTTGACATCAGACATGGGGATGCTGGGTTTAGAATTTGCTCAACTGGATTTTGGTCTTGCTTTGGTCCAGTATTTCCTCACTATGACATTTTGGAGTGGTAATATATATCCAGCATGATGTTGGAAATATGTGATCTTCTTTTTGATTTTTATTTTTTTTTAAAAGGATTACAGTTAAGGGATTGCATGAATCTCAGAAGACACTTTGAATTTTGAACTATTAATATTGTTGAGACTGTTATAGACTGTGAGATTTTTGAAGCTAATTAAATGTATTTTGCATTATGCTATGCTTAGGTATGCCCTCCCATAGACTCATATGTTTGTATAAGCCTATGGGGGCCAGGGAGTGGAATATGATGGTTTGAATATGCTTAGCCCAGGGAGTAGCACTTTTAGGTATGGCCTTGTTGGAGTAAGTGTGTCCTTTCTGGAGAAAATGTGGACTTTGAGAAGCTTCTCTTAGCTGCCTGTAAGCCAGTCTTCTCTTGTTCTACTTTGGAACAAGATGTAGAACTCTCAGCTTCCAGCTGAACTCCAGTGTCATGCCTTACTGCCATGATGATAATGGACTGAACCTGTAAGCCAGCTCCAATTAAATGTTGTCCTTTATAAGAGTTGCCTTGGTCATGGTGTCTGTTCACAATAGTAAAACCCTAACTAAGACATATGTCAAAGCTTCATGTGTCTCATCTTAAATACACACAATGTTTGTCTGCCAGTCATACTTCAGCAAAGCTGGGGAAACATTTCTCCAAGGGTTTTGACCTCGAAACTATTCTAAGAGGCAAGGGTTGGCTGGCCTTACTTAACTTGGTGTCATGCGGAGCCCACAGTCATGTATAATGTAATAATATGACCTTAGGAGTCCTTTTGGAAAAATATTCAAAAGTCACTTGTAGGTCAAAAGCTCCAAACATTTAACTAGAGAAAGCTAATACTTGTTCTGGAAACTTCCTTATTACCTTTCCTGTTTTTTATTTTTCTCAAGCAAAATGAATGCATGCATTAAAAATATTTGGTTTTGCTTTTCTCTTTGTTTCCAAGAAAATCCATTCATGCTTGTGGTAGCTTATAGGCTCTCCCCTCTTTCCATTCATATGATTGTCATGGGATTCTGCAGAGCCTTCTCGAAGCAGGCCTCCACTTCTGGATGTTAGCTTAGTCACATGACTTGCTTTAGCTACTGGACTGCTAATAGATGTGACACAGAAGCTCAAATCATCTCATTGTGGCTTCTCGCATCTCTATGGTCATATGTCCTGGCTAGCTTGCTGGATAATGGGAGATGTAAGAGGCAAAGCTGAGTTGAGATGAGCCTCCATCAGCCATCAACCAGATAGCCCTAAATAGCTGAGTCCACTTGAATGTATGAGCACTTATTGCTGCATGTCTCTGGCCTCAAATATGTTAGGAAGCCTGATAATAGAAGCTATCTGATACCTCCAAAGACCTAAGGGCCCACACTTGCCTTTGGTACACATGAGTAGGAGAAATGGGTTTTTCAGATGTCTCCACTGGTACTATTGGTGGAGAAACTGGTGCCCCATATGTGTCCAACTACAGCAGGCCCCCCAGAGTCCTAAGAAGTCTCCAAATTAAGTCATATTGCAAGTACATATGATTTAGTAATATGATCATCCATTAGACCTTCAAAGCCCCTTTAGAAAAATCTTCAAAGTCATATGAGGGCCAAAAGCACCATATGTGTAACTAGGGCTAGCTAATGTTCATTCTGGAAACTTCCTCATTTCCTGCCTTGCAAAAACTTGCCCTTGTAGACTCAGCAATGTCATATCATTGGTATGGACATTCACAGCTTAGGTCCCTAACTGGCACCTCCTGCATCCACATGAAGGGCAGTTCATAGGTTCTCACAGCTGGGCCATAATTCTTAAATACTTAAATATTATGCATGCTGTCTCTCCTGATGAATGAAATCCCTTCTCATTTCACCGTTAACAAACTTAGATCCTTTCAAGTGACTGGAGAGCACATTGCAAGCCCGAAGTTCTATAAAAACCTCTAAGTAATAGCAACAATAAAAGCTTATTAGCCATTTCAGGCTCTGAATCAAGACTTTCCATCCTTGGCATCTAATTAAATGGTCTGCATTCCTAAAGAACATGTAACATTACATCTTTCTGCCCTTCTCAGTTGGGAATACGACAGTGGTCCAGACTTTGTAAGAGACACACAAATGTGCACCTAAATAACGATTTCTTTGGGATTGCTTTCCAACACCACCAGCGTTAGTTTCCTGGGTGGGTGTTGGTGGTAATGTTAGTAAAGTCATTGTTGTAGGTAACTCACATATGCCAGTTGTTTTGGGGATATTCTCTTTTAAAATTAATTTATTATTATTATGAATGTATATGTTATGTGTGTGGTGTAATGGTGTGTGTGCGCATGCACACGCGTATAAGTGTGGAAGTCAGAGAACAACTTTGTGCAGTCAGTTTTCTCCTTCCACATTTCTGTGAGTTTTGGGGATTGAACTCAGATCACTATGATTCCATGGCAAGAATTTTTACCTGCAGAACCATATTGCCAGTTCCTAGAGATATTTTCCTTGTGCCCACTGGTGCTATAAGGAAAATAGTACTAGTTGCAAAATTACCCCTAAATTAGGAGGGTAAATGGGACTTGGGGTCCACTGAGAGGCTGACTTCTGCTTAAAACTGAAATGCTTAGCTTCAAGACCCCAGACTCTCATAAGACCTGTTCTGCCACCCTTGTGGCTGATTAATCTATGTCTGTTTGGTCCAACAGAGTGGTATATGGGACCAAGCCAAGCCAAACTGTGCTATATATAGACTGGACCTCCAAGACTTATGAAGACAAAAAGAATGGAAGGTACTCTTGTCTTTATATTGATTGCCAGATGAAGCAATGCTGTTTGGGATATATTGAATTAAATACAGGTCATCCTGCTAATCAATGTCAACTGCTTTTCATCATTAAAAACATTTATTTGGTCTCCTTTATAGCCTTGGCCAGCCTAGAACTTGCATGTAGACCAGGCTGGCCTCAAGGCATATCATAGAGATATGTCTTTCTTTGCCTTCTGAGCCCTGGAATGAAAGGTGCATGCTACTGTGCTCAGGTTTCTCTTCACATTTTCGTGTGTGTGTGTGTGTGTGTGTGTGTGTGTGTGTGTGTGTAGGAAAACTATCTTGTATGTAGCTTAACATTCATTTGTCTAGGGAACAGGTTGGAAGGAGTGAGTGAGGAATTAGGACTGGAGAAATGGTTTACCTGGAGGGCCATGCAAGCATGAAGATCTGGGTTAGAGTCCTAGCAGCTGTATAAAAAGCTGGATTCAGAAGTGCACATCAGTAATCCTATTGCTGTTAGTGAGGGGCAGAAACAGGCAGTTCTCAGGAGTGTGTGGCCAGCCAGGTTCAGTGAGAGATACTGTCTTAGAAGAGAGTGACTGAAGAAGACACCTGATGATGTGGACCTCTGGCACCCCTATACCCCTTGTCCCCACTAATTGGCAAGCTGGCTTGGAAACACAGTACAGCCATGTAGTGCATAGTGGTTTTTTTTTTTGTATGTGTGTGTATGAACTGCATAGATGGTGGTGGTCCTATAAAATTATATGAGCTGAAAAATTTCCACTGTGTAGTGTCGTCATAGCTATCTTAGTCTGTGAAAATGCATGCCACAATACTGCCATGTGTGGTAGTTTGTATATGCACAGGGAGCGGCACTATTATGAGGTGTGGCCCTGCTGGAGTAGGTGTGTCACTGTGGGTGTGGGCTTTAAGACCCTCATCCTAACTACCAGGAAGTCAGTATTCTGCAAGCAGCCTTCAGATGAAGATGTAGAACTCTCAGCTCCTCCTGCACCATGCCTGCCTGGATGCTGCCCTGATCCCACCTTGATGATAATGGACTGAACCTCTGAACCTGTAAGCCAGCCACAATTAAATGTTGTCCTTTATAAGAGTTGCCTTAGTCGTGGTCTGTGTTCACAGCAATGGAAACCCTAACTAAGACAGCATGAATGACAGAGTCAACTAACAATAATTAGGTCTGAAAACTCTTCTCTGTCATTAAGTGACACCAACTATATAGCAGCGCTCTGGTTTGAGACAGGGTTGCTGTGTAGCTCAGGCTACCCTGATTTTGCAATCTGCTTTCTGCAGCCTCCTGAGTAGTTCACAGGCACAAAGGGATGCTGTCACTTTGAACCAAATTAGAGAGCTAAAGTCTTCCCAACACTGTCCCCTAGCCTGCCACAGCAAGCAGCCACTTCACTGTGGATATATCATTGTGACTGGATTGGGGGGGGGGGGACGATGGTGAGATCATTTGTTGGACCTTGTTAAGAGCTGGTAAATTCTGCAGTAGATAGCTATGAGAATGGGTCCCAAAGGGCACCTAGGGGGGGCATCAACTTTTGGATGACCACTGTACTAGCTGGTTTTGTGTCAACTTGATATAGGCTGGAGTTATCACAGAGAAGGGAGCTTCAGTTGGGGAAGTGCCTCCATGAGATCCAGCTGTGGGGCATTTTCTCAATTAGTGATCAAAGGGGTAGGGCCCCTTGTGGGTGGTGCCATCCCTGGGCTGGAAGTCCTGGTTCTATAAGAGAGCAAGCTGAGCAAGCCAGGGGAAGCAAGCCAGTAAGGAACATCCCTCCATGGCCTCTGCCTCCAGGTTCCTGCCCTGTGTGAGTTCCTGTCCTGACTTCCTTTGGTGATGAACAGCAGTGTGGAAGTAAGCTGAATAAACCCTTTCCTCCCCAACTTGCTTCTTAGTCATGATATTTGTGCAGAAATAGAAACCCTGAGAAAGACAGCCATCTACCACAGTTCGAAAAGGGTAACCCTTTACCTTTCTCATGGTCACTATCACACACTGGGTCCCCAGTGCAGAATTTTTATTAGTGAGAACCCATGGAATCCACACTTGACTAAGGGGAGAAAGAAGAAGTGGGCAGGAGGAGAAGTTACATCATAATGCAGTTGTTAGAGAAGTCATAAGCCACTAGGGCAAGTCAGAAAGATAGAAGAAAAATCCTTGAGATCCTTGAAACCAGTCCAAAGAGGAGCCAGTAGGTGACCTCTTAGCACTTCCTTGTCTGTCAATGTGGTGGTTTGAATATGCTTGGTACTTTGGAAGTGGCTCTGTTAGGAGGTGTGGTCTTGTTGGAGTAGGTGTGGCCTTGGAGGAAGTGTGTCACTGTAGATGGGCTTTGAGGGACTGCAGTGCTCAAGCTCTGCCCACTGTGGAAGATCTACATCCCGACTGTAAGATGTTCAGATGGTGAGCTCTCAGCTCCTTCTCCAGTACCAAATCTTCCGGGATGCTGCCATGCTTCCTGCCTGAGTGATAATGGACTGAACCCCTGAAGTTGTAAGACAGCCCTAATTAAATGTTTGCCTTTATAAGTGTTGCCTTGGTCCTGGAGTCTCCTTCACATCAATAAAACCCTAACTAGGGCAGTTAGTCACTGGATGGAGGATCTTCTGGAAGAAAATGGGGCCTTGGCCAGAGTGTCTACAGTGTCTCGAAGGACTTGAGAGCCAAGGGCAGGTGTCTGTTGAAGGGCTCCCTTGTAGACGGGAAAGCCTTCTAAAGCAGTCACATGGCTGACTAGGTCCTGTGTTTAACTCTGATTCTTCTTCTGCAAGCTGCTGCCCGGAGCAGGACACGCCACAAGGCGGCACAGACCAATTAGGATCTGAAGCCAGAACAGCACTGTGCTGAGCAACACACAGCCTTGGCTGTGACACTTCACTCTAACAGAGCACTAATGTTTGCACTGCTCATGGAGTAGTCAAGGACTGAGGGGGCTGTTGTAAGGGTGTGTGTGTGTAGGGTCTGTGGGCTAGGGATCTTTTCTTTGTCAACTGTACCTCAGCCAATGGCATTATGGCCTCAGAACACCTTAAACACCAGCATGGGCCCTGTGCCTGCGTGAGAGGCCAGAGCTCCTGTGTTTGTGCACTCAGGAGATCACCATGACAGTTCACGGGGCTTGCCTTTTGCCTTTTGGTTCTTCATGTGGTTTACTACCAAGAGTGTCCCTCCCCAATCCATTTGTCAAGTTCATGTCCCAGCAACGGGCATGGCAAAACTCTCCGAAGAAGTCAAGTAGGTAGTCAGTTTTATGGGATGTGTTGGGAGCCAGTGATGTTGGCCAAAATGCTCGGGACGGCGATGGAAGTGAGGGTTGAGGAGGTGGTAGTATCCAATGCCCTCCTGGAAGGTAGATGGTTGGATCTGGAAGGCAGGCTCTTCTCTTTCTCCCACTGTCTTTCTGAGGCAACTTGAACTTGATCTTTAAAAAAACAACAACAACATATTACATATCTTACTTTGCTTCTATTGCTATGATAAAATACTGTCCAAAATCAACTTGGGAAGAAAAGGATTGATTTGGCTTATCCAAATCCACCACAGGCCATCATGAAAGAAGTCAGGGCAGAAGCCTGGAGGCAGGAGCTGAGGCAGAGACCATGCAGGAGTGCTGCTTTCTGGCTTGCTCCCTGTATCTTGCCCAGCCTGCTTTCTTAAGCATCCAGAACTATCTGCCTATGGGTGTCACAGCCCTCAGTGGATGGGGCCCTCTGACCTCAGTCATTAGTTGAGAAGATGCCCCCCCTAGACTTTCCTACAGGCCAATCTGATGAGGGCATTTCTCAGTTGAGGTTCCCTCATCTCAGATGACTCTAGCTTCTGTTAATGAAACCTGAAGAACACATTACACTTATGTATTGTGGCGGAGGCATGGGTTGGGGGAGGAGGTGTGCCACAGGCCACATATGTGGAAGTCAGAGCACAAGTTGCAGAAGTTTGTTCTTTCCTTGCACTGCTGTGTGGGTCCTGGGGGTAAAAATCAGGTCATCAAGCTCGGTGACAGTAAGTGCCATTACCTATTGAGCCATCTTACTGGCCTACTTGTTCTAAGTTTGTGTGTGTGTGTGTGTGTGTGTGTGTAATATAGGGATAATTTGGTCTTCACTAGGGCCCCAGTAAAATCAGATAGGACCATATCTCTTAGCCAGATGTGCATGGAGACTTTTTTTTTTTAAACGATAAAGCTCTATACAGAACCTTGACTGAGAGCATGGAGAAATATACATGAAACACAAGCTGAGAGCAAATAATCAAACAAATATGAAACTAAGACTATGGCTTTAAGTCTTGAAAGCTCTGAGTCAGAACATTCTTATAGTAGTTAATAAGAACATAATCCGTAACTACAGGAGCAGGGAAAGTTGTCCAGAAGACTAACTGTGGGCCACAGTTGACTTAGCAAACAAAAACGATTTGTGACGACTTTAGCTGAAAGAGAATGGAACAATAGTAAGGGCACTGAGGCTTGGCAGGGGGAAAAAGGCAGGGGGTGGGAACATGAAAAACCAGCTTCGCTTTGATTAGCCCTTAATGAGTTTTTGTCTGAAGTGACCGACCATGCTTTCAGCGCCATCGTGTGGCTAAATACAAAACTGCAGTCTGCTTAGGCGGGTCCGCTCCGCTTTTCCTTTCTCCTTTGCCAACCAGTCCCTAAAGTGGAAGCCAGCTGATTGAATTAGCCCTGTTGTTTCACCCACCGTGAATTGCAAGCCCCAATTTTCTTACATGAGAGAATGATAGCCTTTTATACTTGGCTCTTTCATCTCTCAAGACATAGACCTCCAAGCATGACCCACGTCATGAAAATGGCGTGAACCGTATGGTAGGTAGGTGGTATGCACTACAAGAGGTCATCCGGCAACAGCAGAAGCTAATGCAGGCTTAGTGTGGGGAAAATCTGGGGGGGTTTAAAGTAAGAGAATAGAAGATTCTAGGGATTGATTAAAGTATTTGAGAGAGTGCAAGAAATTCTGAACTTAAAAGACTAGACAAATTCTGGGGCAGGTGAGATTGCTCAGTGAATAACAGTGCTTGCTACCCAAGCTTGGAGACCTGTGCCCAACCCCCAGGAAACACATAAAGAAAGTCAGGAGAGAACCAACTCCACAAAGTTGTCTCCTGGCCTCCACATGTGTGCTGTGGCCCATGCACAACACATATTATACACACAACACCACAGTAATACTTTAAATAACAAATTTTAAAAAGAATTTCAAAATCTTCTGATTCTCACACTGGAGCATTATTATTATTTTTTTTATCAACTCACTACCTCTTATGACTCTAAGATACTTTCTGTCTTATCAATTGGCCTGCAGATTGGTTAGTTAATTTTTGGTTGAATCTACAATTCTGTAAAAAAAATATGTATGGTTAATCTGAGATGAGGAAACAACTCAAATGTCTTCTGAAGTCACTTCTACATTGTACTAAGCTACAGAATTATGTGACTGAATTACCCCTGTAGAATGACAGCTGAGTCATTGCTAAATATATATCTCTTTTGCTGTGTTGGTGGCAATTTTGCCTGTCATTTCACCTGGGATAGCCAGATTCCATTAGGACAGCAGTCATCAGGTACTCAAGGACATGGTCTAAGTTACTGTGTAGATAAAACAGACAGCATACAGACCTGTTCACTGTTTCCCCCCTGCAAACCAGAAATTCTGGTAGATTCTGTTTCTCCAGAATTCTATCAGAAAAGAAAAAGTGGGACCAAGGAGAGGACTCAGCACATGAAGGCCTGCCACCAAATGCCACCTGATGATTTGTGTTCCATTCCCCAAACTCACAGGATGAATGGAGAAAACCAGGTCCCTCAAGTTAGCTCTGACCTCCACACAAGTGCTGTGGCATGTGTGTGCTCCTATAAACAAACAAACAAACATGTTTGATAGAAAAGAAATAATTATGAATGCATAATTATATACGTATCATTGAATAGATTTACTTTCTTTATTTTGAGACAAGCAAGATATCCTGTAGCCCAGGCTGGCCTCAGACTTCACAGTCAAGGATGGCCTTGAACTTCTGATCTTCCTTCCTCCTCCACTTCCCAAGGGTTAGTATTATGGGTGTGGGCAACCTCACACAGTTTAAAGCAGTGCTGAAGGTGGACTTCATGCTAGGCAAGCAGTCCTACCTGAGTTAAAGCCCCAATCCCAAATGTATTTCCAACAGGAGAGAATTCCTGTTTGGTATAGGCATGGATGAGAATGGATTCATGTTTGCAGATTTTCATGTCTGATGAAAATCTGGTGAGTGAAAACCCATTGTGTCTTTCAGACCAGATTCTCCTCCAATATCCAAATACTTCCCGTTCCTGGCACCGTGGGGCAAACTTACACTGAAAAATACCTCTGAGTCTGTTTCTTCTTGTTCTATTACTGAGAGAGTCTACCCAAGAGGGTTGTGAGAATTCCCTGAAAACTGTTCCCAGATGAGATAGCTAGGGATGTCTTAAGAGGACACACAAAATATCCCACTAAGACCAAATTAAATACTGCCTCAACTCAGCTTCTCCTTTGTCGAATGTCAAAAATTCCTCTAGAGAACTCGCCCCCCCCACACACAGAGAGAGAGAGAGACAGAGAGAGAGAGAGAAACAGAGTACATGCAAAGAAGGAATATTTTTGCGAAATAAATGTCTTTTCTTTAAAATTTTAATTTAAAATATTTATTTAAAAAATAAGTGTGTGTTTACCTGACTGTGTGTGTACCACGTGTGTACAGTGCCCAAAGACGTCAGAAGAGAACATCATATCCCTTGGAACTGGAGTTACAGACAGTTCTGAGCTTCTGGGAAGTCAAGGTGAAGACACCAGTAGGGTCTGACTCTGGTTTCAAGATGGTACCTGGTTGCTGTGCTCTCCAGAGAGGAGGTGTGTTGTACCCTTATATGG
>NC_045030.1:6781056-6799886 GCF_008632895.1 Mastomys coucha | reverse complement strand
TTATTTTATTTTATTTTTAGACAAGATATCTCACATAACCTTGGATGTTCTGGAATTCACTCTGTAGACTAAACTGACCTTGAACTCAAGGAGATACACCTGCCTCTGCCTCCTGAGTTCCTGGGATTAAAGGTATGTACAGTCACGCCCTGGCATCTCTTTTGACCCTTCTTATAGGTACTCTCTTTCATCTCATACTGCAGCTGTGCTCACATCATCTTTAGAAGCCATGCAGTCCTGTAAGATTCCTGAAGGTAGGAGGTTACTTGCTCATCTGTCTGTCTATCTATCCATGGCCACTGTCTCCATCTTCTTTCAGGTATTCACACTTTCTCAGAGAGTGGGTAAGACTGGAATAGCTAGGGGAAATATCTTTTATTTTTCTTGTTTTTATGAGCCACCATGCGGTGCTGGGAACTGAACGTGGGTCCTCTGCAAGAGCAGTAAATGTTCTTAACCACTGAATCATTTCTCCAGGCCACTGGATTCTGGTCTAGCAGCACAAAATGGACTGAGACACTTCTTCTGAGTATTTGATACCTACACTACCCCTTAAACCTAACAGTAACTCAATAGAGTAGGCGCTATTATTTTTAGCTTGTTTATAAGACAGGGTTTCATATAGACCTTGACCTTGAACTATTGATCCTCCTACTTTTATCTCGTGGGTGCTGGGATTACAGATATGTACCACTATGCCTGGTTTATGTGATGCCAGGGATTAAACCCAGAGTTAAGTGCAAGCTAGGTAAGGATTTTAGCACAAAGCCACATCCCTAGAAGTGGCTATTGCTATTAACAGCCCGTCTTACAGGTGCAGAGACTGGAACAAGAAGAGCTGAAGTTATACAAGTCTGAGTGGCTGCCAAAATGCAGACCACAGGAGAGGGAATACTGCTTGGGAATGGGAGGGCCTATTGGCTGCTTTCTGTTGCTGTGATAAAGGACTCCAACAAAAGCAACTTTATGTTGGCTCACAGTTCAAGGGTATAGTTCATTGTGGTGGGGGAAGTCCTGTGGCCACATTGCATCTGCAATCAGGAACTCAAGAGCAATGAATGCTAGTGCTCAACTTACTTTCTGTTTTGTTTCATTTTTTTCATGCAGTCCAGGACCCAAGGCAAGGGAATGACACCACCTATCTTTAGTGTAGTAGGCCTTCCTACCTCAATTTACCCAATCAAGAAAACCTCACATAAGCATGGCCAGAGACTAACCTAATCAAGACAGTCCCTTGGGGGTGTTCCTGGAAGCTTGTCTCCTAGGTAGCTGCAGATCCTGTCAAGTTGACATTCAACACTCATCAGCACAGGTAGGTTTGCATTGGGATAGATAATTGAGTTCAGGAAGCGCATCAAGGAAACCTGCTGGAAACTGAGTGACTCCTAGATATCTGGCTTTGGAGGCAATAATTTAGTGCAATTTGCTGAGGTGGGAGAATGCAGGAGAGCATGCAGAAGGGAAGCTGGGAGGAGAAGCTGGCTTAGACAAAGGCAGCCAGGTTGCCATGATTATTTCAAGTACCTATGAGACAGCTGAGCAGAGATGCCAGGAGCTAATCAGGTATACCAAGTAGTCCAGAGCTTAGGAGATTCCATCTGAAATATGTCTATCATGCTTTCTGTCTTCCACGTCTCTTAAAGACCCATGTGCTAGAGGCAGTATTGGAAGGCACATAATGGGAAGGTTTAAGTTATTGGGAATATTCCCTCAAAGAAGATTGGGAGAATCTTAACTGCTATTTCTTTCTCTCTTCATGCTCTGTCTATGTGATAAATGGTCTGCTCCTGTACACTGTCCTCACTGTAATGGATGTCCTTGTCACAGCCTGAAAGCAACAGGGACAATTGATCACAAACTGAAACCTCCAAAGGCTGTGAGCCAAAATGCACATTTTTTTCTTTTTGTTAGTGTTCATTTTGTTTTGTTTTGTTATTTTTGTTTTGTTTTGAGATAGGACTTTATATAAACTAGGTGATCCTCAAATTTGAATTCCTCCTGATCCCTCTGTGTTCATCTCCAAGTACTGGATTATAGACATGCAGTAGAAGTTCATCCTTATAAATTGATTATCTTAGGTATTATATTAGTCAGGGTTCTCACAGAACTTATGGAATGAATCTATATTTACATCTACCTACCTATTGGCAATTTATTGGAATGACTTACAGTCTGTAGTCCACCTAACTCAACAATGGGCAGCTGTGAATGGGAAGTCCAAGAATCTAATAGTTGCTCAGTCCCATGAGGCTAGGTATCTCTGCTGGTCTTCAGTACAAAGTGGAATCTGGAAGTAGGCTCCAATACCAGTGAAGAATGGATGTGCTGACAAAGTGAGGGCAAGCAGAACGAACTCTTCCTTCTTCCATTGTCTGTATATAGGCTTTCATCAGAAAATGTGGCTCAGATTAAAGGTGTGCCTCAAGATTCAGATCCAAAGCCTGTGTCATCCCAACTCAAGATCCAGATTACAAGTGTGCCCGGCATTTCAGGATTGTAGTTTATTCCAGATATAGTCAAGTTGACAACCAGGAACCATCACAGGTATTTTAAGAGGGATTTTTTTCTTGTGTGTGGTGTATGCACATGCATACATGAGTGTGTGTGTGTGTGTGTGTGTGTGTGTGTGTGTGTGTAGTCGCCTGTGTATGAAGATGTAAAGACCAGAGGTTGACACTGGGTGTCCTCCCCTCTGCTTTCTACCTTATTTTTTGAGGCAGGGTCTCTCACTGAACCTGGAACTTGCTGCTACAGGGCTCATTGGCCTGTAAATCTTTGGTATCCACCTGTTTCCCCCAACACTGGGGATACAGACACACTTCACCATACATGGCTTCTCTGTGGGCTCAGGGATCTGAACTTGCATTCTCATGCTTGTGTAGCAAGCACTTTATCCACTAAGACATCCCCCCAGCCCTGTCTAGATATTTGGTTATTGTGACAAAAGCTGATTTATACTATGAAGTATCCATGGGAAGATGCCTGGGCCAATCAGACCGTTCCGTGAAATTTTCCAGCTGGAACAACACAAGGTAGGATGAGCCTTCTTTGAAGGCAGCAGCTGCTCACAGAAGGTTCTGGAGCAGTGCAAAATCACTTGGTGGGAAGAAGGCCTACACATCAAAGAGAGGAGGGAAAAATCTGGGGATGCAGTTCTAGGTTCCTCCCCTTTGAGACTCCTCCTCCTTTCTTCCCATAGCCCTCAGAAGCTCCAACATCCTGACCATAATGAAGATCAGTATGCCGGGAAAGGTAAGGGTCCCTGGGATGGAGGCAAAACTAAGCAAGCTGATGACTTCTAAAGAACTCACTGTGAAGAGCAGAGAAGCAAGCTCACAGCTACCAGATAAGAATGCAGCATCGAGTAAGGGTTTGTATTTTATGTTGTTTTCTTATGACGGGGAAAACTTAAGCATGTTTATGTGCTGAGGGTAAAAAGCCAGTAAAAGCAGCATCAATCATAACAAGAGCGCACTAAAACGAGGTTGAAATGCTGAGCCATAAAGCCTTAAAGACCAAGAAAATAAGGAGAAGCAGGAAGAAAGTAACCCTTTGCAGGGGAGACCAGTTGCCAAATGCTTGCTAGAGGGGCAGAGGCTGGGCCAAGCCCTGTACTCTTCTTGCTTTGTTCCTCTCTGGAATGCTGGTCCAGGCCACTGGGAAGGAAATTATTAGAACCATTTATTTAGCTAGTCACATTTTTTTTTTAAGATTTATTTATTACTATATATAAGTACACTGTAGCTATCTTCAGACACACCAGAAGAGGGCATCAGATCTCCTTACAGATGGTTGTGAGCCACCATGTGGTTGCTGGGGTTTGAACTCATGACCTTCGGAAGAGCAGGCAGTGCTCTTACCCGCTGAGCCATCTCTCCAGCCCCCACTAGTCACATTTGTTATCCCCATGCAGTCTAGTACATGTAGCACTGGTGCTGATGCAAGTACACACTGGAGTCACAGTCCCGAAAGCCCAGCACTTAGGAAGCTGAAGCAAGACCATGGTTAGTTAGAGGCTAGCCTGGGCTATACATAAGAACTTGTTTCAAGAAACCAATGGCTTGAGTATGTGAAGCTCAGTGGTAGAACTTTTGCCTAGCTGGCGCAAGGCCCTGGGTTCAATCTCTAGCACTGTCAACAAATCCAAAATAAGCAGAGTGACAGGCACAGCAAAAAAAAATTGTGACGTCAGGAGGGCTTGAGGCAGAAGATGTTAGACAGAAAGGTGCAGGGCTGGGTGTGCAGAGCAAAGGGTAGATCAGATAGAGGCCTTGGCTGTGAGGCAGAGAGGGAGAAGGGAATGCTTGTGTGTCGATGTGGGATGTGGTGGCCAGAAAGAAGAGTTCACTTTTCCTGCCAAGTCGACTGCAAGGCGACAGTTATCAGCAGGAGTAGTATGTTACATGTATTCGTTGGGAGGATTCATCACTTCATGTAGCCAAAACCCCAATAAACAGTGCCTTAAGCCTTAAGAGCTTCTGCTTAGCCAGCAAGAAGTCTGAAGATAGGTAGCTCCAGTCTTGGTCCCTTTGCTTATTGATACTTTTAAAGACTCAACTCTGTGAGCCACTCTGCTGTGTGATCCCTGGCTATTTATGTTTTCTCTTTGTACTCACCTCCTCTCAGGGTCAGGATGGCTGCTGCTGCCCCAGACATCAAGTGCTTTTTTTTTTTTATATAAGAATTATTTATTTATTTTATGTATGTGAGTATACTGTAGATGTCTTCAGACACACCAGAAGAGGGCATGAAATCCCATTACAGATGGCTGTGAGCCACCATGTGGTTGCTGGGATTTGAACTCAGGACCTCTGGAAGAGCAGTCAGTGCTCTTAACCACTGAGTCATCTCTCCAGCCCCATCAAATGCTTTTTAAGAAGATGAAGTCATGGACAATAGCAGTCTGCTAATCCTGGGGTTTGGAGTTAGAACAGAGGGGAAAAGATTTTAAGCAGCCATGAAAAGGGAAAGGAGGGAAATAAAACATTATCCAATGTGGACATGGGCTGGCTGTAGCTCAGTTGGTAAAGCACTGGACTAGCATTCATACACAAAGTGATGGGTTCCATTCCCAGCACTAGGACTAGGTGACTAGGTGAGGTGATGCACTCCTGTAATACTAGCACTTAGGAGGTAGACTCAGGGAATCAATGGAACCTGGACTCCTCTTGGAAAGAGAACATTTGCCAGCAGCAGCAAGAGGGTCCAACTGGGGTATATGACCTTCAGGCAGGGGACAGGCAAGCCCTGAGAAAAATCAGTCTCTGCTGGATGCTACCAAAACCACACGAGGTCCATTGAACTCCAAGCAGGCTTCTTTATCTTAGTCATCATTTAAATCAACACTCAGGGGCCAGTGTTTTATTTTATTTTGATTCTATATGTATGGGTGTTTTGCCTGCATGTTTTTATGTATGTCACATGCATATAATGCCAATAGAGGCCAGAAGAGGGTCTCAGCTACCCTGAGACTGGAGGAGTTACAGATGGTTGTGAGCTACCATGTGGTTGCTGGGAATTGAGCCCAGGTCATCTGGAAGAGCAGCCAGAGCTTTTAACCACGAAGCCATCTCTCTGGACACTCATTTGAGATGTTTTAAAAACAGACAGGAATTTAATTTAGGGTACCGTGTCTAAGTCCATTCAGACTGCTGTAAGAAAATGCCATAAACAAAATAGCTTATAAAAAAAAAGCAGGTTTGGCCAGGTGGTGATGGTACACTCCTTTAATCTCAGTACTTGGGAGGCAGAGTTCGAGACCAGCCTGGTTTACAGAGTGAGTCCCAGGACAGCCATGGCTACACAGAGAAACTCTGCCTCAAAGAACCAAATAAAACAACAACAGCAACAAAACAAGAACAAGCAAGGAAACAAACAAACAAACAAACCCTACCAAAACAAAAACCCAAAACAGGTTTGTTCTTTTCAGTGCCAAAGCCTAGGATGCTGGAGACAAAGGTTCTGGAATATTTGGTGAGTGGTGAGGGTGGGCTTCCTGAATCACAGAGACTGTTGTTCCTTCACTGTCTTTGAATGTTAGAAAGGATAGGATGCTCCTGGGACCATTCCTTCTGTGGTACTGGAAATTGAGCCCAGGGCCAAAGCATGTGCACTGAGCTATAAACCCGTTTCTGGAGTCTCTGAAGGACACTGATTCTATTGATAAGGATTCTGCCTTCAAGGCCTTCACCTTCCAGAGACCCCTCCTCTCAACACTGGCCATCTAAAGACTAAGATTTCAATATAGGAGCTTTGCTCCATCATTATTTATTAACTCTCTCTCTCTCTCTCTCCCTCTCTCTCTCTCTGTGTGTGTGTGTGTGTGTGCATATGTGACACACATGTAAAGGTGGAGAATAACTTTCATGAGATGATTCTCTCTTGTGAGCACGTGGTCATAGGAATTGAATTGAAGTCATCAGGCTTGGCAGCAGATGCCTTCACCCAGTGTACTCAGCATATACATTTTGGAGAGGCATATTTGAATTAGCTACTTTACTCCCCAATGAGGCAAACTTCCTGATGAAAGAACTTTATTGGGGAAAGGGTTTCTTTTGGCTCAGTTTGAGGGACATAGTCTGGCATGGCAGTGGAGCTTGAAGAAGCACTAACCCTGTAACTCAGGAAACAGAGACCTGTAAATCATCTTGCTTGCTCTGTTTTATTCATCCCACAGACTGGTACTACCCCTATTTACAGTGGATGTCCCCCCTTCAATTAACCCAATCTAGGAGTCAGATCCTCAACTGTAGTGTTCTTAAGAGGCAGAGCCTAGTGGGAGTTGTTGATGTCACTGGGGGGCATGCTGCCAGAAGGGATAAAGGTCCTTTGTCTAAGACTTGAGTCACTTCTCATGAACCAGTTCTTATGAAGAGGCAAACCTGCTCTTCTGCTAGCTTCTAGCAGAAGATGATGTCATCTCTCACACCTTTAGGCCCTCACACCATTGGAATGCTATGGTGGCTTGAGTAGGTTTGGCCACTATAGACTCATGTGTTTGAATGCTTGGCCAATAGGGAGTGGCACTATTAGGAGATGTAAGTTTGTTGGAGTCAGTGTGGCCTTGTTGGAGGAAGTGTGTCACTGTGGGGGTGGGCTTTGAGGTCTCCTATGCTCAAGCTGTATCCAGTGTGGATTGCAATCTCTCCTGCCTGCCTTCAGATCAAGATGTAGAACTCTCAGCTGCTTCTCCAGCATGATGTCTGTCTGCATGCTGTCATGCTTCCTGCCATGATGATAATGGACTGAAGCTCTGAACTATAAGCCAGCCCCAATTAAATGTTTGCCTTTGTAAGAGTTGCCATGGTCACGTGTCTCTTCACAGCGATGAAACCCTAATTAAGACAAATGCTATGCACTGTGAGGTCAGAACTGCGGGCTAAAGAAACCTCTTTTCTTTATAAAGTTACCCAGGTTCAGGTATTCACAAGATAGCAAAATCAAATGAACTATAAAAAGCTAATACCTTGGTACTAACATTGAACCTAAAGTTTACTATGTCACCAAGCATATCACTTAAGCTTTCTAAGCTTCAGCTTCCACAGCTAATGAAAATAATAACTCATTTTGCTGCTTGCAGGATCAGTGGTTAAATCAAATTAGTTAATGTATGGGAGGTTATAAAGTGGCTTTTAAATGATAGGTTTATTACTGTCGTGTTAAAAATAAACCTTGGAGTTGGATAGATGGGTCAGTGGTTGCTGTTCATGCAGAGGATCTGCGTTCAATTCCAGTACCCATACCAGGTGGCTCACAAGCAACTCTTGCCCTCTTCTGGCCTCTGAGAGCACCTGCACTTATGTACACACACCCACACAGGGATACATACACAGAGACATGTATAATTGAAAGGGAAATAAATCTTTTAAAAATAAACCTCCAACTTGAACCACAGAAAATTATACTCACCCAACCCAGGGCTGGGAGCCCATTTTGTTTCAGGTCTTCAGTCAGAGAGAGGTGGGGACACTTTCAGAATGGGAGCTGGTGAACTTGGGACACAAACAACAGCAAGTCTTCTAAGGACTGCCATGTGAACGCCATTCCATCCCTGGCACAGCCTGGCCATAGGTAGGTCCTTTCAAGTGTGTTCACTACTATTTTTTTTAACCTCCTCAAAGCAACACACATAGCAAACTTTTTCACCTGGTAAAAAAAAAAAAAAAAAAAAGGATGCTTATGAACTTAAGAACCTCACAGCTCTCCCTCTGCCATGGAGAGATTGTACTGGCCACATGCATCTGTGATCCCCAGGTCTATGGTTGCTGTTGTCTGAAAATGGCTTATTGTGTGTGTGTGTGTGTGTGTGGTCTGAGTAAAGTCTTGGATGAACTAAAATGTCTTACTTGTATTGGTCAAATTCATGTATTCATGTGGAGGTCTGATGACAGCCTTAGGTATCAATGCTTACATTCATTTTGTTTCAGGCAGGCTATGTATGTTGCTTTTCTGCTATGTATCCAGTCTGGCTGGCCCCACAGCTTCTGGGGCTTGTCTTGTTTGGCCTCGCATCTCCCTGTAGGAGTGCTGGCTTTACAGCTGTGTGAGCTCCATGCCTGGCCTTTTTACGTGAGTTCTGGAGATTTGGCTTGTGTCCTTACACTTCTGTGGGAAGTGCTTTTACTCACTGAGTTAGCCCCAGGCTTACAGCATCATTCTTTGCTTTGCTTTGGATTTTAGTTTGTTGAGACAAGTTCACGCTATAGCACCAGCTAGCCTGCAACTTGCTGCATAGACCAGGCTGGCCTTTCACTCGTGGCTTCCCTTTGCCTCTGCTTTTTCTTTTTCTTTTTTATAGGTTTTTGAGTGTTTTTCCTATGTATATGTCTGTGTACTGTGTGCATACCTGGTGCTAAAAGAGGATATTGGATCCCCCTGGAACTGGAGTTATAATCCATTGTGAGCTACCATGTAGATTATGGGATCCAAACCTTTGGAAGACCAGTCATAGCTGTTGAACCATCTCTCCAGCTGCTGCCTCTGCCTTCTGAGTGCTGAGTTTATAGACAAGGTCACTATGCCCAACTAAAAGCATACTTATCTGTTAGCTTTAAATGACTTTCTATTTCTCCCCTACTCTTACCTGTCCCACTTCTCCCAGGATAGTTATATTGTGCTTTTCAATGAATCCCTGTTCAGCATTTAACTTAGTGTTTAAATACTTCATTTACTTTTTTTTTTTTTTTGAAACAGGATCTCAATCTGTAGTCCAAGCTGGCCTTGAATTTGTGATCTTCCTGCCTTAGCCTCTCAAGTGACATGATTACATATGCATGCTACCATCCCTGGCTTGCTTAAGAGCTAATTTTTAAAAATTTACTTATTATTGCTCTGTGCATATGGTTTGTATGTGCATGCATGTATATGTGAGTGTGGACATGAGGGTCATGGAATACAAATGGAGAGCTTTCCTCTACCTTGTTGAGTTAGGTTTTTACTGCTTCAGCTGCTGAGCTGCGTGTTTCAGGCAAGATGGCCCATGAGCTTCCCACCAATTCTCCTACCTCCATCTCCCATGTCACTGTAGGAGTGCCAGGTTACAGACACCCACCCACATCAGACTTTTTTTTTAACATGGATTCTGAGGATCTGAAATCAGGCCATCAGGCTTCTACAGCGGGTGGCATTACCATCTTGCTGGGCTCTGTTTAATTGTGTGTAACTGTTGTATTCAGCTGATCCATTAGAGAGGTGCATCGTCATTCCACTATCACAGATAGCCATCGCCCCGGTTTCCTAGACACTCACCAGTAATATAACAGCGAGCAATACCAGTGTGTAAATGGCCATGCAAGACACTTGGACATGGCAAATGTTCTTTCAACTTTATCTTGTAGAAAACTCTGTCAAATATCCCAGGGATTTCTGATCTAATCCAACCTGGACCAGGGCCCTCCAGGCCTAGAATAACACAACTTTGAAAGGTATACATTGAGTCCTTATTCTGGATATGATTTTTGCCTCTCACAGCTACCTTGTGAAGACCATAGTTGAAAGATGGTTAAAATGTGGAAGTTCTAGGATTTCAGCTCACAATCCTTCAACTTCTTAATGCTGAAGCTGTTGAGATGGCTCAACTCAAGTTTAATCCCCAGACCCACATGAAAGAGAGAATTAACTCCTAAAAGTTGTTCCATGCAATGAAGAACATAGATTTTTGTTTTCTATATATGTTTATCTATCTATCTATCTATCTATCTATCTATCTATCTATCTAATCTGCATCAGCAATGGACCCAAGGGTCTCACACATACTACACATGTACTCTACCACTGAGCTCTGCTCTTAGCCTCAGGTCATATGTTACTTTTTTATGTATGAATACTCATATCACCACCACTCAAATCAACATATAGACTCTCTTTTTTACTCCCAGAATGTTCTTTTCTGATCAATGCTCTCCCATCTTCCACCTCCCAGAGGTATGATTATTGACAGTCCTACTACTGTAGGCTCAACTTTGCCTTGTTTTAGATGTCATCTAATTAGAAACATGTAGTGTTCACTCACTCTTTGTGTGTGTACATGTGCATGTACGTAGAACAGAGATCAACCTCAGGTGCTGTTTCTTGGGTGCCATCAATCTTGTTTTTTGAGAAAGTCTCTCAGTGTTCTAGAAAAGCCCACCAAGTAGGCTAGGTTGTCTGGCCAGTGAGTCCAGGGATCCTGCTGGCTCTATCTCTCCAGTGGTGGTTGGTATGGCAAGCATATGCTGCCATACCCAGCTTTTTAACATGGGTTCTAGAAATCGTACCCAGGCTCCCACACTTTTGCCATAGCACTTTATTGACATAGCTATCACCTCAGCCCACATACTTACTCTTTTGTGCTTGGCATTTCCACGTGGCAGACTAGGTGTGGGATCTACCTACTGAGGTCATGTGCTTTATTCTCTCATACTCTACACTGTGAATGCCCATTCTAGGGATAGACCAGGGATTGGGTAACCTGGTGGGTAATCACTCAGTTGAATGAGGAGAAACTGCCTTCCTGCTGGTTGATTTTGAGTTAATCTTGTTTTCCCCAAGACCCATGGCCTTGCTAGAGGGTAGTCCATGCCACAGAATAGGTCAGGATACCCAGGACTTCTCAAGGTTCATGATCTTGGGTAATACTGTCAAGAGCAAGCTTCTAGAGACCATTGCTGGCCTGAACTGAGATCAGACAAGATCAGAGCAATAAAGTGGTAGACCATCCATCATTTGTTTGGGAGGCAGGCTCCCCCTTGGGCATCACCATGCTAGACCAGAGTTTTTGCTCTGTAATGAATTGTTTTGAAATCTCCATGAAAACGGAGCTCCTTCATTCATGTACCTCTCCACAGTCCCTAAACTCTCAGCTCCCATAGATCATACATTCAGGATTACAAGGAGGCAGTTTGGCCTCAAAAGCCATTTATAAAGCTAACAAACAGATCATGAGGCAATTTGAGGCCAGGCTGTTTTAGGTTAAACCCAGCAACAGTTTGGCTATGGGCTAAAGAGTTGGCCAGGCTGGGCGTGGGCCTGGCAGTCCATGCACAAAGCCTGGGGAAGTTTTATGGGCCCTCGGTGGGCTCTCACTCCTGTTACAAGAAACATGCCCAACAAAGGGGCCTTCAAAGACCAGAAGTTTTATGGTCTTCAACAGCAAGCTGGGACCTGTTCTCAGGCTCTGGCTCCTGGGAGGAGCCAAGAGCAAGTGTGATTTATGGCAGCCAGACACCTCCTGCCTATGAACTTCTCTGGGTACAGCCCACATCTGGTGGTCTTGGTGAGCAGCTGCGGGTGGCATTTTACAGCCTTGAAGATGATTGAAAGCCTGAAAAACAGGCCTGATGGGCAAGCTTTAAAAGACCAGGACTGCTGAGCTTGGAGAAGTTAAGATGAACACCTGTGTTCAAATATTCATGGGGCCTCAACCCAAAGCCCATGTTCTCATCAAGGCCTGTGTCTCAGAAAAAATGAGGGTGGGGTAGGGTGGTGGGGCACAGGGGTAGAGTCACAGGTAAGGAAGTGGGTTTTAAATTCTAGCAGAAAAGACTGAGAGTTGAAAGTAAAAAGCCAAATTTACATGGAAGCTGGGGGGACCGACTCTGCAGGCATATGTGGCTGGGGGGACTGACTCTGCAGGGCTGTGGCCAGTCAGTCTTCTGGAGCTTCAGAGGCTGAGTGCCTGATGTTCAGGACAACCCTAGATGACTTCTCAGTTCTGCATTCATACCTTGGCATAGGAGCACCCAGAAGCAGACTCCCCAAAATGAGGATTATGTCTGTCCTTGGGAAGGGAAATCCCCAGAATCACAGGGATAGCTTGGGGAAGTGAGACAGAGCTTGCAAGTATGCCAGTAAAGGGCAGGCTAAGCTGTAGGCTAGTCCTGTGGGTGAATGGAACCTGGTCCCACTGGGGCCTTCTGCGGCAAACAGTGTGAATGAAGCACAGTTGTTCTCACAAATGAGCAAGGAACCTACGGTACAGGTGTCCCTTGGTATCCATTGGGGACTAGCCTCATGACACCTATGGATATCAAACTCTGCAAGTACTGGAGTCTCCTGAGTAAAAAGGTGTGGTATTTGCAAAGAACCTCTGCACACCCTCTGGTGTCCTTTGGATCAGCTTTAGCTGATTTGTGGTATAGAACACCCTGTAAATGTTATGCAAACAGTCACGATGTTGTACCATGGGAGATACTGACAAGAAAAAATGTTGTACATGTTCATTGCTAACACTGTGTATGTGTGTGTGTTTTCATGTTTCTACACATGTGTGAGTGTTCTATTTTCAACTCTGTTGCTGTGATAAAACTCTCTGACCAAAAGCAGCTTAGAGGAGGAAAGGGTTTATTTGGCTTACATTTCTAGGTCACAGTCCCATTATTGAGAAGAGTCAGGGCAGGAACTCAGGCATAGATTTAGAGGCAGAAACCAAGGAGAAATGCTGCTCACTGGTTTGCTTACAGAGCCTTACATAGCTCAGGATTGCCTATCCATGGAAAGATGCTGCTCACAGTGGGCAACAAATGGGTCCTTCTTCATCAATTAACAATTAAGTCATTACCCGCCCCCAGGAAGGTTCAAAGGCCAGACTGATCTGAGCAACCCCTCAATTGAGACCCCCTTCTTATGTGACTCTTGGTTGTGTCAAAGCAATGATTACACTAGGACAATGGGTATATAATGTATGTGTGTGCATTCATGTTGAGGGGAAAGATTGATGTCAGCTGTCTTCCTCTATTGCTTGCCACTTTATTTATTTGTTTATTTATTTATTTTGAGACAAGGTCACAACGCTGAAACTGGAGCTCACCAATTTAGCTACACTGGCTGGCCAGCAAGCACCCAGAATTCTCTTGTCTCTGACTTGATTCTTAGCACTGACGATACAGATGTGTTAACTGCATTTGGCTCTGTATGTGTGTGAGTGTATGTGTGTACACATGTGTGCAAGAGTGTCTATATATCTGTCTGTATGCCTGTCTGCCTGCCTGTCTGCCCTGGAACTCACAATGTAGGCTAGGATGGCCTTGAATCCACAAAGGTCCTTCTGACTCTACCTCCCCAGTACTGAGGTTAAAGGTCTGCGCCACCATCCCAATTGGCTTTTATTTTAATGTTGGTGCTAGGAATCTGAACTCTGAACACTTGTCTCACAAGAACTTTTCCTACTGAACTGTCTCTTTAGCCACTAGTGCTAACATTTTCTCAAAGAATATTTTCAGGGCTGGAGAGCTGGCTCAGTGTTTAAGAGCATACTGCTCTTGCAGAGGACATGAGTTCAGTTCCCAGCACCCACATCAGGCTGCCTGCAACACTAACACCAGGGAATCCAATCCCTTTCTCTGTCTTCTTCCATGAGCACATTTGCTCACATGTATATAGCCATATACAGATACATACACATGTATGTAACTTAAACTAAAAATAAATCTTTGAAAAATGTTACCAATAGGCCATTGGTTGCATCCAGGTATGTGTAACCCACAGGTACAACGGACAATTGTGTTTGCCCATCAATTGGTACCTCTTACAGGCTGAGACTCATTCTGCCCCAAAGAGCCCTATAGTAGCAGCATTAGAAAGGAAACTTCCCAGACATGTAAAGGTTTGGTGTCAATCTTCATATCAAGGCTACAATACTGACTTGGGGGTCTCCTATCAGAATGGGAAGTACACAGGTAATTCAGGGAGGAGTCCTGGCTCAGTTCTGACTGGTAGTACCTCTGCTGGGTCCACAAACCTACCCACAGTTTATGTCAATGGTCTCTCAATATCTAAATGGAATAGATATACATTACCATTAGAAGCCCCGTTCATACTGGGACTTCATAGCCTATGGAGTAAGTAAGGATGAACATGATGAGAAAGACCAAGTAGACACCTCTAAAATATCCCCCTCACATACCAAGCTGAGACAGGGCTGGCCTTTAGCAGAGCAACCTGAGGGGGTGGCAGAGATCAGAGCTACCCTCCATGATATGAAGAATGTAGGATTTGTGGCCCTTTGCTTCTACTTTATTAACTAATATTGTTCCTAGAAGCTCTGAGTGGGTCCTGGGGAATGAGAATGGTACACTTAATCAAGAAGCTCCTTAATTACAGCCTCTTTGCATGGTGTGTCATCTCTGCTCTCTAGCACATGGCCTGTGGACATGTGTATTAGTTATTTGTTTCACGGCTGCAATAAAATATCTGAAGAAAACAACTTAAAGAAGGATGATGAAGTGGAAGCTTCTGGTTTCTTTGGAAAGTCAGTTATGTCAAATGATGGCTTGCTGGGGGACACAGGTGAAAGGATCTTGCTAAAGCAGACACATGAAAGACTGTTTCCCTGAAGCAGACACAGATGAAAGGATATTTGGAGATAGCAGGCAGGTGAAAGGACTATAAAGGATGAAGGAGTATAAATATGACCCTATAGACAGTGGGAAACAAGCACTGAGCTTTGGTTTGCTTTGCTCTGCCTCACTATTCTTTGCTAAAGACACACGTGTATAGTTTTGCCTTACATAGTGTTTGAGCACAATTTGTGATCACTCTGCCATTGAGAGAAGAACTTTGCCCGAGAACTGCTTGTGAGGTTCTGTTGGTTGATGCTTCTGTGGCCTCATCTCAGGCTGGTTGGCAAGTCTGAAACTTTCTTCAGGATTGAACTACAGCTGTCAGTTTGTGCCTGATGTCTGCTCGCTGTAAGAACTGGACTGTAGCTGCTGGTTTGTGCCTGGGGTCTGCCTGCCTAGAGGACTGGTCTGCAGCTGCTGAATCATATTTTGGTGTTTGCTACAAGACTGAACTGCTGCCCAAGAACATCAAACTCATCCCCAAAGAACTATTGCTGAACAGGTAGGTCCCCTTCCTCCACATCCTAATAACTTTTCTCTTCCACTACCTCTGCTGGTGGTAGGCTAGAGGAGAGGTTGAACCCTTATTAAAAGTAGATTGCAAAAAAATTATGCCTACAGAAGGGCTTGCTGGAGGTTGTGTCACATGCCTTTAATCCAGCACCCAGACACATTTTCTGCATTGTTGGTGCCTTGGGCTGTGCTATCAAGCTCCATAGAGAGCACTTGAATGGTTCTGTTTTCTAGAACATTATGAGATGACACCAATAGGGTTAATCAAGAGCAAGAATGGCAGTTACGGCTCAGGATGGCTGCACTCAGGTCAAGCTGAATTCTCACACCTGCTCTTAGGTGTGTGCTACCATCAACATGACACACCCATAGATAGTTCTGAATACAGCTCAGCACAAAATTATAAACTTTCTTAGAGCACTATGAAAAAAATATTTTATGTTATTTGCAGATGACAGTGCCCTGTCACAATGTCATGAGGTTAGACACACCTGGTCCATATAGTCCAGAGCTCTTCAAATTTTGTTAGTAGTGAAAGGAGGAATGCGAACAGTCTCCAGACAAGATTACCCATGTCTACCATTGTCTGTCCTGCCTGGATGCAAACTATTTTTTTTTAACTTTTATTGCATTATGATGAGAAAAGTTACATGATTTCAATTTATCTGAATTTGTTGGATGCAAACTATTAAGAGACTGAAAACAATATCCTTGTGGCATGCATAGTATGGTGTTTGATCTTGATTGTCAACATGATTGGATAAAGAATCACTGTGGATACAAACTTCTTGACATGCCTGTGAAGAATTAACTGGGTTATATTAATTGAGGTAGGAAGACCTCCACACACATCCACAGTCACATGCCATATGTTCACACAGATACAAATAAATATATAAATACACAAACAAATAAATATCCATCTTAACTGGGTAGCACCAAGCCCTGGTCTGGTTTGAGACTGCATAAAAAGGAGAAAGCAACATGAGCACCAGCACCCATCTCTCTCTCTCTCTCTCTCTCTCTCTCTCTCTCTCTCTCTCTCTCTCTCTCTCTCTCTCTCTCTCTCTCTCTCTCTCTCTCTCTCTCTCTCTCTCTCCTTCCTGACTTGGTGTGGCCAGCCATTTCCTGCTCCTGCTGCCATGCCTGCCCTGCTGAGATGAAGTGTCTGCCTTGGAACTGTAAGTCAAAATAAACTTGCTCCTAATAAACTTTCTTCAAAGGGGTGGAGAGATGGCTCAGCGGTTGAGAACACTTGTTGATCTTGCAGAGTACCCTAGTTCAGTTCCCATGTTACTCCGGCTCCAGGGATTCTGATGCCTTCTTCTGGCCTCCATGAACACCCTTATGAACATGCATGTGCACACACATTCACACAAGTCTGCGTGTGTGCATTCACATAAAAATGAAAAATTCTCAAAAGAAACCTTTCTTCATTCAGCTTATCTTGGAGTCTGTTGTCTGAGAAACCAACATAAAAATCTACTTGTGAAGTCATGTCAGGTTAAGGGAGGTGTCAGACCCAAGAATTTCCTCTCTATGCATTCTTTAAAGTTTACTTCATTGGAGCTAGAGAGATTGTTCAGCAGTTAAGAATACTTGGTCCACAGCCACAAGGACCAGCATTCGGAACCCAGCACCATATAACAAAGCTGGGTGTCCCCATAAATGCCAGCTCCAAATGGAGCAGAAACAGGAAGATCCCTGGGATTTGTTGGCTTCCAGTCTAGCTGAGAATAAAAACTCCAGGTTCTGGGAGAGACCCTGCCTCAAAGGAATAGGTAGAGAATGGTAGCGGATCCTCTTCTGGCCTTTCCACATGGCCACAATCACATACACGCATGCCATATGCTCACACAGATACAAATAAATACATAAATGATTTTTAAACACTTACTTCCTACAGTGGGGGAGGATAAAGAATTAGAATAGAGTATAGCACAAATGAACAAAAATGTCATAATGAAACCCAGTGCTTTCTATGCTAACCTAAAACATTAATTTTAAAAAAGAAATGTGCTTTTCATTATTGCTCATGGGGAGCAAAGGCAGAGGGCCTGCTGCAGCTGGATTAAAGAGAAACAGAGTCAGTGTCAGGCCTATAGGTTATAGGCTGTCTCAGGGTTTCTAGTGCTGTGATGAAACACTATGATCAAAAGCAAGTTGCAGGGAGAAAGGGGTTTATTTTACTTACATTTCCAGGTAACAGTTCACTGTGTGAAATCAGGACAGGAACTTGAACTGGGCAGAAACCTAGAGGCAGAAGCAGTGGAGGGATGCTGCTTATTGGCTTGCTCCCTATGGCCTGCTCAGCCTGCTTTCTCATAGGATCCAGGGCCATCAGCTCATGGGTAGCACTACCCACAATGGACTGGACCCTCCCTTCCCAATCACTAGTTAAAAATATGCTCTATAGGTTTGCCTGTAGCCTGATCTTATAGAGGCATTGTCTCGACTAAAGTTCCCTCTTTCCATATGACTCTAGCTTGTGTCAAGTTGACAGAATAACTAGTCAGGACATGGGCCTAACCTATCTGTCCTGGAAATTTTGGTGAGCAAACTTTGTAGGCAGGGCCACCTGCATAACTGATGAGACCCAGTACAACATGAACATTGGGGGGGGGGGGCTTTGGCCATGAAGCACAAACAAAATTCTACTAAAGGGACTGAACTATAAAGCCTTTTCTTTAAAAAAAAATAGAGGTGACAGTGTCACACAAATTACAGCATGGAGTTACAAATTGCATAACAATGGTATTTTGGTATCATGATTTTATGTAATGTGATAAATAATACTTCATTAATATGATCTCATGATTGATTGTAACATTTGTCTGGCTCACTTTTCTGCAAATTCATTTATTAGGTCATCAAACTTTATCCTTTGAGCAACTTCATTTTCCATCAATATAAACTGAAAACGACATCAGTCACTTTGGGCAAATGTGAGATTGCAGGGAAACTGGTCATTTTTAATTTTGAAAAGGCTCTTTCTGCTGACGCAACTGCAAGTGGAGCTGTTAACAGTGTTTTTATAGGCAGTGACACTAGGATAAGTTTCTGATAAATTATTTCAAAATATAGATTCCAATACGTCTAGAGCTGGTGATTCTCATGTAGTAATTTTTCTATTGGAAAAAAAAAGGAAGATTAACTCTTTTTACAATCAGTTTTGGGTAGGTCTAAACTTAATTTTAAATGCAAATTTGTACAGTGGCATTCTCTAACATTTCCTGTAACTTATGGCTGTCCTAGAAGAGATTGAAAGTGGCTGTATGATTTATCCATAACCTCAAATGCCTGTTTATACTCTCTATTACTGCATGCTCAATTATAAGGAAAGTTATTTTTGAAATTATCTTCTTTGTTAATAATTGGTTTCACTGATGCTTAGTAAGAAAATCATGTTCTTTCCTTTCAAAGTTGGTGACCATTAAATTTAATTCCTGCTTCTAAGCCTGCATGTATATTTGTCAGGCAATATTGCAATTGTCTTCAAAA
>NC_045030.1:6777486-6781015 GCF_008632895.1 Mastomys coucha | reverse complement strand
AATTGAAGACAGGGCCTCATGCTTTCAAGGTAAGCACTTAGCAACTGCACTATCCCTCAGTTTTAACCTCTTTTGTAAACCCTCTCCCCCCTGTCTGATATGCTTTATTGCAGCGGCTGCCCATATGCGTTGATTGGTTAGTGAAGTTCACACAGTGCTTCTGGGGAACCGCTGACTGGCCCTGTTTTGGTATTAAGTCTTCTATTGGAAGATTAGTATTTAGACAGATGCTTTAGGGATGAGGTCTGGGACTGACTATCAAGCTAGTTCCTTACTGCAGGACCCAGCATTGCTCCCTGCCAACTCTGTCCTCTCTCCTGCTACCTACTGAAGTAATAGTTTCTGCCATCACCACCAACATTGTAAGCCTGGGACTTCCCTTACACCCTGGACTGGCAAGGTGACACCTTTGCTTCATAGTTCTGAGCTATCAGCTTTCTATCATTGAGAGAGTCTGGCCTGATGGTATAGGCTTGTAATCCCAGGTCCCTGGGGGTGGGGGTGGGTGGGGTGGAGCTGAGGCAGGAGAATTGCAAGTTCAAGGCTTTTGTTGAGCTAACTCCAAAAGAGGAAAGCATTTGGATCACTGTTTTGCAGGTTTCAACCCATGGTTACTTGGTCATTTGTTTTGGACCCGTGGCAGCTTAACACACCATGGTGGGAGCACATGCTACAGGAGCTTGTTGATTGGTTAGCAGTGGAAGTACACCCCCCATGGGGAGTAGATTAGAGAAACAGGGTACTGGCCTGGGGTCCCATTGTTCCCTTCTAGGGCAGACTCCACAATGACCTGATTTCCTCCAGCTTGGCCTTGCTTACTAAAGTTTTCCACTAACTCCCCATTAGTGACACAATGCTGAGCAAGTCTTTAACACATGATCCTTTTGGGGAACAGATCCAAGGAATACCTCTCCACAGTGCAATTATTAGGGCTGTTCCCTGCCCTGCACTTGCTGTCCCTTGGTGTATCTATCTATACAGCTCACACACAGGCTCCATGGTCCCATCAGATGATACTTAGACAACCCAATACCCTAGTTTCATTCCTGTTGCTATGATAAAATACATTGACAGAAAGCAACTTAGCAGAGGAAGGGGATTATTTCAGCTATAATTCCAGGTTCTAGTCCCTTGCTATAGGGAAATCAAGGTAGAAACTTCAATTAGTCACATTATACCTACAGTCAGAAGCAGAAAGAAAGCCATACGTGCTCACTTGCCTGCTTGTGATCAGCTCAATCCACTCCATAGTTCAGAACCTTTTGCCTAGGGAATGGTGTGGCCCATAGTGGACTGGCCTTTCCACACCAATTGGCTTGAGACAATAGACATGCCTGAAAGCCAACCTGGTCTAGGCACTTCCTCCAGTTAGGCTTCATTCCAGATTCTGTCAAGTTGACACGTAAAGCTCACCAGCACTCTTTGATTTAGAGAAACTGCATTCATTAATTCTCAGGTGGAAACAACAGACCATGAAATCAAGTGTGGGACTCTTGTGACAGCAGGCACTGTGCTACTACCTACAGGACACTTGGCATGCTCTCGAGGCTCACCCTATGGGTGGTTCACAGTTGTACTTCCCAACAACGTCACTGGTGAGCTGGGGCAGAGCTACCTGTGCCCGGTACAGGCCCTAGGATAAGGTTTCTGTTCAGTAGATACTTGGGAGGTGAGCCCAGGAAACCCAGAGGAGAGGTGGGGAAGTGATCCGGGGAAGTGGCAAAGTCAATGCAGGATTGTAAATGAGTGCATTAGCCCTGTAAAACTCCCCACAAATCAGGGTGCAATTCTGCAGTCTCCTCACCAGACACTTGAAGGACATTCTCCAAATCAGAATTGTAGCTTCACTCAGAGGTCTGGCAGCCAGGGTCATTATCCTATGAGGAGTCCTTGTCCCTCAGGAAGCCACCTGCAGATGATATCTGGTGTGGTGCTTGTTGAGCTGGCTGAATCTCCATTGGCTTCAGGATCTGGGAGGGTCCACCAGCTTCATGCCTCTTGTCTCGCCTCACCCACCCCCTCACACTGTGTGGGTCTTTTCATTCATCCTGCGCTCTGTAATTACTGCTTAATTTCTTCCTTCCATTAGTATTGAAAATGCCTCCAACGACTTGATTTTCTTGCTTTATTTATACGACAGAAAAGACGCTTAGAAGCAAATTATGCTTGCCTCCATATATCTCTACCTGTTTATCTCAGTGTTTACAGAGTGCCTGCCATGGTGGTATCTGGGCACTTAAGACAGCCCCATTAGGTCAAATTCATGACAGAAGAGAGACCACCGCTGCCGCCACCCTCTCCTCCTCCTCCTCCTCCTCTTCCTCTCCCTCTTCCTTCTCCTCCCCCCACTCCTCCTCCTCCTCCTCTGTATAAGCCTCTTGGGTAACACAGAGGGTCGGGGAAGCAAGAACTGCCAGCCTTAGGCCTTTTGTTCTCCAGCCCAGAGAGAGAGGAATCATTTTTGGCAAAGAAGCACATCTCCTTCTGGAGGGAGGCATGGGGAGCTTGCAAACTAATTTGGAAGATCTATCAGAGGGTGGGTTGCAATATGTTGGGCATTTAACATTTGAAATGATTTCAGTTTCATTGCTCTCCAAATAGCAAATTGAGCCCATTTTTCACAAATGTGGCTTCATGCACTGAACGGCTTCTACCAGAAGATTCTGGACGCTCACTCCATCTTTCTCGGTCTGGAGCTACGGAGGACTCCAAGTTCAAACACTGCTGAGCATCTCTTTGTGGTCCGGCCTACAAGGCTGCTTAAGACCCCAGCTCCCTAGGGCCTGACTATAGTAGCAAGAGCTTAGTGCTCCCTGCTCTTTTGCCCTGCCCTGTCTCTTTCTTACAGTTCTGGATATTGAACCCAGGGCTTACATGGGAGATGCTCTACCTCGGAGCTATATTTCCAACCTGCTTTTTACTTTATTATTTCAAGGCCTTAATAAACTACCTAGGCTACTAATGAACTTGCAACCCTTCTGCTTCAGCCTGAGATGACAGGTCTGAGCCACCACACTTGGCTGTCCCTGTAAGGTTTTGATTTGCCCCAGCCCCGGTCTTCCATTTTCTGGACTCCCTCTTATGTTTGTGACTGCATCTTACCTCTCAGACACTTTTGACTGCAGAGCATCCCACCCTTAACTGCAGTTGGGAATCTGTCCTGTACACGCCAAGCCCTGGCTCTCAGGAAGTGGGTTTATTTCTATTTCTTCTGAAGGAGAATCCAGGGACTGTGACAGGTGAGGAAATACGAGGAGGGAGTCCCTCACCTTGGAAAATTACAAAAACATTGGGTTTGACCATATTGTTTATTGAGTGTGTGTGTGTGTATATATGTGTGTGTGAGAAAGAGAAAGAGAGAGAGAGAGAGAGAGAGAGAGAGAGAGAGAGAGAGAGAGAGATTGGACTGAACACAGTCTTTGTGTTTAAGTGTTCTACAACTGAACTACATCTTCACCCCTATTCTTTTTTTTTAACTTTTATTGCATTATGATGAGAAAAGTTACATGATTTCAATTTATCTGAATTT
>NC_045030.1:6768800-6776845 GCF_008632895.1 Mastomys coucha | reverse complement strand
AGCTACAAATGTCAAGCAAAGCATTCAGTCTCACACTTTGTTGTTCTCTTTCCTACAAGCCACCTCCCTAGTTAGTCGTCTGTGTTTCTTTTGGATATATAAATACTTTTGAAATATATAAGCTATTCTGAAAACCATAGTATAGTGTAAAAACATGAAATAAACAATACTACTAATAGAGAGGCTGAGATAGGAGAAGCAAGATTTCAAGACCCTTGTATTGTACACAGGAAAACACTGTCACAAAGAAGCTGAAAGTGTATATAGATTGTACAATATTGGACCTATTTCTCCAATTACCAAATTAGAGAGACCATTGGATGACAACAAATTTCTAATTCCTCATATTTTTGGATTCAATCATTTAGGATATGTTGGTGATATTAATTTTCATATTAAGATATTAAGAAAAGGTAATTATCACTTCCTGTTGTTTTTGTTCTTAAGAGGTGGAATTAGATTTGTGTGGATTTGTTGAAAGATTACTTTCTTGCTTCTTCTAGCATATAGTTTTGCTCCTTATGTTGATGTTTTCCATCTATTATCCTTTGTAGGGCTGGATTTGTGGAAAGATTTTGTGTAAATTTTGTTTTGTCATGGAATATCTTGTTTGCTCCATCTATGATAATTGAGAGTTTTGCTGGATTTAGTAGCCTGGGCTGGCATTTGTGTTCTTGTAGGGTCTGTATGACATCTGCCCAGGATCTTCTAGCTTTCATAGTCTCTGGTGAAAAGTCTGGTGTAAAAGTCTGCTTTTAAAATTCTTTCTTTGTTTAGTGCATTTGGTGTTTTTATTATTATGTGACGGGAGGAATTTATTATTATATATGAGTACACAGAAGAGGGCATCAGATTTCATTATGGGTGGTTGTGAGCCACCATGTGGTTGCTGGGATTTGAACTCACGACCTTCGGAAGAGCAGTCAGTGCTCTTACCCGCTGAGCCATCTCACCAGCTCCCAAGGAATTTCTTTTCTGGTATAGTCTATTTGGAGTTCTGTAGGCTTCTTGTATGTTCACGGGCATCTCTTTAGGTTAGGGAAGTTTTCTTCTATAATTTAAAGATATTTACTGGCCCATTACATTGGGAGTCTTCACTCTCTACTACACCTGTTATCCTTAGGTTTGGTTTTCTCATTGTGTCCTGGATTTCCTGGATGTTTTGGGTTAGGAGCTTTTTGATTTTTGCATTTTCTTTGACTGTTGTGTCAATGTTTTCTGTGGTGTCTTCTGCCCCTGAGATTTTCTCTTCTATCTCTTGTATTCTATTGGTGATGCTTGCATCTATGACTCCTGATTTCTTTCCTAGGTTTTGTATCTCCAGGGTTGTCTCTCTTTCTGATTTCTTTATTGTTTCTATTTCCATTTTTAGATTCTGGATGGTTTTGCTCATTTCCTTCACCTGTTTGTGTTTTCCTGTAGCTCTTTAAGGGATTTTTGTGTTTCCTCTTTAAGAGCTTCTAGCTTTTTACCTGTGTTCTCCTGTATTTCTTTGAGGGTGCTATTTATGTCTTTCTTAAAGTCCTGTATCATCATTGTGAGAAGTGATTTTATATCTGAATCTTGCATTTCCGGTGTAATGGTGTGTCCAGGACTTGCTATGGTGGGAGAATTGGGTTCTGATACGCCAAGTGACCTTGGTTTGTGTTGTTTATTTTCTTACGCTTGCCCCCCTCCCCCCGACATCTGGTTATTTCTAGTGCTACCTGCCCTTGCTAAATCTGACTGGAGCCTGTCCTTCCTGTGATCCTGGTTGTGTCAGAACTCCTCAGAGTCAAGCTGTCTCTGTGATCCTGTGATTCTGGGATCCTGTGACCCTGGGCTTGTCAGAGCACCTGGGAGTGCAGCAGCTTCCTCTGGGTGTTGTGGGACTGGCTGCGGAGCCTGGGTCCAAGGTCCATTCAGGACACCAGCCCAGAGAGAAGGAACCCGAGCCACTCTGCTGGTGGAGTTCCTGTATGCATGATCCTACTGGTCCCAGTTACTCCCGGTGTTGGGACAGATGTTGGGTCCTGCTCACCTCTGATCCTGGGTGTGTCAGAATGCCTGGGAATGGAGCTTCCTCTGGGTGTTGTGGGACTGGCTGCAGAGCTTGTGTCCAAGGTCCGCTCAGGACACCAGCCCAGAGAGACCACCCCTATTCTTTTTAAGTGAAAAGAAAACCCCTGGCTGGGGATTGTAACCTGGACTTGTGAGCTGAAATAAACTCTTCTTCATTTAAATTACTTTCGTCAGAGTATTTCATCACAGCAACAAGAAACATGTACCTCTGGTACATAGTGAATTCAAGGCCAGTTGTGGTGTCTTTTTTTCCAACTTGACACAGGCTAGAGTCATCTAGGAAGAGGGAACATGAGTTGAAGACCTGCCTTCACCAAATTGGCCCATGGGAAAGCCTGTTGTGGCGTTTTCTTGATTAATGATTGATGTGGGAGGGCCCAGCCGACTGTGGGCAGGTGGTCTGGGTTGTATAAGAAAGGCAATTGAGTAAGCCAGGGAGAGCAAGTCAGAAAGCACTGTTCCTCCAGAGCTTCTTTGGTCCCTGCCTCCAGGCTTGACCTCCCTCAGTGACAGACTGTGATGAGGAGATATAAGCTAAATAAACCCTTTCTTCCCCAAGTTGCTTTTGATCATGGTATTTATCACAGCAATAGGAAGCAAACTGGGACACCAATGTATATTAAAAGAGATCTTGTCTAGCCAGACTGGACCAAATCTCCAACAAACATCAACCAAGAAAACTTCAACAACATGCAGGCTAACTGGAGGCTTCCTCTTCCCCTTCCCTCCCTTCCCCTCCCCCTCCCACTCCCCCTTCCTCTTCCTCTTCTTCCTCTTCCTCCTCTTCCTCCTCCTCCTTCCTCTTCCTCTTCTTTCCTCCTCCTTCTCCTCCTCTTCTTTTTCCTCTTCTCCTTCTCTTCTTCTTCTTCTTCTTCTTCTTCTTCTTCTTCTTCTTCTTCTTCTTCTTCTTCTTCTTCTTCTTCTCACTTATCTCTGCCACCAGACTGTCTGTGTGGCTGTCCCTCCAAGAGGCTACTGTGAAGCCACAGTTTTGAGAGTGTGAGGCCAGAATTGAGGGTGAGTCTCCAAGGGGTCCCCATTAGTCAGACATATAAAGTATACATGGGCCTGCTCCTTCCTGGGGCTTTTTTGTATCCCTTACTCTCTCTTATGAGTTATTTCCCACAATCCCTTTCTGTCATTCCTGCAGGTCCCCAGTGCTAGGTAGTAGCATTTCCTTCACATAGCCCTTGCTGATTCTAGACAGATGGGCCCAGCCTGTAGCTTTGAGCTCCATTCTGTGGAGATATTGTTGCTGTTGCCTTATTCCTGCTTCTAGGTTCAACTCTCTTCCTTTTGTTTAATATGTATATTCATGTATATGCTCACATACATATATGTGGCATAGGTCTCATGTGAAAATCATCTACTGTGTGAGTCTAGCGGATAGAACTCCAATTGTTAGGCTTGGTGGCAAGTGACTACCAGTTCAGCCATCTCAAAGGTTCCAAGATCTAAAGATGAGAGTTGAGTTTCATTTATCAAAGGCAAGCACCCCTGTGTGGTTTGTACCCCTATGTGGTTTCTGCATCCCATAATTTCTAGAGACCAGATCTGAGACCCAGTCAGTATCAAGGAGGTGAACTTCTAACCAGAAAGGGAGGTAAGGAAGAAAAGGAATAGTTGTGTAATACTTCTTGAACATTCTAGTCCTCCATGAATGCAGACTGAACCTGTTCCAGTTGGGGCAGGATTTCTAGGGCTCTAGGGCTCCCAGACTTTGGTTTCCATTCCAAGTGACTCTAGGACAAGGAGGAGGATTTCTGACATGGGAAATGGAGCATGTACCAGGGCATGGCAAGTCAGAGCTGTGAAAATAGCAACTATTACTACTGCTGCTGCTGCCATGGCAACATGTGCTCTCCTTGCTACTTAGCCTTCACACCAAGGAATGTGTGGAGAGACTTCAGTTCCCAGGGCCTAAGAACCATGACACCAAGAACTACCTTGATTCTATTCTGGGTAGTAGTCTCCCTTTGACTATTTTTTGGCTGTTGTTTCAGGATTCTAGAGGATATCATATTAAAAGAGGATTTATTGCATTGGCTTTTACAATACAGCCTAGCTCATGCAACAGTGGCTCTTTGTACATTGGAGAGCCCAAGACCCTGGTAGCAGCACAGTCCACAAGCCTGGAGTTGTCCCGATTCAGTACTGAAGGGCTAGAGGATTCCTGGAGAGTTCCTGATCTTCAGTCCACATTGGAAAGCCAAAGAAGCTAGGTCCTGATGTTAGTGAAGGATGGTAGTGGACATAGCAGCTATACAGTAGATAAACTTGCTAGTAAGATGTGAATATCAAGCAGGCCTACAGCAAAAGCTTCTCCCTCAGACCTCCTTATATCTGGAGACCTCCTTATATCTGGTCCACCAACAGAAACTGTCACCTTCATAGTCCTAGCTACTATAAGTCAGGTTGAAAGCTAAGATTAAACATCACAACTGTCCATGTTACTGAGAGCTCTCTAAGGACCAGCATTCTCTTTACCATAGAATTAGGGTTGGTAGGTTGAAAATATAGCTCAGTGCTAGAGTGTTTGCTTAGCATGGAATGTATGTGGCCTTGGATCTTATCCCCAGTGACACATAAAGATATTTTTTTAAAAAATTTTTCTGTCTATCTATATAAAGACATTGTGGGCTGGAGATGGCTCAGTGGTTGAGTTTTGCTGTTCTTCCAGAGGACTGAGCTTAATTCCCAGAACCCACATCAGGCAGCTCAGGGCTTTAACTTAAGCTGTATGGATCCACCACCTCTGGCTTCCACATGCATTCACACAACTACACATAATTAAAATTAATAAAAATAAATCTTTAAAAAAAGCATCTGTGACAGGTGTGACCTTTAACCCCAGCAACATGGGAAACAGGGATGCAGGTCTCTGGGAATTCAAAGCCAGCCTGGTTTACATGGTATGTTCTGGACAAGGCAGGGCTAAATAGTAAGACACTGTCTCAAAAGAAAAAAAAAAGGCATCCAAAGACTAAGTTGCATCACGTTTGACCTTCTGTTCCAACAGGTGGAGCACAGAGACTAGCTTATAGCAAGTATTCAGCCAGAGATGGCTGTGCCTACTCACCCGATGCTACTATCCACACATGAGCACCATAGCAACCATCACTTCCCTCATTTAACAAAGTGAGGATCTGGGGCCTGGGGAGGCAAGGGCCTTGCCCGAAGGTCCTCAGCCAGTATGTAGCTGAATATTCAGAACTGGAGCTTCCTGCTGCTACTATAACAAATTGACTATACACAGCACAAACTTATTCTCTTCCAGCTCTGGAGGTCAGGCATCAGGATGGTGGCAGAGCTGGCTTCTTCTGGATGCTCCCGAGGAATCCAGTCATTTCTTCTAGGTCCTGCAGGCTGCTGCTATTGCTTCTTTCATGCTGCACCAGCCCAGCTTCTGCCTCTGTAGTTCTCTGATCTTCTCTGATTTTGCCTCCCTGCCTCCCTCTTATAAGGACTTTTGAAATGACACGGGGCCTGTTTCACTAAGCTAGGATCTTCTTATCTCAAGGTCTTCATCACAACTCACATCTCTGTTTGCCATTTAAGGTTAGCACCCATGGTTGCTGAGAGTTAGGGCATGGGGCTCATGTGCTGGTGTGTGCCTGTGATACCAGCACTTGGGAAGCAGAGCCAGGTGGATCACAAGTGTCAGGCCAACCTGGGCTACAGTGTGAAAATCAAAACAGAACAAAAACCCTTAGGATATGGATATATTAAAGGCCCATTGTTTAGGCTACTGTGGCCTTTCTGCCTTTAGACTATGTTCTCTCAAAACCAGATAAGGACTTGGGTGCACATGTTGTGAGAAAACCCCAGTAGGGTACTGGGGATACATGACAGGGAAAGGAGAAAAACCCTTCAAGGGTGCACCAAAATGCCAGGTACTCCTGTCGCACTGGGGTTCTCTCATCCTGCATCAGGAGAATTGCTCACCCATGGGATGCTGTGTTAGCATCCAGGGCTGCTAGAATGATGAGTCACCAACTGGGTACCTCACAGTCCTGGAGGATAGAAGCCTAAAATTAGGATGCTGGCAGGGCTCTGAGGGAGAATCTGTTCTACTCACCTCTCCCTGTTTCTGGTGATCAGCAGAAGTGCTAGGAGTTTCTTGTCTCCTAGATGTGTCAATCCCATCTCTGCCTCTGTTTTGGTGTCACATCCTCTGTGAATCTTTTCCCGTCCCCTTTGTTTCTGAGATATATTCTGACTATGTAGTCAGGCTGAACTCAAACTCACAAACTTCCAGCTTCAGCATCCTGAGTGCCTGGATTACAGGTGTGTGTCACCAAGGCCTAGTTGCCTACTCCTCTTAAAAGCACGTTTGCTTTTAGATTTGAGGCCAACTTGAATAATTCCAGGAGATTTCATCTTAAGGTCCTGGTTCATGTCTGTAATGTGTGTGTGTGTGTGTGTGTGTGTGTGTGTGTGTGTAGGTGCACCCGTGTGATGTGTAATAGCCAGAAGACAACCCTGTGTGTCATTCACCAGGAACTTCCTACCATGTTCTCTGAGGTAAGTTCTCTTACTGGGACCTTTGGCTCACCAATTAGGCTGCCATATGGCCACTGAGCTCCAAGGATTCATCTGTCTCTGCCTCCTCATTGCTGGGATTAAAAATGTTTGCCAGCACACTCAGATATTGTTTTAACATGGGGCCTGAGAATCACAATCAGGCTCTCGGGCTTGCACATTAAGTACTTAACCATCTGAGACATCTCCCCAACCCTTGCCAAGACCCCTTTCCTCAATAAGGCTGCCTTTACAAGCTCTGGATTGACCTTAAGGAGTCTACAGATGCAAAATTAAAGTGTTTGTCTTCAAAGAGGGTCAGCCTTTAGCTTGGGAACTGCACTGCAGCCACAAACAGATGCAGGGCTAAGGCACAAGCCATCCTACAGAGATGCTTAGGATCTGCTTCAGAGAGCTGGGTGACAGGGAGGCTTGCTGCATAGCAAGATTTCCATCCCCTCAAAGGCCCCCGGCTTTTCCTCAGTCTCACTCGGAATAGATGAATCAGCAGGAAAAAGTCTTGTCATTGCAGGAAGCTGGAGAAATATGGAGGCACTCACGTTTCATTGCCCCTCCTCCACCAATCCGTCAGGAGTTTGGCTTCAAAAGAGCTTGGCGATGAGGCTGTCCATCTTTCTGAGCAGGCCAGGTGGAAAGATGGGTGGGAGTGCGGCTGGGGGTGTGGGGAGAAGTAATTAGTTTGATGAATCTTCTTTTTAAGTTGTTCTCTACATGAGTTTTTCGTGGTGTTATAGACTCAGCCATGCATTCCCTGAATTTTATGAATCCTTAAACATGGACCATTTGTCAAAATAGAGAAGTGAGTGCAATCAACTGTAGTCACAAGCCCTAGTGTTCCTGGTGTAGGACAAGGGCACCCAATAATGTCCGTAGGTCACAGAGGAGTCTGGAGAGTCACGATGGGGCTCAAGTCTTGCTGCCTGCTTCACAGAGGTGGCGTGCTGGGACACTGTGTCATATTCAATACATGCCTTCTAAAAGGCGCTCAGTATGCTGGCTGAACTCAGTGTTCAGTGTTTTGCACTCATGCAAAGATGTAGCTTGAAGCTTGTCTTCCCTCTGGGAAGACTGTGTCAGCAGGTCCTTCTCGATGGGCAGGGTGAGCGTGCTGAAAAGATGGAACAGTTGATAGCGTGCTTGCTGCACAAGCATGAGGATGGAGTTTGGATCCCCAGCTCCCACCTAAAAAGATGCGTGTGCAAGTGCACACCTGCAAGTCCACTACTAGGAAGGAGGAGTGAGGAGGAGACTTAGAAGCTCCTGACCAGCATGCCTAGTCACTCAATGAATCTCAAGTTCACTTGAGAGACACTGCTGCAAAAACAGAAGGTGGAGAGCAACCAAGGAAGATACCCATCAACTTCTGGCCTAGGTATGCACGTACACACATGGCCTCTATATGCATATATACTCCCTGACATGAACATTTCTCTCTCTCTCTC
>NC_045030.1:6715729-6768690 GCF_008632895.1 Mastomys coucha | reverse complement strand
CTCTCTCACACACACACACACACACACACACAGGGGGTAGGCTATACATCAGTGTTTATCTGCTTGCTGTTCTTGGAACTTTGCAGGAGCCAAGCTGAGACCCATTAGCACTATCACTCCAGCCGAAAATCAACACAACAGCCTTCTGGATGAGCATGGGCTAGGGGCTGGGCATGGGCAGTTGTATGGCTGGGATCCACTTTGTCCCTCACAGGCTCATGTGCTGGAAGTTTAGGCTTCAGCATGGCAGGGCTGAGGGGGTAGAACTTCTAAGAGGTGGAACCTCTTAAAATATAGGTCTTAGGGCATTGCCCCTAGACAGGATTAATCCTGATCTCTTGGTGTGAGTTCGTTCTCATGAGGACAGTTTGTTGTGAAGGAAGACCACTGTTTTTCAGGTTGGGGCAACTCGTGCCATTGACCCATTGTGTTGGTAAAATAAACCCTGCTTTCTGTTCTCATTGTGCTTTTGTTTGTTGATTTTGATGAGACTAATGAAAGGGACTCACAATACTCTGATCTCCTTATTTGTAATTGGAGGTCAGTCTCCAGAGTGCCGTTCATTTTGATGGATGGGAATCCTGTAAGGAGGCTGAGATGAATGCAACATGTAGAACAGACTCTCTGCCTTGGGTATTGGATCAGTGCCCAGGCTGAGCTGATGAGACTGATCCCTCAGGTGGCCTGGCTTGGCACATTCTAGCTTCCCTCTCCTCACAGCCACCTGGAAAACACAGGGGTTCCCCATTGCATAGTCCAATAGATATAATGCTGTGACAGTTGGGTCAGGCCAGCACAGCCTATTCCATTCCTACATAATGTGAAATGCCAGGATTCATGGTCCTAAAAGCAATGATGTTCTCTGTCTCTCCCATCTTTATTTCTCTCATGTGTGTACACATATGTGTGTGGGAGTATGTATGCAGGGGCCACACGAAGATGAGTGTCCTCTATTGCTCTCTGCCTTATTCCCTTAAGACAGGGTCTCTCACTGAAATTGTTTCCTCAGCTAGGCTAGCAACCCACAAGCCCCAGCAATCCCCACGCATTACCCTTTCTTTCTTTTCCCTCAGGGATTGTGCAGTCATTCCTAATTTTTTATTAATTTGAAATTTTTATTTATTATTGATGCTTGTAAGTGTGTATGAGTGCATGCCTGGAGGTCAGAGGACAACTAGCATCACAAAGTCCTCCCCTTTCAGGGATAGAACACAAATCAGGTTTTCACATTGAGCACTTTTACCCACTGAGCCATCTCCCAGCTCCACTCCAAGCTTCTTATGTGAGTGCTGTGGATGCACACTCAAGTCCTCATGCTCGTGTGACAAGCTGCCTCCCCAGCCCAGCAGTGGCTCTATGGTACCCTTTAACTCAATGAAAGTCTGTCTTCTCTATCTGACCCTTGGCTGGCCATGGAATTCCTAGGACCGAGAATATCCATTTCTTGGCTAAAGCCAAATCAGAAACAAGGGAAAGCAGCTCAAGGTAAATCCGAGCTATCCATTGGATGAAGTGAGGCACATGCTCAGTAGCATTTGTAGTAAAGTTACAGCTAGGTCCAGGCACAGGGGGAGAGCATTGCCTTTGACCATGTCCTTTGGGCAGGCATGTTCATCTTCTAGTGCCCCACATGAAGTACTGAGTCCAGCTTGATGAACCAAGGAATAGAATTGGAGTTTCTCACAGGACCAAGGGTAGTTTAGAGACACATGGCACAGAAAAGCCTCCCAAGTTGTTAACCACCCTTAGGGAAGGGTGTGGCCTTGTGAATCTCTGGAGCCCTCCCCTTCTTCCATAAGGGGATGCTAGTGGACCAGATGTCCTAATTGTCTCCCAGGGGAAATCACAGGTACTCTCTGGTCTCAAGGCACCTATGGTCACATCATGTACAGAGGACAGATTTGCACAACATCACTGACTGTAGGCTGAAAATATCCTGACTGAAAAAAATACAGTCAACTCTCCCAGCCTACCACATAGCCCAACATGAGGACAGGAAACACTGTAAACATTAGTTGTTCCCCCGTCATAATTATGGGGCACTAGTCACTGCCACTGCCTAGACCCAGAAGATAGCAGATCACATACAGCCATCCCAGCAAAAGACCCAAATTCAAACTTCAAAGTATGGTTCCCACCTTGTGGGCCTCATTTGCCACCATCACAGAAATTGAAAAGTTCTAAATCAAAGTATGCTAAGTTGGAGAGTGTACTGGCTGGTTGTGTGTGTCAACTTGACATAAGCTGGAGTTATACAGAAAAAGGAGCCTTGCTTGAGGAAATGCCTCCATGAAATCCATCTGTAAGGCATTTTCTCAATTAGTGATCAAGGGTGGGAGTGCCCAGCCCATTGTGGGTGGTACCATCTCTGGGCTGATAGTCTTGGGTTCTATAAGAAAGAAGGCTGAGCAAGTAACGCCCCTCCTGACCTGCTTGAGTTCCAGTCCTGATTTCCTTTGGTGATGAACAGCAGTGTGGAATAGAAACCCCAAGACAGAAAGTATGTGTATAATATGCAAAGAGCTCATCCATGCAGGAACTAGATGTAAATTTAGAGTATGCAACCTGGAGTTATTGAGGCTCTCCAGTTGTCCTTCTCAATCCCCTCCCCTCATTTTTTTGCCTTGCCAATGACCAGGAAAGGGAGGCTGTCTTAGTTACAGTTTCTTTCTTTCTTTTTTTCGATGTAGACCACACTATAGTAATGAACCATATTAAGTGGTATAGCCCACTGTGGAGTGTGGTCTTACTCATTCTGCCAAGTAGCCTGAATTGGTTAAGGTTATTAGTTACAGTTTCTATTACTGTGATAAAACACTATGGCCTCTTTCTTCTTACAGCTTGTAGTTCATCACTGAAGGAAGTAAGGGCAGGAAATCAAACAGGGCAGGAACCTGGAGGCAGGAGCTGATGCAGAGGCCGTGCGAGAATGCTTCTTAATGGTTTGCTCCCCATGGTTTGCTCAGCCTGCTTTCTTATAACACCCAGAACCACCAGCATATCCCACTGTGGGTTGGGTCCTCCCCCATCAAACACCAGTCTGGATGAAGGCATTTTCTCTATTGAAGTTACTCTTCCTAAATAATTTTAACTTGTATTAAGTTGACAAAAAAAAAAAATCTAACCAGCACAGAGGTCAGTGTCAACATCTCTCTGAACATTAATCAAGCATCAAGGTGTAGGGTGACCAAATGGTCACATTCAGGGAGGGGAAAGCCGCACTTGCCTGAGTAATGGTTAAGGAGTCAGAATCTTCCTTACAGCTTCCCCTGGCTCTGGAGCCTGCAGACTTCCCTAGGAAGGCAACAGCGGAGTGCTGTCCCACAACCGAGTGCTCTCCCACAAGAGCAGTCATCAATCAAGAGCCTAAGGAGTTGGGGACTCATGACTTGGATGCTATACGGATGCTATACCTCTTGAGGGGGAGGATTTCTAAAAAAAGGTTTTTGGCTCTGTATGAATGTCACATTATACACCTCAATCCCACTCATTACTCTTTCTTCTCATACTTTACCCCCACCCTTGCAACCTTCCCCCCAACAGAGGGAAAACCATTTCATGGAAGCTGTAGTATGCCATAGTATGTCCCACAGTTTACCCTTTTGTCCACACTTTACTTGCAAATGTTCATTGCAATGAGTCTGGTCTAAGACCTCTGGCTTCTGTTACACTTTCAATACTGGATCCTCACAGGGACTCGTCTCAGATTCCTGTTGTTGCTCTGTGTCATGAGGATCCTATAGTTTTGGATCTGTTCATACACTCCAGCAGCTTGTTGATGGGATAGATGTTAGGGTGGGGCCAATTCATAGCCCTGGATATGGGCCTGAGATGTATCAGAGATGGTCAGCCTACCAGCTCTTGCTCTGGCTGGTCCATCCAATGCTGCCACCAGCAACGGGCAGAGGCAGCTCTTCTGCTCTCATGTCACCATGGCCAGCCCTACTGTGCTGCCTAGGCAAGGTGCAGGCCCTGCTTTCCTGCGTACTGCAGCAGGTGAGGGGCAGGGCCTGTTCTCCTACTCTCATGACCCTAGAGCCAGCTCTCCTGCCTGCCACAGGTACTGAGGGACAAGGGAGGGAAGGAGGACATCTTTCCCTCATCAGCACCATTACACAGCAGACAAGAGACAGGGCCAGCTCTCTACTGTCAGGGCCAGCTCACTGGCAATCCACACATCCAGGACCAGCTCTACTGTGTTATCCAAGTGAGGTACATGGACAGCTCTCCCGCCTGATATAGGGAGCATGGGGCAAGGGTTGAGAAGGGCATCTCTCCCTCACCTATGTTACCACATGGCAGACAAGTTGCAGGGCCAGCTCTCCCACGCTCACACCCTCGGGGCTGGCTCACCTGTCTCCCCACCACCAAGGTCAGCTCTACTGTGCTGCCCAGGTGAGGTGCAAGTCTGGTCTGAGGTGGGAGGTCCTCCATGACTCTCAGAGTTGGCCAGAAGACAGCTCAGCTGTCATCGCTCAGTCATGGTTTACCTTGTATTTTGAGACAGTCTCTCACTGGCCTGAAGCTCACCAAGTAGACTAAGCTGGCTGGCCAGACAGCCCCAGGGAGCCGCCTGTCTCTGTCTTTTCCACACTGGCATTACAAGTACATGCCACGACTCCTGACTTTTTAAAAGTGTGAGTTCTAGGGGATCAAATGCAGTTTCTTATGCCCATAGAATAAGCACTTTACCACAAGAACTTTTACCCCAGCCAGTAACTGTTCCTTTATTGACCGATTCCCCATGCCCTGTCTCTCCTTACACACCTTACTTTATTTCCTAAGATTCCCCTTTCAAATACTGTTTGTGTGCTTTTTATGTTATTTCTGGGGCTACTTTGGGTAAGGATGTGTGTGTGTGTGTGTGTGTGGAGGAACTCAGGTATTCAGAAAACCTCTTATGTAACAGAGGAGTCAGGATGAAAATGTCCAGGCCCAGGGGATTGTCTCAGTCCCCATGTCTTGCCCCCCTCCCCCAGGACTATCCTTTGGGAGGCAGCTGACCCAGTAAAAGCATATTTCAGTTCCAAAAGAACTTTTGTTCTGCCTGGGGCTGAATGGCTAAGATCAATACTGGATGAGTGTCAGCAAGACACTTGTAGTGACAGATCCCAAGCCACATCCACCAATATAGCCTTCTGTGTAATAAAGGACATTTTGAGTTCCAACTTTCAGACATCTATGTCAGTTCCTCAATTGCTTGGAGAGGGGATGAAAGGAGTGTTATTTATTGACTCTCCTAAAACCCCTGATGTTTATCAGTATATCCCCAGAACCTAAATGTGCCAGGGATAGTAATAGGGGTTCATTCATATTTGTTAAATGGAGGGAAACGTGACAGCAAAATTCAAACCCATGTCTGTCTTCCTCCCAGGCCATAGAATTTCTCTAAGCCTTTTCTAGGACTGTGAGGGAGACTGGGCCAGGGCTATTCCAGGAGATGTAGTAAGGCCCTTGGGTGGCTGGCTTTGCTTCCCTTCTGCAAAGAGAATGTTCTGTCTGCCAAGTCCAGGAACAAGGTAAAGGTCAGAGAGTTATGCCCTGGGAAAGCTGGGGCATGGTTGGAGCTGTACAGATCTGCCTGTGTTCTGCAGGCCTCATCTAACCACAGCACTGTGTGTTTTGACTGAGCAGCTCTACCTTCCTCTTGGGAAGATGAATACCAGTTTAGCAAATTACAGCTTCCTTACCACCTCCCACTCCTGGGTGCGAAGGAGCCGGGGAAATGGAAAATAAAAACAAACTCAAGCTCAGTGTCCAGGCTTGGTCATAGTGTGGACAGCTGGGCTCAATGGCATGAAATGTGAAAGCAAAGCGAAGCAAGGGGAGGCTTTGCTGTATGGCCACCAAAGAGAAGGCCACTCTTGGGCAAACACTCACAGGAAAAATAGGATGGGTCAGGAATGTTCTGGAAAGATATCAAGGAGCAGCTTGTGGCACAGGCATGTTCCCTAAAAGCTGGAGGTAGAAAAAAGAGGTATACTGTCCTCCATAAGAGCCTGCTCCTCTCCCAGGCTGTTTCTGCTGTCCTCATGGTCCCCATTCAGGCCAGGAATGTGTTCAGCTGCTGGTGTGTGGGTAAAAAGTCAAAAGGGGAGGTTGAAGGACAGGTCTGAAGGGAAAGAAAGTGCACACATTGTCTTGCATACATGCCTTCCAGGTTCCTGGTTCTATTGTGTACCTGCAGAGTCAGCTACTGTCATTTGGGGGGCATCCACATGAGGGCTCTTTCTGTCACCTGAGGGGCCTCTGTCAGAGGCTCTGCTGTATCCCAAACTCTGAAGTTCAAGGCTCTGTGGTACATTCTGCAGTCTCTCAGAGGTGCCCAGTGGGGCTGAGTTCCAGTAGCCCCCAGTGGGGTGACCTTCCTACAGTTCCATTTGGCCTTCTCTTCTCTGTCTCGTCTCCTTCACCCTACTTCAGTTCCCTCCAATAAATCTAAACTGGTCCCAGGAGCTACTTCTGACGAGCTTAAACTAGGTCAGAACCAGAAGGAAAGGGAAAGTGTGGAAAGTGCCTGGAGCAAAGTTTGGAACCAGCCTCCTGGCTGAAGAGAAAGGCAGGCAGAGGGGAAGGAGGAGAAGGAAGAGGGAGAAGGGGAAAGGAAGAAAAGGAGGGGAAAGAAGGGAGGAGGAATTCTCCCTTGGGTCTGTCAAACCTCCATCATCTTTTTTTTTTCTAAACTTCTAGCTCCACCCTTTCTCCTTAATGACCCCTGTCTGTTTTACCAGAACAGCAACAATGTGCTAACAGAACCTGTTTGTCTGTGAAAGAAAAGATTTCCCCGTTGACAAGCCTCTGGGAGGGGTCCAGCTAACTCTTGGCAGCACAGCCTCTGGCTTCCTGGCGCTAACAGCCCTGGGTTAGAGGGAGATGGGGTGGGTATCCATGGGCTGGAGACAGCCTTCCTTATGGCTCAGGCCCTCTCTTCTTGCACCTTCCACTCCCACCCCATAGACAAGCTTTGAGATCTGGAGTCCTTAAGAGTCCTCATGCAAGAGAGGCTTGTCCAGGATGTGTGGTCCTGTGCAGTCTTGAGGACACGTTTCAAAGGGATCACTGACAAAGCAGGCTATGGTTGGTTCAGAGGACTTTATTTCCTGATCTAGTCTTATGTGACAGTTCTGTGCCCTGGCTCCCTGGGGAAGGAATAGAAAATTCTGAATATCGCCTGCTGAAGACTATGGCAAAAAGAGGCCCATATTTCATGCTTTATTTTCTCTTGCTCTCTTGCTCTAATTCTCTTGATCTCTCAAGTTTTTATTAGCAGATATTAAATATACACAATCATGAGTTTATTAAGATATCTTCATACATGTATATAATCTATTTTGATCATATTAATCCCCCAACTCCTCTCTCATGTCCCCATCCCCTTCTCACTCATTCCTTTCCTTGTCCTGACTATCCTATTTTATTTTCATGCCTTTTTATTTTTTGAGTGACCTGGGGAATTTCACTAGGATTATTGATGGAAACATGGATGAGGGGTTGCTCATAGGACCATGGATGAGGGGTTGTTTATAGGAACATGGATATCTTACCAAAGGCTACACTATTGAAGAAAGTATCTCTCCATCCCTCCTCTGGTCCCTCCCCACTCCTTGACAGACAGTCGACAGGGCCATCCTCACTCCATAACAGACTGTTGAGAGGCCCCTTCTCATTCTATGACAGACTGTTGACAGACCCAGTCTTGTGCAGGTCTTGCACAGGTAGTCACAGCTGCATAGAGTACAAGAGCTCAACAACCATCTCATGACTAGGAAAGAGAGTTCTACAACACCCTGCCCATTCTTCTAGCTCCGATATTCTTCCACCTTCTCTTCGTATGATTTCTTTCTTTCTCTCTCTCTTTCTTTCTTTCCTTCTTTCTTTCAAATGTGTATGGGCATTTTTGCCTGCATGCACAGATGTGTACCACTTGCATGCTTGGTGCCATGGTAACTGGAGTTATAGACAATTGTGAGCCACCACATGGGTGATGGGAGTTAAACCCTGGTCCTCTAGGAGCAGCCAGTACCCTTAACCACTGAGCCATCTTATGACTCTTAAAATTCAGTGGCATTCTGGGAGAACCAGACTATGATAGAGGGAGCAAAGAGAAGCCCATGCAGCTGAGAGGAGGTTGGTTTGAGTGCTAGGTTTCATTCATAGTATTCTACTTGGTCTTTGGACCAAAGCCCAGGACATGAGAAATATAGAGAGATAGAACCCAAGAAGGAATATGTTGGCTGGAGTCCTTCATAGTGAGACAAGCAGAATAGACATAAATTAGGAGGGAGAGTAGACATGGGTGTGCCAGTGGCTGTTGAGTGTTTGCAAGTCCTCTCAGGAATTCGTGTTACATGAGGAAACAGAATCATTTCAATGGGGTTGGGAGATAAAGAAGCTGGGCCTACACTCTGGGTCTTTTGGCTTCTGAGTCATTCTTGGATTTTGGCATAACAGTTCCACTCAGCCCCTCTAGGGGTTGGAAGAGCCAGTCAACAGGTTTTGTGCCTATGGGCTGCAAGTCACTTTGGGTCTCAGAAGCTCTGTGCCCACTTGAAAAGGAAGAAGGAGGGGCTGCTCTAGGCCTTCCTCTGCCAATTCAGGCTGTGCAGAGGGCTCTGTGGCTGATCAGACAGTTAGGCCAGAGCAGGCCAAAAGGTGCTGGTCCCACAAGTGAGCATGGTATGACTTCCATGGACTTGAGGTTGCTGTTTCCAAGGAATTTGCCTGTTCTTCTCTGGAATCCACCCCCTTTCATTCTCCCATCTCCAGTTTCCTTTATCTGTTCTGTGTGAACCTGATCCTATGGAGCCAAGTCAAGAGGCTGAGGCTTCTCTATTTTTGTGTTTCTGGGAAATGAAGTACTCCAGTTCTGAAGAGCTGAAAATAACTGTTTCACTGTCTTAAGGTTTCATGGGTCAGGAACTCAGACAGCATTTGGCCACATAGTTCTTCACCTTAAAGCATGTAGCAAGGTCTTTGTGCTATTTGGCTGGTGGAGAAGGTTCTGGGGGGTTTGCTCATGTATCTAGAGGCCAGGTAGGGATCATAGCTGACAAGGCAGGTTTGTCCACTACCATCTTCTAGAATGGTCTTTCCAGCATCCAGACATAGAGGAGTGGGGCTTGAACAGCAAGTTCCCCAACAGCAGGAAGAAGCTGCCTGACTTTGCATGAGCCAACTTTAGAGGAAAGCGAAGAGGTGCTTCAGTCATCCTTATGGAACTGAAGCAGTCACAAGCCTGCTTTCTTGATCTAAGAGGAGAGAACCAAGACCCCACTAGTCACTGGAAGGAATGTCAAAACACTGAGGCAAGGGCTTGAGTTGGTAAAGTGCTCCTTATGTAAGCATGAGGACCTCATTTTGATCTCCATCACTCACATAAAAAGATGAGAATGGAGTTTCAGGGTGTATAATCCTAGTACCGGGGAGGCAGAGAAAGGCACATCCCCATAACCTACTGGCTAGCTAGCCTTGCCTCACCAGCAATCCTCTAGCCCAGTGAGAGACTCTGCCTCCAAAAATAAGTGATACCTAAGGTTGACTTCTGGCCTTCACATACTCATGCACACACATCTCTAAGTGTACTCACACATGTACACATACACATATGCATGCACATACACACATGCACGAGACTTGTTTCCAAATCATCAGAAATAGGTGGGGAGAGGAAGATGTAGCTCTGTGGTAGAGCACATGCTTTACATATGCAAAGTCCTAGGCTCAAGCCACAACACCACATCAGTGAATAAAGGACATTTCTAGTAGTGGCCCAGCTATCCAAGTTTGCTCCCACCCCTTCCTTCTATCCTCCTTCTCCACTGTGGGCATCAATGCTCCTACCAGAAAGCCAATGTTCACTTTCTGTCTGGAATTAGACCTAAAATATTCACTTATAAAAAACTGTCAGGTCTTCACACATTACTCCTCTGGGACATTTTCATTCAAAAAACAGCAACCTCAGAACTGTGGCATTAATAAAGGAATGCATCACTAGTGGTAGAATCCAGGCATTTACCACTAGCCAGTCAGTGATACACTTTTCCTGTCAAGGGACTTTCCTGCTGTAGACAGCTAAGGGTTCCACTTACTCTAAACCCATAAACACTGAACTGTGGCTGCTGGGGCCTAAAAGTATCTTAGATAACAGGTTATGCACACTGCCCCTCCTCCAGCTGACATCACTGAAAATCAGTCCCCAAAGGGTGCAGAAAATGGGGGGATATTTCTAGGTTGTATTGGTGGCCATCTAAGAGAGCTATGCAGATTTACTGCTGGGCCATCTATGGGAGAGATGAAAAAAGAGTATATTCACGGAATTCAAGTTTGAAATTTAAAATACTTATGTAGTATTGGCTCCCTTGAAGCACTCTGGGTTTTCTTCCTTGTTGTTTTGTTTCTCAGCACTCATAAAACACAGTCTGTTACAAACAGAGAACAGGAGAGAATTGGGATGTCAGCCTGCTCCAGAGTGGTGCTCATTTCTAGCAAGGGGAAAGAAACCTACAAGCCTGTCTCATGTTCTAAGTCAGCACTTGATTGTCTTGCAAGCTGGTGTGCAGGATTGAGTGGGGAGAGGCTAGGGAGCCTATATTTTAAGATTTGTTTATTTTAGGCACATGAAAGTTTTGCCTGTATGTATGTGTGGCCAGAATGGTCGTGATCACACAGGTGATGGGAACCAAATTTGGATCCTCTACAAAAGCAGCAAGTACTCTTAACCACTGAGCCATCTCTCTTATATTTTAATTTTGAGGATAAATGCTAGAAGTTTTCATACATATTCCTTTTGATGTGCCTTCCATTTCTGACTCCAACCTTCTCTTCCCTTCCCTTCTCCCCTTCTCTTTGTTTTGATAGGTTTTCCCCCAAGGAACTCAGGCTGGCCTAGAACTCTTTTTTTCTTTCCTTTTTGAGATCATAGTATAATAACTTCATTTTCTATTCACAGTCGTCTCTAAATCCTCCCATATATCACTCATTGATCTCTTTCTAATTCATTGGCCTGGAATTCTTGATCTTCCTGCCTCTACTTCACAAGGACCAGGATTGCAGATATGTCCATTTGTCATTCTGATGGGGTTTTTTGTTGTTGTTGTTGTTGTTTTGTTTTGTTTTGTTTTGTTTTGTTTGAGAAAGGGTTTCTCTATGTAGCCCTGGCTGTCCTGGAACTCACTCTGTAGACCAGGCTGGCCTTGAACTCAGAAATCCACCTGCCTCTGCCTCCCAAGTGCTGGGATTAAAGGCGTGCCCCATTACAACAAAGTTTGTGGTATGTAGTTTCAGAGGGCCTTGTGGAGAAATACCTGGAAGGTTCTGAAGGAAGATAACTCAAGGTGTTGGATGTTACTGTCTCTGTACAATGCTAAGCATCTGTCATGTAATGGCTCCATTTGAGTGGCACAGCCACTCCGGACAAATGAGGAATCTGAAGGGTGGAGTGATTAGGCAAAGCCCAAAGACAGGATCCAGGACCAGTGCCTGTCAGTCTGCTAATGCCTCTTTGTGACCTGTCCATGCTTTTGGTCTTCAGTTGCAGGATAAATTCAGATCAAATTCAGACACAGGCTACTGTCACATAGAGAAGGAACCTTGCTGTGGTTTGAATTGAATTGCCTCCTGCACGCTGGCACTTTTTGATGCTTAGTCTCTAGCTGGTGGCTATGTTTGGGGAGAATGTGGAACCTGTAGGAGATGGGACTTGGCTGTCAGAGGTAGGTCACTGGGAATGAGCCATTGTGGGGGGGTCACTATCCTGGCCTCAGTTTTTTATTCTATCTCTATACTGTCTTGTGAACATTACCCACAACAAGTTCTCACTGCCATGAATTGAGTACACACTATGCCTTCCTTACCAAGAAAGACTGTGATCCCTGAAACTGTGAGCCCAAATAAAACCTTCGACCCTTAACTCATTTATGCTAAAGCCACTGAAACAACATGGAACTGCAGCTCAGTTGACAGAGTGCTTGCCTAACATGCACAAGGCCCCAGTCATGGTCCCCAGCACTGCATCAGGCTGGATATACCGTAATTCCAGAAGTGGTGGTAGGGGACAAGCAGGAGAAAGTTCAATGTCCTCTCCAACTACATAGCAAGTTCAAGGCCAGAGAGGGTGTGATGGTTTATATGTGATCAGCCCAGGGAGTGGCACTATTAGGAGGTGTGCACTGTTAGAGTAGATGTGGCTTTGCTGGAGTAGGCGTATCACTGTGGGAGTGGGCTTTAAGACCCTCATCCTAGCTTCCTGGAAGTGAATCTTCCACTAGCAGCCTTCAGATGAAGATGTCAAACTCTCAGCACTTCCTGGACCATGTCTGCCTAGATGGGGCCCTGTTCCCATCTTGATAATGGACTAAACCTCTGAATCTGTAAGCCTGCCCCAATTAAATGTTGTCCTTATAAGAGTTGCCTTGGTCATGGTGTCTGTTCATAACAGTAAAACCCTAAGACAGAGAGCTACTTCAGACTTGTCTTAAGAACAAAATAAAGCAATAAAAGCAACCTCACAAAAAATCTTTCCACACAAAGCAATCCTGCTGCCTGATGAGCTGTCGAGGAAGGAGGAAGTAAAGAAGGAAGCTTGGAAAGTTTGACCAAGTGTGCTTCTTTGAGAAACAAAGATGTAATGTCTCTTAGACAATTGGTCTCAATGGAACACGGCAGTGAGCCCTTTCCCATCTCTAGGACATCTGGACTCGGGATCTGCAGCTCTGCCTCTTCCTACACCAATTGCTTCTAGGAATGTTGTCTGTACCCTTCCACAAGCTACTGGTTCCCTCCACCTGTTTTCACTGAGGACAGTGCTGGTGTTTAGCTGAGAGGGATTTCCTACCCTTTGCACATAACCCAAGAAGTGGGGAAGCTGAGGACCTGCCTGGGCTGTGCTGCAGTGAGCCATGGTGTCCCACACCCCCAACTCCCACAGCTTTCTGTCTTTTTATCCATGAGCTAAAGATTTAGATTATTTCATCAAGGTCCTACGGCACCTGACAGCTCCTGACTTGTGTGAATCAGAAAGGTGAGTCAGCAAAAGCTCTGAAACCCAGAGATAAAAGCTGCAGAGCATGAGACCGTGGAGGGAACAACGAGCCTAGGCAAACCATTTGAAAATAGGACAGGGAGATGGCATGGGCTTTTCAGTCTGCCAGAAGCATTGCCTCTCCCACTGTACCCCTGACTGGCTGGACTGTGAGCTAAGATTCTTTTAATGGAGACATATCTCCCATTGCACACTAAGTTCTACCTAAAGAGATTTGGATGCAACTCTCCTTACAACAGAGAATTATCTCATGGACTTAAATTCACACTAACACGTAAAGAACTGACATGAGATTGGGTTCATGGATACAAGCCTAAGCAAGAAGCATGAAGACAGACAGCTATGGCAAGTCTAATGCTTTTGCTGTTTCTGGAAGGGGTCCATATGGGTGAGGTTTCTGGTTTTGAGAGCCAGAGAGGCCTGTCAAGCTGAGGGGTTGGGGAAACACCCCAAGCACTGGATCTCTTACATCCTCCATGCACCCAGATAGGCAGCCAGAAAGACAAGGCTAATGTCTCAAGATTTGTGGAGAATTCATGTGCTCATGTGGCTTGAACTGAGGCAGAAGGACTTGTAGAGGGAGCCACGACCTCTGAGCTGGCAGGCTCTGTGTCATCACATAACCCTGTAGACACCCTGTGCCTCCAGTGCCCTCCCCTTGATGGGAAACAGTAGCTCGTGTTCTTACCCACTGTCCCTGCATATGACACTTCACATGATTTACTAAGGAAGGCTGGGGACATTTGTTTTTTGATTTATGATAATGCTGTGGTTATCATGAGCACATCACTGGGATGGATGGAAGATGTATCAACCCAGAGGCTTTGGGGACCCTGGCTCTGACTGCTATTATGTGGAGCTCTGAGCTACAAGGACCAGTAGTACTGCTGGGAGGGCAGTAATCTAGCTAAGGGCTGGGGAGGGCACTGGCCTCTCAGTCCAGCCAGGGTCTGGGAACCAGTGGGTGGTCTGTGGAGTCTACAGCCATGTCCAGTTAGCATATGCACCAAAAACCTGTGGCTGCTCCACTTGAGCATCAACTTGCAAGTCTTCACCTAAGCAAGTCACCAGAACTGCCCTTTCTGCTTTCTGACTATGAAGGTAGAAGCTCTGCCTGCTGCTGTGAGCCCTGCTGTGACCATGTGATGTGAGCACAGAATTGAACCCTTGCAGCAGGGGGCCTCTCTCCTTCAGGCTTGTTGGCTGAGCATCAACACTCCAGTTGTTCCCACAGACCCTGCTGCCTCCCTTGCCCCTTCCTCGCTGTCTCCTACTCTTGTTCTTTGCAACATTGATTGTCCTTTTGCAACACTGGCTTGGCCCAGGCTTACCCAGCCCGGGGCAGTGGAGGCTAGTTTCCAGGCAACCCGACCCTGGCAGGAGTGCTTTATCTACTGGGCAAGGATCTGAAGAGTCCGAGGCTGGCACTGGATATGAGCCTTCAGCTAGACGCTGCCAGAACCAGCCTAGGGATTACACAGACTAGAGGTGAGTTCCCAAGCCCCCAAGCATCCAGCAAAAACAGGTGACCAAGGCCTAATGCTGTTTGACCAACTGGAGGAACGGGCCCCTGGTGATGAGGAGGGTAAGAGAGGTATAGTGGCACAAGCATGACAGAGGCTCTGAAGGTCTGCATCCAATGACTTTTCTGTCCCTTTGGAATTGGTTAGGGAATAAAGCCACCAGCACAAATGCAGGGACACCTTTAAAAACTTGTGCCCAAGATGGAGGGCTTGTCCTGAAGACCATGAGAGTGCATTCCTGTGACCTGGGCTCAAGGAAGAAGGGACCTCACCTGGCCTGACCTACCAGTCAACTTCCAGTTCCTTCTAGGAGATGTCATTCATGTGAGGGCCATCAGGTGGGCTTGCAAAAGGAACAAGTGACACTTTGTAGCCAGGTGGCAGAAGAACACCACAAAGGTACTATTAATGTAAGTGTGGATAGAATAAAAGAAAGCCCAGTTTCAAAGACCCTTCTGCCCCAGATCCCCTGAGGTAAAAAGACAAGCTGGTGCATCCAGGTAACCTCCTGCCACTGCTTCTGGGATACCGAAGGGCCACAGGTGCGGAAAGCAGATCCAGAGAGGCCAAGAACTGCCCCCAAAGGACAACATCCCAGGCCTCCACTCAGGGAATGGAGGACTGAAGAGCAAGCATAGGACAGAGGGGCTAACTATGGCCTCTTTGCTTGAATGTGGCACCACGTGGCTCATGACAGGGGGCTTCTGCTCCGAGTGAGCCATGTTGCTCTCTCCTTCCTGAATAGAATGGCTAACTGTCCCAGCCTGGGGAAATCTGAGCTTCTTTTCTGGATCCTGTTAAGCTATTATTGTTCTAGATAATTCCAACTTATCCCTCAGACCCCTTCTGGGATCTGACTACATTCCTTCCTCCACAGCTGGAATAAATGTTCTCTTGTTTTTGCTTCTAAAGTGGCCCAGTCCCATGGTTGTCTGTATCCTTTACTGTATTGATGGCATCATATGAGACCAACAAGAGCTCCTTGAGGGCCCAGTTGGGTCAGAGCTGGACCCTGGATAGGCTTTGTAGGCACAATGAGTCTTTTATAAAGATTCGTGGAAGAAGTGTTGTCTGGAGCTTGACCTTCCCTCTTTGACAGGGTGGTGGATGTTCAGTACAGGTATTATTATACTGTGGCTCCAGAATCGCACACTTGAAGCAGGTAGCACCTGAGTTTCCACGAAGCAGAATCTCCTAGCCTAGTCTAAGTGGCTCTGCCTGCTGAAGAAATGAGCAATTCCTCCCTGGAAATATAATTTCAATGACACAGTGTGTGGTAAGAGTAGCAAGAGGGGACCTCCAGCCTCCTATTTATGAAAACAATAGCTCAAGCTTATGGTATTAGCACTAACCACAGCCACTTCCCTTCCCTCCTGCCACCTCACCACATTCATTTGCGGGGGGAGTGCACACATACACACACACACACACATGCATACACAAATGCATGCATTCGAGAAGCATGCAGGCACATCACTACTTCTACCACAGCACACATATAAACTTATGGCAATGCATACAGGAAAGTGCACACTGAAACAGACACATGAGCTCTGAGACACCTGTGTACACACAAGTTCATGGACACGTGTGAGCTTCTGTACATACCTGCATCTCCATGACTACACAAGGGCCTGGTTTGAGCAAAGGACAGAGACTAAAGACAAGCTGCCCTCTGGAAAGTGATGTCACTGGTACTGGAATGAAGCCACTCAATCTCATTCCAGCTCTTTCCAGCCCTTTATTGGACTCCACAGGATAATGAGAGTGGCAGAGGCCCTGCCTGGCTCTATGCTCCTGGGCTGACAAGGTGGCAGGGCTCTTTGGCAGAAGCAAGCTGGGATGCTGGCCATAGAATAATTTAAAGTAAAAATAAATGCTTGGTTCTGTGGCAGCAATAATAAAGGTTTTTTGTAAACTCAGAGAACCGTGTCTGCCTGTGAGACTTGGATCCCAGCTGCAGCTTTGGCCTTGGGACTCTCAAGCTATGTCCTGGCTGTCTTACCCTCTTATTAACCTATGGAAAAGGAGTCAGGCAAAGAGTTCACCCTAACCCCTGATAGTTCAAGTAGGAAGGGATCAAATCCCTGGAAGCTGGTGCTTTCTGAGCTGTGAGAAGATGTACTAGTCTCGCCAGTCTTTAAGTGACCATGCACCAGGCAACTTCAAACAACGGAAATCAATTCTGTCATGGTGCTACAGGCAGAAGCCCACATGCAAGGGCCGTGCTTCCCCTGGAGGCTCTAGGAGGGAGTCTTTCTGTCTTAGTTTCATTTCTTTTGTTGTGATAAAATACCCTGACAGAAAGTAACCCAGAGGAGGAATTGTAAGGGAAGCTTACAATTCCAGGTTGCAGTCCATCACAGCAGGGAAGTCAAGGCAGAACCTTGAGGCAACTTGGTCACATCACATCCACAGTCGAGAGCAGAGTGCCTACTGCTCAGCTCACGTTCTCTACTTTTATGAAGCCCAGGATCCCGACCCAGGGAATGGCCGTGGGTGGGGTCTTCCCACAGCAATGAACATAATCAAGAAGACTCCTTGTCTTCTTTTAGCTTCTTGGCTGTGGCCACATGACTCCAGAACCTGCATATCTTCTCTCTGTGTTTGCCTCTTTGGTTGCATGGACTTGGAAAGTGTATATCAGTCAGACTTTTGCAATTGCAGCCACCAAACCCCTGAGTCAACATCTTAGGGGAGGAGCAAGGTTTCAGAGGGCTCAGACCATCATGGTAGGGAAAGTGAGGTAGAGCAGTGCAGATCACATCATGACAACCAGGAAACAGAGAGAAGGGATGCCAGCACTGTGCTGGTTTGTGGAATGCTATCCTCTAGACATGATATGACCACTGTATTTTTGAACTCTAAGCAGCTATGATTACCATTATGAGAGTTGCATGAGATTGAGCAGTGTTAATACATTTCATCATGGAACTAATGAGAACTACATAAGAGTGTTGCCCCTCTCTGAGTGTGTGTGTGTGTGTATACATATAACCAAATAGTTGCTTAGGGGAGGAAGACTCTTCTTCTGTGTCTCCCCAAGGCACGTTATGCAGCAGCTGACTCTTTTATTTTCTTTTATTCTATCCTGGCCTCCAGCCTAGGGGATAGTCCCACCTACACTCAGGATAGATCTCCCCCCTCAGTTAATCTTCTCAGGAAATACTCTCATAGAAGCAGACCTATGGCTTGTCCTGGGGAGACAGGAGCCAAGTCTATTCATCCTAGATAGGGAACCAACAGCAGACCAAAGAAATGACTCCAACCAAGTTTAGCTAGCTGAATTTAGTTGGAGTTACTCACAGAAGCATGAGTAAGGGGTTATGTACAGGGCCATAGCTACCTTACACAGATGGCTATACCATGGGTAGAAGTCTTTCTTCCACCACCCCCCTGCAGCAACTATTAACTGGTTATGTATACTCAGAGAGGGACAGACCCAGAGCTTGCATTACTAATCACCCAGGTACTTCTCCATCCAATCAAGCTGATAACTAAAGCCAGCCATCACAAGGCTGGAGAGATGGCTCAGTGCTTTATGCACTTCCAGAGGTCCAGAGTTCAGTTATCAGAATCTACCTTGGGTGAGCTTCCCATAACTCCAACTCCAGGGAAATCTGATGCCCTCTTTTAGTATACACTGATACCACTCACACACACACATACACACACACACACACACACACACACACACACACACAGGGCACAATCTGATGTGTTCTTCACTTAGTATCTTTAACTTAATTAACTTAATTAATTACATAGACTTAAAGGAAGTTCAAGTCAATTGCTTTGAGGCAAGGACTTTAGCTCTTAGAACATTTTGCAGAAGGTATTGTGAGCTCATTGGTGGAGAAAGCCATAGTTAACAAGTGACCTTTTTACATAGTTTATTGAAGATACTGTGGTCTTGAGAAATTCCTTGCAGTTTCTTTACAAATTACATAGACACATGTGAGTGAAGAGACTTCCTTCATGGCTACCTTGTTCTGCTTTGTTAGACCTTAACATGAGTGATTTAATTTTGATATGAATGTCTTTCACCTCATATGTCACAGTTTGCTTATCTATTCATTTACCAGTGGCTATTTGTGTGGCTTCTATTGTTTTGCTATTCCGAATGTCATGGCTATGGGCATGGGTGTGTAAATATATCTTTGAGATCTTGCTTTCAATTTCTTCAGGTAGACATTCAGAACAGGATTGCTAGATCATCACTTATTATCATCATTATTATTATATGCTCATGAGTGCATGCATGATATGTTTGTATACACTTTTGCCATGGTATATATAAGGGTACCACTTGATATGGTGGTTTGAATAAGAATGGCTCCTATAGGCTCATGTATTTGGAGCTTAGTCACCAGGGAGTGGTACTAATTGAAAGGATTAGGAGACTTAAGAGGTGTGGGCTTGTTGGAGGAAGTGACACTGGGGGTGGGCTTTGAGGTTTCAAAAGCCCATGCTGTCCAGGGCCCAGTCTTTCTCTCTTTCTTTTCTCTCTCTCTCTCTCTCTCTCTCTCTCTCTCTCTCTCTCTCTCTCTCTCTCTCTCTCTGCTTACAGACCAGGATGTAGTTCTCTGTTATTTCTCCAGTGCCTGCTTGCCTGCAAACATGCTCCCTGTCATGATGATGATGGACTCATTTCTAAACCTGTAAGTCAGCCTCAATTAAATATTTTCCCTTAAAAGAGTTGCCATGGTCATGGTGTCTCTTCACAGCAATAGAACAGTGACTAAGACAGAAATTGGTTTTAGGAGTGGGATATTGTTATGACAGACCTGACCACGCTATTTATTGTAGGATTGCAGAGGACTTTGGGACTTTGGACTAGAAGATTGGATGAATGCTTTAACTGGAGTTTACTAAGCCATCTTAGTAACAGCATAATCAGGGGTGCTGAGAGCAATGTAAATTATGACATCCTGGATCAAGAGATTCAGAGGGGGGGAATATTATCAAGTGGCCTAAAGTCTGTTCTTGTGATATTTGGCAAAGAATGTAGCAGATTTTTGCACATCCAAAAAATCTGCCTGAGGCTAAATGAAAGACTTTTGGGTTGATGGCATTAGCTGAGGAGATTTCAAGACAACCTAGTATAGACTCTGTTCTGTGGTTATTAGTGTTCACTCCTATGCAGATCTATAATGAAAAGGAGCAAGCTGAGCAAGGGAAAATTCAAACTGTATAGTAGAGGAGAAAAGGAGCACCAGGAAGTGTAATGGAGCCAAAGACCAGTGCTCAAGGAGATAAACACATTAAAGAAAAACATGATACTAAATGGAATAAAGGAGGTGGTAACCCCAGGGCAGGACTCCACCCAGCTAAGCTTCCAACTTTTAAGGAATTAAAAAGCTTAAGCAGCAATGAAACCATCAGCAACAGAAAGCTGATGTAGATATGTTGAAAGAGGGAGCTAGCTATGTTTTAGACCCAGGAAGCAAGGGGATTTGGCACCTTTGGCCATGTGGTTCTGGCTTTAGTGTCAAGGGTACACAAAAGGGTTTGTGGACTCTCCCTCTATGGCTAAGTAAAGCTACCAAGGCCAGGTGTGTGCCAGGTCTTTCCCTACATGGAGGCCTAGAGAAGCCATTTCATTAAACTCTGAAGTTGAAGCCTAGATTGTGTTGGAGACCCCAAGATGTTGGAGATGTCAGGGTCTTATGATACCTGCCAAGGAGAACTACAGACTGGATATAGAATGAATCCTAGAGAGAGACTTTGAACTTTGTACTTTAAACTGTGTTGAGGCTGATTGACTATGGGGACTTTTGAAGTTGGACTAAATTTTTTTTTGGATTATGAAATGGTTATAAGACTATGGGGGCCAGGAAGTTGAATGTGGTGGTTTGAATAGGTTTGGCCCCCATAGGCTTATATATTTGAATGCTTAGTCATTGGGAGTGGAACTATTTGAGAAGGATTAGGAGTGTGACCTTGTTGGAGTAGGTATGGCCTTGTTGGAGGAAATGAGTCACTGGGACTGGGTTTTGAGGTTTCAAAAGCCCATGCTAAGCATAGTCTTCCTCTTTCTCCTCTTCTCTCTGCCAATAGATCTGAATACAAAACTCTCAGCTACTTCTCGAATACCCTGTCTGCCTGGATGCTGCCATGCTTCTTGCCATGATGATAATGGATTAAACCTCTGAAAATGTATGCAAGCCCCAATTAAATGCTTTCTTTCATAAGAGTTGCATTGGTCATGGTGTCTCTTCATAGCAATAGAGCACTGACTGACATGTGGGTAATGAGAAAAAGAACTTGAGCTTGTTTGATGAGCCTGTCCTGGTGTGGGGTGAGTACTCACCTTGATGGACTCCTCTTTCTCCAAGCACTTTTACCATATTCCTCCATGGAACAGCACAAGATTTTGCAAGAAAGTCAGCTATGGGGATAACTGGTTTGTTGAGGTCACTAAGAAAAGCAGCTTTCTTTCCTCAGGTATCTTTCCAGCATGGCTGGTATGCCTGGGCCCTCTAATTTGAAGATGTGATATGAAGGGATGGGGGACAGGGAGTACCTGAATTTCACCTGCACAGAAACAAAAAGTCAAGAAAATACTCACTCCTTGGAATGTTCATCAGTCTTTCCTTCCAGAAGCATTTAGGGAGGACATGTGTGTGGGCTTTTTGCCACTGACACCCATCCTTTGATGACAAAGGGAAGAAAACAAGTCATGAAGAGATTACAACACACAGATGGGATGGAAGACTTGGAAGGCAGAATTCCCTCTCTACTCTCTGTGAATGAACTTGACTTCCTGGGGACTTGCCACCATCACTATTTCAAGTCCACAAGAATAACATCTGGGGCACTTTTCTCTGCACTTTGAGGCAAGATCTAGTAGGCAGCCAGTAGGTAGCATATGAACTGGAAAGGAGAACAAAGTGTTTTGATGCTTTCAAATTTTGTTTTCCAAGCAAGCTGCTGATCAGGTGAACAATGTAAGAGCTTGTGAGTGGGCAGAGATACCAAATTATAGAAGCCACTCTCTGTGCCTTCCATAGATCTGCTCCCAACCTCCTTGACATCTTCTCCCACCCCAAAATCAATTTCTTCCTCACAATCAGCCCAAACAAAAAGCCTGAAGATCTCAGTAGTGCATGCTCTCAAAAACAAGTTGTTTTTCATAGGAAAATTGAAGATTTTTGCTTGAAAAACAACTCTCTGGGGGTACAGAAGTGGCAGGGAAGTGGGCGCATGTGGAGTAATGCGTGAGGGGGCTCTTCTAGAAGCCAGCATCCCCGGGGTAAGTTTCTGCAGCTGTGGTGGATGGGTCTGAACACACAGGAGAGCCCTTCACAAATGAATAAGAACCTTTGGTGAGAGTCCCATATCAATGGCCCTCTTCAGGTATACCAGCTCCTTGCTTTAATCAATATCCCCAGCTTGAATAACCAACCAAACCTGGCTTTTTAGAGTGCTCTGGTCACCTCCAAATGGAACATTTTATCTTTGCTGTCACAATTAGAGCTGTTCCCTTGGGCTTTTTAATTTTTAAGAATTATTTTAACTTTATTTATTTGTTTATTTTTGAGCCAGGATCTGGTTGTGTGCCCAAGCAGATTTTGAACTCTCAGTCCTCCTATGCTGGGTCACCCAAATGCTGGATGTGTGTCACTTCTCCCTGCTTTGTTCCTGCCCTGCTTAGTTTTAACTGTCAACTGGACATAGCCTGGAGTCACCTAACAAGGGAGTTTCAACTGAGGGATTGCCCAGACCAGACTAGTCTGTGAGCATATCTTGTTGGGGGTGGGGATTTTCTTGGTTGCGTTAATTGATGTAAGAGGGCTCATTTCACCATGGGCAGCACCACCCCTAAGTCCTAGATTAAATAAAGAAGCTAGCTAAGAGTAAACCTGAAAGGGAGGCAGAAAACAGTGTTCCTCCATGGTTTTTGCCTCAAGCTTCTGTCCTGACTCCCCTCAATGATGAACTATAACCTCTGTGATAAAATAAATTATTTTCTCCCCATGTTGCTATTGGTTAAAATGTTTTCTAGAATGGAACTAGAGTGTCCCTGCCACACTTGTCCATGAGAAGAAAGATACACTCACACCTACATGGTCATATGGTTCTGAATGGTACAAAACACAAAGTAACCTTATTGACTATGTTAATCAAGGAATACCCTAATAATGGAATGATTAATGGTCCCTGGGAATGTGCTGCTAGAGAAAGATCAGTGAGCCATACTGCTGACTGAAAAAGTTGGGTGCAGAAAGAGCACCCTGTGACTGTACTGTTCCTGCTCTTGTTGGGATTTCCTAGAAGCAGATCTTGAGACAGGACCAAATGCAAGTCATCATTTGGATGATGACCTGGATGGAGGTGTACTGAGGTGTAAGGAAGTGATTTCAGGGCAGGGAGGGAAGCCGGCTATATAAATGAGCACTTTTCTACTTTGGACCACAGAGGGATGCCATGGGAACTTTCAGAGAAGCTGCTAGCATTGTGCCTTTATGGTGGCAAGCTGAGTTATTTGTCTACCACCTCCTACTTCTCAATTGCCTAGGATCATCAATATGATCCATCTAGTCATATGGCCAAATGAACAACACCCCACAAAGAGAGTTTCAGGAAAAGAGCAAAAGACTGAGTAAAATGTCTTCAGGTACCTCTAGAGCTGGGTGAGGATAGGAATGGAGTGGCTATCCTCAACAGCTGGGATCCTATAAGCATATCTAAAAATTCTTCAAGGAGTATGGGCTGGAGAGATGGCTCAGTGGGTATAGTACCCCAAAACTTAAATAAAGCTGGACACCTGCAACCCCAGCACTGAGGAGCTGGGGTACAGAGACAGGTAAATTCCAGGGGCTTTGTGGCCAGGTAGTTCTGCCAAAACAATGAGCTCCAAGTCCACTGAGAGATCCTGTATCAAAAAATGAGGTGAATGGCTGGGGAGATGCTTAAGAGTGTATATTAGGCCGGGCAGTGGTGGCACACGCCTTTAATCCCAGCACTTGGGGGAGCAGAGGCAGGCGGATTTCTGAGTTTGAGGCCAGCCTGGTCTACAGAGTGAGTTCCAGGACAGCCAGGGCTACACAGAGAAACCCTGTCTAGAAAAACAAACAAACAAACAAACTCAGAAGATCCAAATTAAATGTGGGTCTTCCCAAGGTTGTCTGTCCAGTTTATCCATACCTAGTCAATGTAGTACTTGAAGTCTTAGCTAGAGCAATAATGCAACTGAAGGAGATCAAGGGGGATACATGCTGGAAAAGAAGTGAAAGTATCTTTATTTGCAAATGAGAAACACAAAAACTAATCCCCACCACAAACCTTTAGATTTACCATGGTGTCTTCCTGTAAGTGGGCATGTAGTGTAATGGTTGCACAAAGCTTATGAGAGTAATCAGCCACTATCTGATTTGACCTAAGGCCCACTCCATTAGATGGAACCCATACCTGATACTACTTGGGTGACCAAGAACCTGGGACTAGATAGCACAAGGACTTATGGTAAAAATCAAATACTACTGGTTTATGAAGAGAATTTAGCAACAAAATGACTCCTGATGATATTCTGCTATACTCATAGATCAGCGCCTTATTCAGTCATCATCAGAGAAGCTTCCTCCTGTAGCAAATAAGAACAAATACAGAGACCCACAGTCAGACAAAAGTCAAGAGAGTGACAGACCTTGAAACACTGAACCCTAAATGGGGTCCTTCCATAAAATCCCTCCCCTCAGGGCTCAGGTAACCCTGGAAAAGAGGAGACAGAAAGTGTGTAGAGCCAGAGGGAATGGAAGACACGGAGGAGTCAATGGCTTCTAAACACAACAGGGCTGATGGATATACAAACTCACAGAGACTGAGGCGGCATGCACAGGGCCTGCACGGATCTGCACCAGACAGGGTCCTCGAGTTGAAAGAAGAAGTAGGCACATGCCCCATACCTTGCCCAGAAGGTATCTCCGATTGATAATGACTTTCAACAAAACATTTAGTTTCCTCCAAGGGAGGCTCACTGGGGAAACAAACTACTGGTAAGGAACAGCTGCATGCCCAGCAGTAGATGGCCAGCAAGAAATGAATGCAATGACATCTTTGGAAGTTCCTTGTCTCGTGATGTTGTGTCAGGTTTGTTTGTTTGTTTGTGTTTGTTTGTTTTCCTTCTTACTCTGGCCCTGCTCGCTCCGGCTCAAAGATTTATTTATTATTATAAATAAGTACATGGTAGCTATCTTCAGACACACCAGAAGAGGGCATCAGATCCCATTAGAGATGGTTGTGAATCACCATGTGGTTGCTGGGACTTGAACTCAGGATCTTCAGAAGAGCAGTCAGTGCTCTTAACCGCTGAGCCATCTCTCCAGCCCTGATGTTGTGTCAGGATTTTTGTTTTTAATCTTACTTTTTGTTTTTATTTATTTTCATTTACGTCTATATTTTCTCTCTTTTTATCCTACAGGTCCTTTGGGTATATAATATGGCTTCCAGTTTAGTGTTGTTATGGGATTCCTGAGTGTGAGATTGAATCTCTGCTTCTTGTGACTTTTCTTGGATTCTTTTTCTTCTGCTTGTTTTGTCCTATTCTGATGTTAGTTTTTGATATCGCTTATTATATATTTTATATTATTATCCCTTAGAAGCCTGTTAGTTTTCTAATGAAACAGAAAGGGGACAGATCTGGATGGGAGGGGGATGTGTGGGGAGGAACTCAGAGGAGAACTGCAATCAGGATATATTGTGTGAGGGAAAAAAAAATCTATTTTTAATAAAAGGGAATATTCAAAAGTAGGTCTTCCCACTTCAAATGATTTAATTAAGGAAAAAAAAAATCCCTCACAGGTGTGCCCAGCCACTTGGGTTTTAGTTAATTCCAGATGTAGTCAGGCTGACAACCAAGAATAGCCAAAGCATTCAACACAGACCTGCTGACCTGAGTTTGTTCTCTGGAACCCACATAAAGATGGAAGGAGAGAACAGACTCCACAAAGTTGTCCTCTGACCTCCACACTCACGCTGTGGCACACATACACCTCCCACCCCCTCTCATAAGCACTGACGCCCACAATAGTACTAAAAGTAATAGCAGGATATAAGGCAGATAGGAGGAGGAGGAGACATCCACTACTGACCTCTAGCTTCCACATACAGATGCATATGTTGTGGACTTCTAGACCATGAAGAAAAGACACCCCCCCCAGACTCATTCAGACTATATATAGTTAGCCAGGTTTATTAGAACTGCTAGCAGGGTTACAGCTCTATCAGATATGTTCTACCAAGAGGAGGGTGAAGAAAAGATTTTTAGAGGACAAACCCACAAGAAGTCCTTAGCAAGCTATACAAACTAAAAAGGAAACCAAACCAAACCAATCAACCAAACAGCAGTTAGTCTATATTATAACAGGGCAGATGATTACAGATGCACATTTCAGGGGTGGGTGGGTTCAGGGTTGCCGGGAACTTAATCTTTCAGGGACTTGAATGGTTATTTGGTACCAACATGGATGCCTAGCACAAATGGAGTTCCTTTAATCATAACACATTCTCTCTCTCTTGCACAGTACACATGTGTGGCCCAGCCCTGGTTGTATTTTCAGCACCACAAAGCAAAAAGCAAAACAGTATGTAGATATGATCAATATGTTTGGGAAAGTCCTAGGGACATGGACTGACAAGACTTCAGCATAGTGTGGAGGAAATGTGTGTTTCACTGTGAACCCTTCTGCCTTATTTGCACTGGAAAAAAAATACTGTATCTCTAGTCAGCATGTGCACACCTGTAATCCCAGTACTTGGATGACCGAGTCAGGAAAATTACTGAAAGGCCAGCCTGGTCTATATAGAGAGTACCTGACCAGCCGAGGCTATATAGGGAGACCCTGCCAAAACCAATAAAACAACTTCCCATGTGATGGAAATAATTGAAAAAAAAGTTTGTTTCTCATCTTAAGTCTATTCTGCCCACAGTCCTGAAGACCCCAGCTTACAGCCTCTGTCCTTTGCCATGTGCTATGAAATCAGCACCGCAAGAGCTGGGGGCCCTGGATGGCCTCAGAATGGCTCCTGCACCTGTGCTTCTGCAGCTTCTCCTTCCTCATTCTTGGAAGTGGAGGATCAGGGCAGATGGGCCTTAATCTTCTTCTGACTACCTGCAACTCCACTTCCCGCATAGAAACAGGCAGAGTCTGCTTTACAAGCAACTGCTCACTCTAATGGATGTATTCAGACGTAGTGGGTGAGCAGAGCATAAAAGGTAGAATGTTTTTCCTTGTTCCCCCCACTGCCAAGTCTGTGTCCAACTCTAAACTCTAGTACATCAAAAAGTGACTTTATTTGGAGATAGGATCTTTATGGAAATCATCAAGCTAACATAAGGGGCCAATGTAACTGCAGTCCTTGTGTTGAGGTTTGCTCTTCTGCTGTGTATTGTAATACTAAATAGGCCTATAAGATTTAGTTGCCTCAGGAATGAGGGAATTTTTACATACAACAAGTAATGTTCTGTAACTTTGTTCCTAAATTTAAAACTATTGGTTGAATAAAGATGTCTATAGCCTATAACTGGGCAGAAGAGAGGTAGGTAGAGTTCTGGTTCCCAGGCTTGGGGTTTGAGGCAGGACCACAAAGGGGAAGAGGGAGAAGGTGGAGAGAGAAGATGCTGTGGGGTAAGGGATCATGAGAACTGGCTATGAGGGCAGCCCAGGAAGAACATGTGTCCTAATAGTGCCACTCCCTGGGCCAAGCGTATTCAAACCACCACAACATGGCAAGACATATGGTGGGGTTATTGGCGGGGAAGTAGACATAATAGCACAGAGGGTAGATATCTGCCCAGCCCTGGTGCTGCTTAGGGCTTATTATAAATGTAAAAGTTTTGTGTCTTTTATCTGGGAATGATCAAAGGCGGGAAAGAAACCCCCCATTGATTGTAAATATTTACCACAACATTCTTGTAGAAAGGCACCATTTGTCTACATAGACAGGCTTGTGTGAGAGATAGAGCATGAAAATGAGAGAAAGGAGATGTACCTACAAGCCAGTGGATACTAGAGATGGTCAGACAAATGAGCAGAAGCTGGTAGAAAGTAGGGAACAGAATCTTCTCCCTCAAAAGGAACCCGCTCTGTAGCACCTCAAAAGGAACCCGCTCTGTAGCACCTCAAAAGGAACCCGCTCTGTAGCACCTTCAAGGCCAGGAGACACAGATGATGGTGAAAAAAAAATCAGTCAGTAAGCCACCATTGTTTTCTAGTTTCTACCACCACAGACTGTTTGAGCCTGGCCTTAAACTTTGTATAAGTGAAATAGCATCCCAAGTACTTCTGTGCTTGTCTTTTTTCCCTCCATATTAACATATGTGGAAGTTCCATACTATTGTATTTAAAGGCAGTCTGTCCTTTGTGTGTATGTGTGTATATATGTGTGTACATGTCCTTATGCATGTACTTGAGAGGCCAAGAGGTTGACATTGGGTGTCTTCTTCAATTATTCTCCACCTTATTTGGGAAGAAGGTCTCTCATGGAATCTGGGCCGCATCAATTTGGCTAGATTTGCTGGGTAGTGAGTCTGAGGTACCCTCCTTCTCCTCAGTCCTAGGCGTGCACTATTGTGCGTGCCTTTTTTCCATGGGTGGTAGGATTAGAACTCATGTCCTCATGTTTAGTGGAAAGCACCTTACCCGCTTAGCCATCTCCTCAAGTCAGTCTGTCTTTTTGTGTGTGTAGTGTAACCACAGGACAACTCACTATTCTATTCTTATGATTGTGGGAAGCTTATATCAAAGTTGGGTTAATGTGCATAGGACTGGGCTTGTTTTTGAGACCAAGTCTCCCACTATACCCTTAGCTGGCCTTTAACTTGTAGTAACCCTTTTGTTTCAGCCTCCTGAGTGCTGGGTTTACAGGTGTGGACTACTATGCTCTGCTGTGAGGAGTGCCATAAAGGAGAACAGAGTGGGATTCCTTGAGTGGGTCACAGAGCTAGCCTTTGCTCTGGCTCAGTTGTTACTGCATCAGCCATACATTCAGCAGTGGCCTTCACAGTTCCACTTACTCCACAAAGTGATTAGAACTCAGTGTCCTCATTTGCACCTTATTGCACCTCAGGAGGGGCAGTGCTACCCACAATGCACTAGCTGGATGCTCAGTTGCTGAGCAACCTTTCCTATGCATACAGACATCTTTGGATTGCATACATTTCCTTCCTCCCTTCTCTTGCTTTTTTCCCTTAAAGATTCTTCTTTAAAAGCCAGTGGTCCAAACACCCAGGCAGAGAGGCCTCCCTGGAGGCCAGCATCCCCCTTGCCTCTGCTCTCCTATCTCTAGAAGGGCCATGAGTGTCACCAGCAGAACACAGATGGGCCCCAGCAGGGTGGCTGCAGGTGTGTAAGGAATGCAGTTTCTGTGCAGTGGCCTTGCCCAGTGTGCCTGCCTTGCAGAATTCTTTTCCATTACATAAGACTGCATAAAATGCAAACTAACAAAAGCATTGAGAGTAAGTAATGGGGGAAATCCATCATGCCCTTGTCACTGGAAGACGCCTGTATCTGATGGCTGCCGGCAGACTAATCCAGGTAGAAAAGGCAAGATCTGCAGCCTATACACAGCTTCCTGGCCCCCAGCCTGGCCACATACTCAATAATTGGCCTATCAATTAAGCTGGGGGTGGGGTGGGGTGGGGTAATGAATAAGAAGGAGGGAGAGAGACGCGAAGTAAAGCACTAACGGCTTGTCTTGTCACTAGCTCTCCTCCATTAACCTTCTCCTAGGCTCATTTCAAAAACACTTAGTGTGTCCATCCATGAAATGGGCCTAACTGAAGCGAAGGGCACTCATTTCATACTTTGCAGAAATGATGAAGATAAATTTCCTCAAAAGCCACAATGCTTACTGCTGACGCAGAAAGAAGAGTGCAAAACCCAGCAGCCTCAGGCAGAGTTAGCAGCGATCTGAGTCAAGCATGGAGGAACCTGAGATTTTGGAGGGGGATGGGAGGGCAAGAGAGATGGATTCCCCATCCCCTAGCCTGCTAAAAGAACCCAAATCCAGTTCATAACAGCCTTAAGAGAGGGAGTTCAATCCCCGACTCAGAGGTAAACATTTCCATTCTAATCCAACTATATTAGCAACTTTTCTCATTGCTTTGAACAAATACCCCACAAGAAGCAACTTAAGGAAAGAGAGTTTGTTTGGCTTGCAGTTTGAGGGGATACAATCCATCACTGTGGGGAAGGCATGGCACCAGGAACACAACGGTGCTGGTTACATTGAACCCACAATCAGGAAGCAAAGAGTGAACAGGATATGGGGCTGGACTATAAAGATTCAAGATCCATTCCCGGTGACTCACATCTTCCAATAATGATCTACTCCCTAAAGATTCCAGAACCCTCCAAAGCAATGCTACCAGCTGGAAACCCATCGTTCAAACACAGAACATTACAAAAGACATTTTGGGAACCCACACCTCTCAAAAAAATTGTTTCAGGGAAGGAGGTAGCATCTTGTGATTCAGTGTGGAGCTAAGTCCAATAGAGGGGCTTCATGACACTTAATGAAAGCAATCTTGGAAACATTCATGATATTCAGCACGTATTGTTGGCTCTGTGGCAACTCCTAAGTGTAAAGGGAGGCTAGTGGCTTCAGAGGCCCTGGGGGGCAGCAATGCATCACGGATGTATGTATGTGCTGGAGAAGCTGCTCACTTCACTGCAGCCAGAAATCAAAGAGCGAAAGAGAAAGGGCTTAGAGGCCTAATATTCCAAGGCATGACTCAATGACTTAGCTTCTTTCCACTATAGGTCCCACTATTTCCTGGTGCTTGGTGACCAACCATTAGCATTGGCCTTTAGGGATTACTTAAGATTCAAAACCTAAAGTCAAGCCTGATCCTGTGTATCTGGAGGATTTTCTTATTGGTTGCCTCTCTGCTGTACCTGCTGGTGAATGTTTTGAGTATCACTGGGGTTGGAAGGGACTGTTCTTTAACACCAGAGGTTTGGATCTGCATGTGATGTCTGGAACTGCAGCAGCCTTTTGGGAACACCTATACAACCACTGAGGAAAAGAATCAATGGGATGACAGGGGTGGAGCCTGGAAGAAACCAGTTCAGGATCCTTCCTGTGTTGGGGTTTCTAGTTATATAATAGAAAACTCTTAGCATTTGAACACAGGGGTTTCGGTTACTTGTAGCCAAAAGTGTCATAAAGATGTTACCACCTAGGGGTTGGGAGCAGGTTCACTTTCTCAGCCAGTTAAAGGATTAAAAGACCAGAAAAGTCTTGTGCCAAATAAGTGGCAGCAGGGAAAGTCTCAGACAGGACAGATAGATTCAGCTGCCAAGCAAACACACACAGCAAGTCACACCAAGAAAGATGCTCCATGGAGCCCTAGCAGGGACTCAGGAGCTGAATGGCCAGAGCTGGCGGTTTTAAGGGTATTTGAAGGATCTTCTTTGTTTAATTTAGACTTGGCCAGTTTAACAGACAGGGAGGTTAATAGGTTCAGAACTTTTGAGTAAACCTGTCCCAATTCATTCTTGAATTTGTTGGATGCTTCATGAGCAAAGAAGCCTTACTGTTGGGAGAAAAAAGCCTGCCAGGTCTTTGTCGTAAGCTGTCTCAGGCCTTTTGTCTCAGGTTAGGAGGGTAAGGAAGAACTATCTTAGAAGTTTGCTATTTTATTATCTAACTGTGGCCCTTCTTCTTACCTGTCTGCCTATCAGGATCTATCTGACCCCCTGGCCCCTCAAGGAAGCCATCTACAGAATAGTTGAAGATCTCTAGGCAGAGACCAGCCAGACCATTAAGGCCACCCTATCTCAACATATGTCAGCCCAACAGAGAGCTCAAGACCATGAGACTATGGCCATGGATTGCAGTGTCTCAGGCTATATGTACTCCTTGCCTGAGACATCTTGGGGTATATGGGTAAAGCTAAGGATCTGTCAAGAAAAGACCACTGAGTTGGGCCGGGTAGAACAGGCTTATGATCCTAGCTGCTTGGGATGCTGAAGCAGGAGGACCACAAGTGGAAGGTCTGCCTAGGATATAGAATGAGTTCAAGGATAGCCTGGACAATTTAGTGAGACTCTCAAAATAGAAAGTTAAAGGAAAGCTGGAGGAGAATGAAGCTCAAGAAGTAGAGTGTTCGGTTAGGAAGCATAAGGCCCTGGGCTTATTGCACAACATGAGTGATCACTGGGCTGATGGGCTTCTGTTTGTATAGTACCAAGAATCCTTCCATTCTCTCACATTAATGTCTCCTTCCCCATGAATCACAAGAGCCTAGAGTCATGACAGAGCCTCTTCTGCAGGGGGACGCATGTGCAGGAAGTCAGTTGAGGCCAACTCAACAGGCCAACAGGCGTTGGTCACACTGGTAGGGAATAGCAGAGAAGGAGCTCAGATCTGGAGTACAGGCACCTGCTCAGTGCTCTTTCTGCTGACCCCGAAGCTTGGGAGCCAACATGGACAATACAGCTTCTGTTAGGGGCTGTTTGGCATAAGAGCCCTGGTGCAGAGTAAGGAGACATGCAGTCCTGATCTGGTGTGGTGGCCAAGGAACTCCTGTGTTTCTTAAGTTTCAGAAGATATCAGAGGGACTCTCTTAGACTCATCTCTTGTTTCAAAAGGGGCTTCCTTTCTCTTATTCCCAGGGATGGCAAACCTAATCCAGCTCCAGTCACGTGATCAGCAGCTTCTCCCATCATCTTATCCCCACTTTTCATAATCTCCTGTGAGCAACCTCACCCTGAGGACTTCTATCTTCCAGCCCCACTGACACCCACCCCATTAGAATGGCAGTTGTCCTCATGACTTAAGGAAATGAGAAAACCAGTCCCCCCAGATAAACATCATGCAACAGAAGTCAAAAGGAAAGCAAGCAATAGTGTTTGCGTCGTATCCCAGACGCAAGAGCATCTTTCACAATTCCCAACTGAAAGGAGAGATGTAGAAGAATGAATGTAACCATCTGTTCACCTTCGTAGTGGGGTAGGTTCCCTCCTTGCAATCTGGGTGGGACCTGAGGCCTCTTTGGCCAATAGGATGGGCAGATGTTATGTCCTAGAGCTCTCAATTCCCATTGGAACATTTGGCTAGAGTAGCATGCTGAGATCCTGACATGACAGGAGGTAGCAGCAGAACCAGCCTGGCGAACCTTCTTGGACCCTCCAGACCAGCCAGTCTGCCACGCAGGCCTCTAAGCCCTCCCTGAATTCTGACCTAATTTGATTAAAAACAAAACAAAAACACAAAAGCCAAGAGTTGGCAAAGTGCTTGCCTTGCAAGAACACGAACCTGAGTGCTTTAACTTCCGGAACCCATGTTTAGAAACAAACAAGAAGCCAACTGTAGTGTCCATTGCTTGTAATCCCTGTGCTGGGGAGGCAGCCAGCCAGATGCCTGGGACTCACTGGCTAGTCATTTCTGTCTGTGTAGTGAGTACCAGGCCAGTAAGAGACCCCTTTCTCAAAAGAGGAGCTTAATGAAGAACTGACACCTGAGCTGAGGTTGTCCTTTGTTTATGTGGAGCCTCTGGACACACATGAACGCTGTCCTCAAGTCTGAAACTTGAATGTCTATATTATAATAGAAATCTGATCATGTGAGTTATACACATTTTGTCTTATGAAGAAAGTTATTTAAAATATTACATAAAATCACCTTCAGGTTATGTGTATAGAACACATGAAGCATAAATAAATTTTAAGGTTAGACTTGGGTCTTTTCCCCAAGATGCCTCATTAGGCATATGCAAATATCCCCCAATCTGAAATCTGAAGCTCTTCTGGCCCCCAGCATCCATGGTAAGGGGGCTCCCACCTGTAGGAAAACAGCTGACATCTGACACCACTGCACTTGAAGGTAGGGTTTACTGTGTAACAACAAAAAGATAGGCATTGAAAACTGAATGAGAGAAAGAAAGGAAGGACAGGAAGCTTGGAAGAGACAGCAAGAGGGGAGGAGGAAGGGAGGTCAGCTACACCTCAACAATAGAAGTAACTTTGGAGTCCTGGACAGCCAAAGACAAGGCCATATGACAAGCTTGGCCATGGCTGCTGGCATTTCCAGGGCTCTCGCTTGACCTCAGGGGCTTCTGCACTAACCTCATTGTGTCTCTATGCCTTAGAGCTCCAGAGAGCCCAAAAACATGCAAAGCAAAGTGAGTGCCAGTCGGAAGGCGTGTGCTTCAGGAGTGTACTTGAATGCGTTAGTCTGGAGGGTGTGTGCCTGTGAGACTCACTAAGTTGTCTCAGCTCACACCTGCAAATGAAATACCACTCTCTAGAAAAGATTTTTTGGTTTTGTTTTGCTTTGTTCTGTTTTTTTTTTTTTCTCCAATTCAGGGTTTCTCTGCATAGTCTTGGCTGTCCTGGAACTCACTCTGTAGACTATGCTAGCCTTGAACCCAGAGATCCACTTGCCTCTGTCACCTGGGTGTTGGAATTAAGGCATGTGCCACCACTGCCCAGCTTAGAAAAGGTATATTTATCACAGGTTCCCTCACAGCAGTGATAGCAGCACCTCTGGAAGTTTGAAGGGCACATCTGGAAGGATTCCAGGTTCTTGTGTTGAAAACAAATATTCTCAGTGAGAAACTCACAAATTGAAAGTAACTTGCCATGGCAATTTATTTTATATATAAGTGGTGTGCTGGGCCAGGCATTGGTGGCGCACACCTTTAATCCCAGCACTCAGGAGGCAGAGGTAGGTGGATTTCTGAGTTCGAGGCCAGCCTGGTCTACAAAGTGAGTAATACACAAAAAAATCCTGTCTCAAAGCACACACCCCAAAAGGGTACAACAACCCAAACCATGAAGTTCTAGGAATGCATCTGGATCTTTGTGTAAACAAAAGTTTTACAAAGAAGGGGAGATTTATGGGTCATCAGCCCTTTGTGGACTGGTCATCTTTAACAGAAAATAAATCTCCCATAGGCAGGAAGTAGTTGCTGCTATTCTAGCACCTCATATTCTTACAGCAGCATTTAAAGGCAGGGAAGAGGTAGGCAGGCGACAGTGAGACTAGTGTCCTTAAGCATTTCTATTACTACAGAGAGAAAAGGATGTTTAAAGTTGTCCCACCATATTCTCTGTTGTTATATTGTCCAGGAAAGGGACATCTCTAAACCAAATCATTAGCCAGCCATAACAGACTCTGTGTCTCACACAGGTGGCACTTTATAGAGCTGCCTAAGTGTTAGCTCCCAAAGAAACCAGGGACAAATCTCACTCAGTACTGTGGCTCCTCCTAGCACTTCTCATCTGCCCCCCTGCCCTAAACCTCTCTTTCTGCACCCTGATCCCTATATAACTCAGTCATTTTGGCCGTGCACTCTCTTGGTGTTCTTGGCTCCTGGCTGGCTCTATTCCTGGAGCTCTCTTTGTAGTGTTTTATAAAAAGGTAGGAGAAGCCAGGCATATGTTTGGTGGAGGCACGGTATGGTGTGGGGGGAGGGGGTGCCTCTGCAGGTCCATCCCTGAAGGAGCAGCCACATGAGGTATAGTATAGAATAAAGTTTATTTAGGGCATGGGGAGGGGAGTTAAGAGGGTAGTAGAGGCAGAGAAAGAGAGAGAGGGAAGGTGGGAGAGAGGGAGAGGGAGAGAGGGAGAGAGGGAAGGAGGGAAGGAGAGAGAGGGAGAGGAATAGAGGCCAGCCATGAGCATGTAGAGAGATGGGGGAGGGGAATGGGGAGAGAGTAAGGGAACAGGAGCAAGAGAGAGAGGAGGGGACAAGCAGCCCCTTTTATAGTAAGTCAGGCACACCTGGCTGTTGCCAGGTAACTGTGGGGTGCAGCCTAGACTAAATAACAGGAGCCTAAATAACAACACTCTTGGTCCTCTTGTCCTCTTTCTTCTCTCTCTTCCTCTCTCATGCCTCTCTCTGCCAAGCCATGGCCTGGTTCAGCCTGCTGGCCATGTTCAGTCTGGATCCTTCCCAATGCCTCTGGCCATACTCTCCCTTTTGCCTCCCATAAAGCCCTTTTCCTTAACTACAAGGAGGAGGGATCATGTCCTCATTTTTATTCACTAAGAGCCATCATTTACACTGACTCTATTCTCTGAAGCCTGGCTGTAGGGAGAGATTTAATCCAAGTTGTCTTAGCAATGTGTGCCCTGGCTTTGTCCAGTAGCCAAAGGAAAAAGAAATAGAAAGGAAAGGAAGAGTTACAATTTTCTAAGTCACTCAGGAAAGCGTGGTAAAGGCTCATTCTGTAAGTGACTACAGGGGAAGGACTTTCTGGGGGCTATAAATATATTATTTCATTAAGGGGGTAATTATTCCTCCCCTCTCCTCAGCATGTCTTCTTTAGGTGAATCAGCTTTCAAGAGCAATGGGGGGGGGGGCTGCTCCTGGCTAGATGATTGACAGGTGAATTTAGATTAACTCTTAAGGGAGGAGGCTATCATGTGTAATGTTCTAATCTTTGGAGCAGATTTGGATTGTAGAGTCTACCGTCAGGGCCAAAGGTATTTCATTCTCTTGACAAGGAGTCCTAAAGAGTAGCAAAGCTGATGTTTCTCTAGTGTAACCAGGGAAATGGGAGGTGTGAAGCTCCCAAAGCCGTGAAGGAGGGGTTCGGCCTCAATGGCATCTAAGGCTACTGTCCTTCTCTAGCTAACTCGCAGTCCTCCCTCAAGATATACTACTGTGCTGGAGAGGTGGCTCAGAGGTTAAGAGCACTGGCTGCTCTTCCAGAGGTCCTGAGTTCAATACCCAGCAACCACATGGTGACTCCCAACCATCTGATGCCATCTTCTGGCATGCAGGCATACCTGTAGACAGAACACTACATAAATAAATAAATAAATAAATAAATAAATAAATAAATAAATAAATAAGTCTTTAAAGAGGGAGGAGGAGGGAGAGAGAGGGGGAGAGATGGGGTGGTGAGCAAGCCAGGCCACCTGCACCTGGCCAGGGCAGGTAATGGTGGCTGGTGATGACCCCTGGGAGGAGCCTAGTGGAATCGCCTGTAAACTAAAAGCACTCATTTAGGAGAAGAGACTGACCAAAGCAGAGCTCTCTTCCAGCATTCCTGGTCTGTAGCCAGGACAAAATCAAGGACATTTTTGCTTCTGGCCAATGGCAAGAATGGAACCTGCCTTGGGGGTGGGGATGGGGGTCCCTGCCCTAGATGACCTCATCCATTTCTAGCTCCTATTCTTGTCATTAAGGGTACAGTGTACAGATGAGAAACATGGCAGCAGCCAAGTGCACTGGCGTGGGGAGATGGGGGTTTACAGCTGATTGTGGTTTAGAAGACCCCAGCTCAGGCTCACTTTGGTGGTGCAAAACTATTAGGTTCTTTTTGGTAAATCTCTGTTGCCTCTGTAATTATAAGTCCCGTCTTTGCACTGGGCCACGAGGTTGGGGTGACAGGAAGTCTTCAGGCCAGCTCTGAGCAAGCTGTGCAGAGCAGTCAAATAACTTGTTCTGTCAATTCGGTGACATTCCCTGCTCTGTCCTTTTAAGAACTCCAGCTGCTGCAGCTCACAGGGCAGTTTGCCTAAGGCAAATGCAGCAGGATTCCTGGAGTGGGTTGTTCTAACCTTCTAGTTTGACTGGAGGGAGGGAGGCTTTCCAAATCAGCAGCTGGATGAGTGGGACTCAGGTGTCAGGGCTAGAGCATCACTCCTATGGGTGCAGCCATGGGGGTGCCAGGATTGCCCAGTCACATGATCTATGAGACTGCATGTGATTGGATTTTTAATCCAGCCACCTCTCTCTAATCTCTAAAGTCTGACCCTAAGAGCTCATGACCAAGGCCCCTCTGACAAGCACATAACCTGAGGTGCACACTAACATGCAGGCCTGGTGACTCCAGACTGTGGTCTCCTGAAAGGCCAGGTGCTCCCTCCTAAATCCATGTTCCCAGTCAGGTCTGTCCCTCTCTTCCAAAGTTAACAAACAGCCCTGCCCCAGGCATTTAAATCATAGATCACTTAATGACTGCACCCTTCCTGCCCCAGCTCATGTGCATAAAGCAGACTAATAGCCCATGACCTGTTAGCCCTGCTGCAAGGGAGAGTCCAGCCACCTGGTTAGAGTGGGGATGGTGCTTCGGTTCAGACAGCTCTTTACAGATGGGCAAAGTATTTGACAGAATGATAGCGGTAGGCAGAGCCAGGTTGGCCTGTGGTGGACTGCCTTTGTGGTTTTCAGAGCTGTTGTGCAGATCCATCAGGAAGAAGGCTAGGAGGAGGAGCAGGGGGGGGAGGGGAAAGCTTAAGGAGCCACCACTGCGGGAAGGGTGGGGAAAGGATGGGAGGTAAAAACAACAAGACTGGGAGACTAATGATGGGGAGAGGGATGAACTGCAGCTGGCCTTGAGGCCAGGCTGGTTTGGGGGGGGAGGGCATCCTGCTCTGTGGGGGCAGGGCCACCATGGGAGAGGAAGGCCCCCATAATATTTCAGGGCAGCCCGGAGCTTCAGGGTTGAGAGTTCTCCAGGAGGACCTTGCTGTACTCCCAGTTCCGGAAGGCAGGGGTGGAGGTTGGGGGAGACAGCAGGCTGGGGAAAGACTGCTTGCCTTGGGTTGGGCCAGCCTCTGGGCACTGGCTCAGGCTAGTGTACAGCCACTTACCCCTCTCCCAGGCCTCCGGAGGTTCACCCAGCCCAGGGCCCTGTGGCCTGCTAGCGCCAACGCAGGCAGCGGTAGGCTTTGCATGGGATTTTCTTCCCTGGTCCATTCCAGCTGCCCTCATCTACCTCCCCAGCCTTTATAGCTGATTCGAAGAGCACCCAGTGAAGCATGGTCAGCACCTCTTCTCCATCTCAGCCTCTGCCTCCTTAGGACACTGGGACACTACTCTGCAGCTGCTGGGATGGCTCAGGCCACCCACTTGACATTTGCTATGCTAGCCGGACTAAGCAAATCAAGCCGCAGCTGAACCCTGGACCTCTCTGGCGACAAATAAGGGCAACATCAGTGTTAGTGGCTCACACTGTACAAGTCTTTTCCCTCCTCACTGCTGGCTGCCGTTTTCTCTTCCTGCCACGTAGATGGAAGACATTCATCAGCCCTAGATTGTTGGTTGTGTGTAGTCTTGAAATTTCCATTTCCCTCCAGTTTCCCACATCCTGTAGGCGGGCCTGCTTACAACCAGAAGCAGCGAAGAGAAAGAACCCGAGAGAGGAATGAGAACAGGGAGCAGAGAGGAAGAGGGCAGCCCTACCTCTCAGAAGAATGCCCCCTCTGATATGAAAAAAAAAGTGACAAGCGACCCTCCAGACAGCTCCCCCCCCTCAGAAAGTGTTAATCCATCTCATAGGGAGAGTTGGGCCTCCCCACAGGCCATTTCCCTGGGCCTCCCCGGCTGGGGATCAGGCCTATTGTTAATAAGTAATGACAGCCTGGCTCCTCCACGGATTCCCCTGGGCTTTTGTGTCAGAACCATCTTCCTTCACTGCCGCTTGAGCTGACAGGCTCCAGCTCCAGCAGGCTGCTGTGAACGCAGGCCAGCCTCCACCAGGATGTCCCACGTCATCGCCTCTGGCCCCATGGGTAGTCATCAGTCCCTCCTCCCATCTCAGGTGAAGATGACATCAGCCCCAAGGGAACCTTGTGGCCTCTATCAGCGAGAGAGGGGCTGTGCCCTGGTGAGCGGGTGGAACCATCTAAGGCCTAAGATTGTGGTGAAGCTCTGGCTGTTCTGCCTGGCTCATTGCTCTGCTTTCTGAGGGAGTCAGCTCAGAAGGGCTGTTGCTGTCAGTGAAGCTTTTAAGATACCCCAGAAATCAGGAAAATTAGGTAGAAAGTTCATTTCCTAGTTTGATTTAGGTAACAAAGGCACATTGAGTCTGGTATATTTACAGGGAAAGGGTTCACAAATGAAAGCAATTCTGGAACTGTCAGCAGGAAAAAGAAAATGTTCATCTACTCTGCCTTTGCTGGGTCCTGCTTTAAAATCCAGTGGTGCCCTCCCTGGCCCTGGCATATTTAGGTGGTACTGGGGATAGGGAGGGACCAGGAGCCTAGAAATCCTATAAAAGCCATGGTTAGGGGTACGGCTATGTTCCAGATTTGCTAGCATTTGCAAGGTGGGTTATTTATTGTGTCCAAAAAGCAAGAGCCAACCAGGCAAGAGGGTTAGTGAGTAAGATCTGGGGTCCAAAGCATCATGAACCTAAAAAATACAAGCCATGGCTAGCCCAAGCCCTCCTTTAGCTTTTCCCCTCACTATGTGATGTTGGTGCTGACTGTGTTCTTTGCAGCATTTAGTAGCCCAAGCATCCATCATCTCAGTCAGAGAATAGTTAGGGGCTAGGGATGGACCTCAGCAGTAGATTATTTGCCTAGCATCTCAAGACCTTAGATTCTGTACCTAGAACTGTAAAAGAAAAAAAAAAAAAGGTTAGTAATCAAGGGACCAGTGTGTTGTGTTGGGGAATATTATACAGCAAATAAAAAAAGACATACCCATGTATACTAGAATTTACCATTCACAGAGATGTGTTAGGATTTAAAAAGTGGCAGAACCATTGATCCTGTGCGGTCTCTTAGGATTTAAAAAGTGGCAGAACCATTGATCCTGTGCGGTCTCCTTTACGTAAAATGAGATGAGTGCTCACAGCTATTTGGGTGGCATATGGACATATGTAGAATAAATGAACAGGGGGGAAGTGTTTTCAGAAGCACGTCCAAGAACTGTGGGTTCAGACCTCCAAGGAGGGTTCCCTCCTGGAAGCAGGGGAAAGGGTAGACTTGGGCATGCCAAGAGTTGATTAGAAGTAGCAGCCATGCAAGGAGAGGGAATAGGAGGCATCAGGTATCTGTGCAGCCCTGCAAAGGCACTGCTGACCCCAGGTAGAACTTGGAGCCGAAGAGTGACCATCTAGAAGAAAGGCACAAATGACCTGTGCCAAGTAGCATTGTCTCTTTCAGCCATTGCTTAGGAGCTGACCACCCTTGGAGTGGCCCCAAAAGATGCTTTTCTTTAAGGAAGATGTGAGAGCTCAGCCCCATGTCAGCCACTGGACACTTAGGTCTTACTTGAATAGTTGAAAAGAAGGGAGATTACAGGGTGGGGTGGAAGGGTGTCAAAGCAGAGTTGGTGCAGGACACCCAGACACCAAGTTCTCAGCACAAAGGAGATTTATTACAAAGGGGTAAGCAGGGGGCTGGGGCCAAAGGTGAACAGCAAGCAGCAGGTGGCTTTCACAGGAGTGGGTGTTTAGGGGGCAAAGGGGAAGTCTGTGCTAGGGTAAGTGGGTAAGTCCAGTGTAGCCCAAGAATGAATTTTGATTGCTGGACCTTGGTGTTTTGTCTCAGGAATGAGTCAGTGGCCAAATTAGGGAATGGACCTTGGAGGCTAGCTTTAGTAATGTAATCTAAGGATTTAGCAAGGGAGAGGGAAGGGGAAGGGCAAGCCTTGTCTGTAACGCTGGGGCCTCCCTCAGTGTTCTAATTCCTGCAGAGTGTGTGCTGCCTTTGCGGCCCCTCCCCTTCTTATCCAGGGTCCTCCTGTGCAGCAACTTGAGATGGGACTTTCTCTCCCCCTCTCTCTTCTCCTGACCACCCTCACAAATTCTGCTCCCCTTGGAGAAGGAGTTTAGGTCCTTCCCAGGCTCAATGTACTGCGTGTGACAATAATGCTGGGGACAGAAGCAGAAGTTTTAGGTCTTCCTAGAGGAGGTGGAAAGTCACATTGGGGCAGCATCCCGCTCTTCAGGAAGGAGGGGGTTCAAGCCAGGGGCATGAGTGTCCCAGAGAAAGAGCACACCTCGGGTGAAGGCAAGTTTCTTAGGTGCATGGGCACCTGATGTGAGTCTTGAAGGATAAGAAAAGATAGAATGTTCTGGTAAAAGGGAACTATCTGTATAAAGACAGGGAAATGGACTATTCAGTGTCTATGCTGGTTCCTACCTAATTCAAACATCTAGAGGTCGGGCTGCTTTCCAAAGAAGTCTCAATCAATATTTCCAGTAAAGTCTCGAAGCCAAGTGGTATCTCTTCATCTGGTCATGTGACCTCCCATGGATGTTGTATTCACCTCCCAATCAATCAACGACTCCCCTGCCACTCCAAAATGGTTCCAAAATGGCTGCTTGACTCCAGATCTTACATTCCCACCCCATCCCAAGCAAAAAGAAGAACAAGCCCTTCCAACGGCTACTGAGGAGGACACAGAACAAGTCCGATTTGCCCCCCACCTCCCACCCCTCTCTCCTAGGCCAAGCCAATATCTTCTGACTCCTCCTTGACTCTAGTTGGCTTCTGTGCCTATCTCTAGACCAGTCACTAAAGCTGGTGGAACTTCTAGGTCCTGGAAGGGAAATGGTTTCAGTTTGCAGTTGATGCCAGTTGGACTATGAAAACTAAGCTTGAGACCGTACAAGTTACTCCTAAGCTGAGAAGAGCAGTTGAGAAACAAAAGCTTTCAGAAGCCTCAGTAGAGGAAAAAACAGGACAATGTAGAGATCCTCACTCCCCCCTCAACCCCCTCCCCACACACTTTAATTACCCATCGCTGGCATGCGCTGCATAAATTAAGAGCTCGTTAATGCTGTAATGCGTAAAACAATTTCATGCATCTTAAATATTGCTCTTGTACTTTAATTCCACATTAAGTGGTCCCCTGAAATTTTTAAATTTACAAAGTCACTGCTGTGCTACATGAAAAAGGTGCTAATTAAGTGTTAATCAGTAGCCAGATAACCTTCCACGAACCCTACCCAAGGTCTCCAAAATGACCCATAGCCAGAGAAGGCAATGTGACGGCCACAGAATAGAGCACAGCCCAGACACCACATCCCAGCCAATTAAGGCAGATTTAGCTATTGTACAGTTCTAATTAAGTGACACCCACTATGGTGGACACGAGGCTAATAATAACACTAGGCTTTAATCCCAGCAGTGCCTCAGCTCTTCAAAACACAGGGGAAACACGGGCTGATTAACAAGTGTGCCTTGCATTCTTGACAGACAGAGGGGCTTTGGGGTGGGTTTACTAAGAATGTGCACAAAGGTAGAAGAACTGGGGACATAAAGAGACACAATTCCTCCCTGCTTCTAGACCAGTGCTACCATGGATTTCTGCTGGTTCACCATGAGCAAGGTGCAGGAACTGAACTCTTCAGAATCCTTGAAAGCAACCTGAGACTAGAGACAGATCACTAACAGATCAAGTTGGAGTTTCTACCAGGAATTACCAGTGCCATGAGCTCAGTAAGAGAGATACACAGCAGGGCAGTACAACAGCAGTCTGCAATGGGGACATTCTTGGCTGTCCTCACAAGTGGCGCCAGAAGAATACAGTAGGGTAAGGGCTTTCGGGAGAGGCAGCTTAACAGCTGTTAACATTTCTAGACTTTTCCTTCTTGCTGGTTCTGTTTGGGACAATACCCCACATTGGTGCTAGCCCTGTCACCTCAGTTCCTGGAAATCTTATGTCCTTGAAGGCTTCTGCCCCTCAGCCAGGTCTTTCCCCTAAGAGGTGAGGCTCCAACTCTGCAACTGGGTAAGGGCACATCACTGGGCACCGTAGCTGACAGAGCTTTGGCATACTATTGCTCCATGGCTCTGGGTATCTAGTGTACATCCACAGAGGAAATGACCATTAAGTGTTTACTAAATTCCATTTAAAAAGTTTTGGAGGCTGCAGAGATAGCTCAGCAGTTATAAACACTTGCTGCTCTTGCAGAGGTCCTGGTTCAGCTCTCAGTACCCATGTGTGGCAAGTCACTCCCTGTAACTCCAGCTCCAATGGATCCAGCACCCTCTACTGGTTTCCAAGGATACCTGCACACAGAGTTCATGCACACATCCACAAATACAAATAGGCAGAAATAAAAATGAAATCGCTGGGCATGGTGGCCCAAACCTTTAATTCCAGGAGAGGCAGGTAGAATTCTGAGTTACAAGTTCTATGATAGCCAGAACCACATGGTGAAACCCTGTATAAGCAAACTAAAAGGAGGAGGAGAAGGATAGAAAAGAAAAAGGGAAATGAAAAGAAAGAAGCCTTTTAAAACAGTATTGTGTAAACAGAAATTGTGTAAAATTGACCATTTCAGCCATGGTGACATGAAAGATACTTACATTCTTATGCAACAACTAGCACCATTCCTCTTTAGAATATTATTACATTTTTATTTATAGCCAGTCTCTCTCTCTCTCTCTCTCTCTCTCTCTCTCTCTCTCTCTCTCTCTCTCTCTCCCTCTGTCCCTCCCTCTGTCCCTCCCTCCCTCCTTCCCTCCCTCTCTCTCTCTCTCTCTCTCCCTCTGTCCCTCCCTCTGCCCCCCCTCTCTCTGTGGGGTGTGGGTGATCACTCCAGTGAACCACAGCATGCTTATGGAGGTTAGAGGATGACTTGCAGGACTGACTTTTCCCCCCACCATGTGCATCCTAAGGATCAAACTCCTGTTGTCTGCCTTGTCGGCAAGCACCTTTCCCCCACTGCGCCAACTCACTGGCCCTCGAGAGCACTTTTTCTCTCACAAACAGAAATTGCTCGCATTAAATATGCCCTTTACTCTATCCCATTACCCTGTTTTCTATATCTTTCAACTTGCCTATCTACTCTAAGTACATCCCAAGAGAGGTATTGCGCCGCCCTGGTCCTTTGTGACTGGTTAATTTCACTTAGTGTACAATCTCCCAACACACATTGTGAGGTACAAAGACAGCTCAGCAGTTAAGAGCACCGACTGCTCTTGCAGAGGACCTCGGTTCAGTGCCCAGATCCACACGAGGCAGCTCTTTAACTTCAGCTCCAAGGGACCCATCGCCCTCTTCTGGCCTCTGAGGGCACCTGCATATATGTAGTCTACAAAGACAAGCAGGCAGGTACATATAATGAAGTTTTTGAAAAACAAACAAACCGTACTTCCTTGTGTACGAGGGTGGACTCTGTTAAAACAACAACAGCAGCAGGAGCAACAACAAACCCAAGATCATTGCTTAGTTCTTTGAGAAGACCCTGGCCCTCCAGTTATTCCTGTCTGTGCTGGAGGCTGAGAAAAGGGTGTGACTGTTACCGGAAGTGGCCGCAGACACCAGAGAGGGGTCTTGAATTCCACGGAAATCTTTCCCTTTTTGCCCCCGCTTGCTCAGGAGCCTTGCTAAATTTGCTCCACAGTTTAGTTTCTTGAATATGTGACTTTCAAATGTGAGGCTGATGAGACTGTAGCAGGGCGCAAGTGATGGTAGGATTGGCTTCAAAATCCAAGCAGTGCTTCATCGATGCTCGCTCGCTCGCTGGGTGGCCACGAGCCTAACCTCTCTGAGCAGGGTCTATAAAACTGGAATGAGTTAAATCGTAATAGCATGCACCTGTAGTTACAATTATTTTGGAGGCTGATGCAGGAGGATTGCTTGAGCTCAGGAATCAAAGGCTGGTCTGAGGAGGATCCCGTGGGGATTGGGGAGATGCTGGAGTGGTTCAGACCCAGAATCTCAACTAGTAAAGAGGCTGAGGCAGGAGGATTGAAAGATCAAGGCCTGCCTGGGCAGCTTAGTAAGGTCCTGTCTTAAAAAGTAAAATGGTACTACGAGAAAAGGTGAAATTAAACTAAAGGTTGGTGCTACAGTGTGCTTCATGTGGCTGTTGAAGACTGATGAGGTGGTGCACTTTAACAAGCTAGTAAATGCTTGAGCCTGCTCTTACATGGAAGAAGAAAGAACATTTCATTATTCACACTTCCTGTTAAAAATAGCTTCAGAACCACCCCCCCAACCTCGTGTTTTTGGGTGCATTTCTGGGTATTCCCTCCTTTACCTTTCTACCCTCCAACTTAAGGAATAGTTCATGTTTCAGCCATGGCATGCCACCACACTGCCAAAGGAACAAACATTCCAAGTGTTGCAGCAGAGATAAAAGGCCAAAGGACCAAGTGACTTTCTTCAGAGGAGCCCACGAGGTACAGTGCCACCTCCATTCACTCTCCTCCCCTCCCCCACGAGCCCCAGGAAGCTGCCCCTGGCACTTATTCAAAAGGCCCTTAGCTAGCTGGTTCCCACTGACCTGTACCAGCTACATTAAGAAATGTCTGCCCGGGATAACTAGTCCTTACACAGAGAGACCACGTTCTTTATGAGGCTCCCTCTCTGACTCAACTGTGTCCCTTTCTATGTTGTTTGGTTTTAAATGTAAACTTGCCACAACCTAGAATTGCCTGCAAGAGAGTCTCATCTGAGGAATCCCCTTCAATCAGGTTGACCTGCGACCAATTGTCTTGATTGTTGGTAGATGTGGGAAGACCTAGCCACTGTAGGTGGCACTATTCCCTGGGCAGTTAGTTATGGACTGTGTAAATGAGAAAGGCTAGCTGAGCATAAGCAACCTAGCAAATAGACAGCATGGGTGCATTCATTTTCTGTCTACTCTTGACTGTGGATGCTATGTGATTATGTGCTTGAGTTTCTGCACTGACTTCTCTGAAAAGTTGTACTGTAAGCCAAATAAACTCTTTTCTCCTTAATGTAAACATAATTATATATAATTACTACATATAATTATTTAATTTTATGTGTATGTGTGTGCCTCTGCTATACATATATGTACTACATTTGTGAAGGTACCCAAGGAAGCCAGAAGAGGGCATCAGATCCCTTGGAACTAGAGTTATATACAGTGATGAATCACTTGACGTGGGTGCTGGGAACTATACCCAGGTCCTCTACAAGAGTAGGAAGTGCTCTTAACTGCTGAATCTCCACCAGAGGTCAAGCAGACACTCTGTGCTCTTAGGCTTCCAAGACTCTATAGCCATGAGTGACATAAACCTCTATTCTTTGTAAAGTATCCAGCCTATGGTATTTTATGATGACAACAGAAACAGACTAAGGCTGGGAACCTACATAAGGCTAGCACCACATGGTATGTGAGGGTCATTCCAAGCAGGGCAAGTGTCCAGGCATTGCCTCACAGTCCCTGTCTGTTCCATCCCTCTGACTTCTCCTTTGAATCCTTACTTGAAGGAAACACATGAGTTGGGCTACAACAATAAAATGAGATTTGAGGCCGGGGAAGTATCATCTGATAGGTCATGATGAACTCTTCAGGCAATATCCCTGGGCAGGCCTGGATTAGAGAGGGACTTTAGACAATCCATTTGGGAATGCTGCCTCTATGTGGGGGCACACTACTTTACCTCTCCTGGCCTCCACGTGAATCCTTTGTTGGTCACCATTAAAGCAGAACTTGACCTCTTCTGCCTGCCTGCTTTTGTCCCAGCAAAGCCATTAGATTTCTATCAAGTCAGAGTATGACAAACTACATTAAAGAAGAGGCCATGGAGAACTCAGACCCACATGAAATGCATCTAGATTTGGGGTGTTTGGGACAAGTGGAGAGAAAGACTGTAAGAACCAGAGGTGGTAGAGAACTTCAAGGAAACTGTCTTCCAGACACATCAGGGTAGCAGTGCATATGAACTCACACTGATGGTTATAGCATGCACAAGACCACCACAAGCTCAAGCCAGACAAACATCCAAGCATGGATGATGGGGAGAACAACATGAAATCCCACTGCTGACTGCACAACTACTAGTATTTGGCAGCTGCTGGGAGACGTAGAGGCTTTTCTTTAATTGTGTAACCCCTGGTAGATCAACCACACTCCAGAGCAGGGCCCAATCCCAATGTTGGACAACACAAACTTGGTTAGAGGCTGTGAAGGGACTCAAAATCAAGCAAGTGGGAAGAGGAAGGTGGAGAGGGTGGATTTGAAAGAGTTGGGGTACAGGAGTGTGGATATGATAAAAATTTATTCTATGTGTGTTGGATAGATGGTGCACTTGCTGTTCTTCCAGAGGACCCAGGTTCAATTCCCAACACCTACATCAGATAGCTCACAACTGTCTGTAACTCTGATTCCAGAGAAAATCCCACGCTTCTGACTTCTATAGACATTAACATTCATTTCCTGTAAGCCCTACCCCCACATACTCAGATTTTAAAAAAATTATTGTATGAAATTCTCAAACAAATAATTAAGGGGGCTGGCAAGATATCTCAGTGGGTAAGAGCACTGACTGCTCTTCCGAAGGTCCTGAGTTCAGATCCCAGCAACTACATGGTGGCTCACAACCATCCGTGATGAGATCTGACGCCCTCTTCTGGTGTGTCTGAAGACAGCTACAGTGTATTATACCAGAGCAAGTGGGGCGGGAGCAAGCAGAGGTCCTAAGTTCAATTCCCAGCAGCCATATGATGGCTCACGGCCATCTGTACAGCTACAGCGTACTCATACACATAAAATAAATAAATAAATCTTTAATAAAAAAACAAGTAATGAAACATTATTTGTACAAGGTACCTGACAGAAGAACTTAAGGAAGTTTGGATTTCTCTTGGCTCACAATTTGAGGCGCTATCTCATGGCAGGAAGGCATGGCTGCAGGGACAGGAGGCAGCTGGCCCCAATGAATCCACAATTGGGAAGCAGAGAGGGGTGCCTGCTTTTCCTCAGCGTGCATTCCTCCTTCCCCCTTTTTATTCAGTCAGAACCCAAGTCCATGAGATGGTGCTCCAAATTTGAAGTGGGTTTTCTTTCCTCAGTTAAACCTCTCTGGAAATCCTCATACAGATGTTGGAGGTTTATCTTCAAGGTGACTTGAAATCTAGTCAAGTTGATCAGAACTAGAGCTGCCCAAGCTCTCTTCTTCAAACAAAACAAAAACAAAAACAAAAACAAAACACTACTTGGATTCCTTCTTCCAAAAGGCTTCTTCCTAGCCTCTACCTGAAGGCCCAAGAGCCCATCCCTGACAACACATGATTGGATAAAGGGTGGGCACCTGACTCTACTGAACCAATCAGATTCTCTATGAGGAATTTGAAGTCAGGATCTCTTTGGTCTTTCTTTGGTTCTGTGGACAATAGGCCACATTGGATTCTGTCTTTTAGGAGCCCAGCACCTAAAAGGAGTGTCATGGCTTTAGCTTGAAGTTGGACATCTAGATGTCAACTCATGAGACCATGCCCCTGCCCTACACCATCAAAGAGACCTCAGTTTTTATCACACACATTATAAGAATCCAGAATGGAGGATGTGTGGTTCTGGGCCGTTTGGTTCTGGTAGCTTGTTAGCTACCTGAACTAAGAGAAGGCCTTGTGCCATGTGGAATTCTGGACACTGGGGAGGCAGATGTGGCCTGGACATTTCCCACTGTCTACACAGAGTGGCAGAAAAGACAGACAGGAAAGAAGTGAGTTGGGAGGACAGTGGGTATCAGGTCCCTTAGCATAGCACCAAGGCTCTCTTGGCTCTCCAGAGGTTGTAGTTGCTGCCAGAGGGAAACTATTCTGTCTTGGGTCTCTGAGATAGCCTTTTCTGGGATATGCTTTCCCCATAGATTCTGCCTTTTCCCTTAAGATATGCAAATGTGCTCCTGTACTGTGCTCAGGGGCCACGCCTGCACAAGATACCACCCTATGTGGTGTATGTGGTTAGCTCACATCCCCAGAAGGGCAGGTTAGCCATGCTTTGTAGACACCCTGTCATAAACTTTCAGTCTCCATATGGCTTCTTTTTGCCCTTTTGGGTTAACTTGTTCTCAAGCCACTGATAAGCCTGTGTCACAGATCTGATGACCTTCCCAGGCCCCTACTCCTTTGTGATGGTTTGTATATGCTTGGCTCAGGGAGTGGCACTATTAAGAGGTGTGGTCTTATTGGAATAGGTGTAGCCTTGTTGGAATAGGTGTGTCACTGTGTGGGTGGTCTTTAAGACCCTATTCGTTGCTGTCTGGAAGTCAATATTCTGTTAGTAGCCTTCAGATGGAGATGTAGAACTCTCAGCTCCTCCTGCACCATGACTTCCAGGATGTTCCCACCTTGATGATAATGGACTGAACTTCTGAACCTGTAAGCCAGCCCCAATTAAATGTTATCCTTACCATTGTGTCTGTTCACAGCAGTAAAACCCTAAGACACCCTTCTTGGCTTCTGGTTGTCCCAGGTAGTTGAATAGTTCTTCCTCATTCACAGGCAGCCATGTAGTTCTGGGACTCCCCTCCTCTCCTGCTTCTCTCTTTGCTTTCTGACTTCTTGTCAACCTTTCCTAGCATTGTAACTTTTACTCTGGAAACCTTTCGGCATCTTTGTTCTTCCAGCCAGCCCCTACATATATGCTTCCATCTCTGGTCCCCAAATTCAACATCCAACGTAGCCTTGGATTGTGCAGGTCCCTCATTCCCAGCCAACTACTAAAACCTCAATGTGGGTGCCCCAGAGTCCTCTCCATATTTTCCCTCCCAAGTCTGACCCCTCTTTATGTTTCCTTGTTGCATTAATGAGGTGGGATGTCTTTGTGGAGTTCCTCCATGATGCTAGAGCTGGAGAATTTTGGCTGTGTTCCTCATCCATCTCTCTTCCAGGAAATAACCCTGTGGGCCTCAAATTGCCACTCACACTAGTACCTGAGAGTATTGGCACTGAGGTGCTCCTCAATAGTCTTGGTGACACATATGACCCATCCCCATGGACTTGGGAGGAAGGTCCTTGAGGTCTGTGGACCATCCATGGGGAGGCTGAACATCTCGCCTCCTCTCAGAGGTTTTTCATGTGACCTTTGCTCCCCCAGAGAGATTCTGTTCCTTTATGGTTATCAGAACCCTTTCGCTGAGCAACCAAAGAAATCGAGGGAGTGAGTGCCTGTCAGGATGTACCCTGCAGAATCCAGGCTGTGATGGAGCAAGAAGGTCCCACTTGGATTTTGTCATTTAGGAGCCCAGCAACAGTGAGGTGTCATTGCTTTTAGCTTGAGGTTGGACATCTTAGATAGCAACCCGTGAGGCCACGCCCCTCCCTGCACTGTCAAAATAATCACAGTTTTCACCATGCACAGTACAAGGATCCATCCTGGAGGAAGTGTTCTCTTTAGGAGGTGTGGCAGTTATAGAAGCACAGCCTTTGTAACAGGCTGTTTATTATTGACATGAACCCCAAAGTGGTTGTTCCTGAAGGACAAGGCTTTCTCCTCTATGGGGAAAGAAGTGCAGGGATCTATGTTCCTTCCAACTTCTATCTCTGATAGACTCATCCCTATCAAGATGTCCATTTTCTTCTCCTTCCCCAGAAATGGCCAAAAAAAAAAAAAAAATCATATGGCCACACCTAATTGCAAATAGGGCTGGGAAATGGAGTCCCTCAAAGTGGCTTTGGGAAGTGACTAACTAGTCACTTTCTTTCTCAAGGCCTAGCCACTGTGTAGCAATTTCCTCCTAGTTGAAACATTCCGTCCAGAGGCTCCTTAAAACTGACTCTGATGAAAGTAATGTCAGATTCAGGGAGACTCTCCCTCCTCAAGCCTGTAAGCAGAAAGGGGAAAGGTGAATCTCCCAGTTTTTAAGCTGCCTGCAAGTTGTGGGAACAGCTTCAGGCTTCCAGCTTTTGTGAGTCCTCACTCATGCTAGAGTAGGCTTTCAGAGATACCTTTAAGTAGTCCATGCTCCTGTACGTAATCCCTTACCCACATTCCTATAAGTTACCCCAGTAAACTAATTGGGTAACCAAGTTGGACTTTGATGGCATCATTACTTTGGTCTGTTGTCAGTCCCTTATCTATACTGAGTGATGTTTGCTCACGTCTCCCCAGGAACAGTGTTACACAACACTGGTACATTGAGCATAGTCACTCATTAATCTCAAAACTTATCATCTGTTTTGACACAGAGAGATTCTAAGGCACTGGAGTGCAGAACAAGACCATCTTAATGTAAACTTTTGGTACATGAAAATAGCTTAGGCCTTCAAGAGAAGAGGCAGAAAACAGGTTTAGAAGGGCTGGACCTCTGGGAGATAACGTGATTGAACCTCCATGGAGGTAGCTCTGAGTTTGGGGTTATGAGGCTCTCCTGTTTTTAGCCCCATCATCCAATTTTGCTCTCAAATTTTGCTCTACATAACCCTTGAATAGAGAGCCTCTGAGAGGCTACCCAGGCCTTTGTTGTCATGAGGCAGCCACTTCTTAGCTTTGAGATGAGATCAGGTACCCCAGTCTCTGTGATGCTGTGTCCTCTTATTGATGAACAGTTACTAGAGAACAGAGACAACTGGACTAAGACATGATCTGACACTCTCAACCTTCACAATGCAAAGAATCACCTGCAGCAAGGCAGAATGGAGTTGATCCCCAAATTACACTGTAGCCATTAACGAAGTGCGGTATCCAGAATAGATAAAGAGCTAAACAGCTAAACAAGTGCAAGTCATTGAGTCAATTAGTGGGTAAGTAAACAGTTTTCAAAAGGTGAAGTACAGATGACCAACAGATGAATGTGAAAAGAAATTCAACTAAAACTACTTTGAGATGCCATCTCGCCCCAGGCAAAATGGCAATCATCAAGAAAACAAATGGCAGGCCAGGTGTGACAACTTAACCCAAGCACTGAGGAAGGAGAGGAGGCAATCTCTACATGACCTCAAGGCCAGCCTGGTTTACATGGAGAATTCCAAGCCAGCCAGGGCTACATAGTAAGATCCTGTCTGAAAGGGGATGGGGGTTACAAATATCAAATACTGGCTGCCTGCAGGAGGTGCAGACAGTTTCAGGGCTCCAACTTTAGTGTGTAGTCACCTATGCCAGAATGGGCTTTGCAGTGATGCAGTGTGGAGGCCTCAAAACTGCCCTATGACCTAGTGTGATGGTTAACATAGATTGTCAATTTGACAGACTCTAGAATAATTGAAGCCTTTTGTCAGGGACAAGTACGTGTATGTGCGATGATCCTGATTTGGTTAACTGAGGTGGGAAGACTCATCTAACTGGGTGGCACCATACCCTAGACTGAAGGAGAAATCTAGCTGAGTAGTATTCATCATTCTTTGTGTCCTGAATGTGAATACAATGTGACCAGCTGCTTCAAGTTTCTGCCATTCTCGTTCATTGCCATGGTGGACTGTACCCTATAACTACAAGGCAAAATAAAACCTTCGTTTCTTAAGTTACTTCTGTTGTGTTTTTATATTCCAGAAATAAGGTAAGTATCTTAGATACTCATCCATACCACTCTTGAGTATAGATTCAAAGGAATCTAATTGAGCAGACCACAGAAAGCCTTACACATCCATGTCTATCCCTGTACCATTCACAGTAACTAGGAGATGGGAGCAGCCTAGATGCCCATCAACAGCAAAAATGGGTAAAGGGAATGTGGTTGATACTTGTCTTAGTTGCCTTTCTACTGCTGTGAAGAAACAGTGTGACAAAGGTGACTTATAAAGAAAGCATTTAATTTGGGAGCTCACAGTTCCAGAGGATAGTAAAGTCTTTGCTCATTATGGCAGGGAGCATGGGCAAGCAGACATGATGCTGGAGAAATAGCTGAGAGTTTACATGTTGAGACAACAAGCAGAAGACAGAATTCGGGAGGGACAGAGATGGAGAAAGAGCTGAGAATGGTAGGAGTCTTTTGAAACCTCAGGGCCCAACCCCACAGGCACGCCTCCTCCAACAATACCACACTTCCTAATTCTT